>NC_142165.1:29207380-29518988 GCF_029865625.1 Vigna umbellata | reverse complement strand
GTTTCCTCGAGTCCTACTAAGAACTAACCCCACAAGGATAACTTTGATACCAATTGAAGTACCTAAAAAATAATAGAAGGGGTGTTAGAATTAATGAGCTTTGTTTCTCAACACCAAGACGGGGATGAATTGGTATTTTATCAAAATAAACGTTTTTAAAATCTTTTTCACAATTGGTATGATTCTTTAAACCTTTCTTAGACAGTAAGCAATATGCATGCAATGTAACAGTATGCTTAATCAATTAATGCAGAGAGATAGGGAGAAGAAAAATCAAACTCCGTTTTTTATACTGGTTCGGCATTAATTCCTACATCTAGTGTCCTACCAATAAACCTGAGATTGAAAGCCAATTGAACTATAGAGATCTGAGTTTTTACAACAAGGCTTTTACAACGACCAACCTGTCAAAATGTAAACAACCTCTTTAACTCACTAATCTAATATAGCCAATACAAAAACCTACATCAAGAACAATCATCTCCTGTAGTCACCCCTTTGAGAACCCTCTCAAAGTACAAAGAAAACCACGTTCTTCTTCCTGGCCGTACTCACAGGAACCCACAAATCAAAGATTGTGAATCTTCTTCTCCTAATCAAACAACAAGCACCTCAGTTGTGCAGAACGATCAGCCTTTTCAATCCAGTCAAGTTTGCTTCACAAGAATTCTTCAAGATCCTCTAATCTTTCACGTTCTTGATTCTTGGAGCTTCTAAGTAATCTGTAAGCTTTCTAAACTCAATAACAATCAAATATGAAAATGTTAGAATCAATTCTTCTTACAGAAAACAATATATGAGTCAATATATAGTTTAAGTCACTCCTCACGCAATTTAATCGATTAGCCAACTTATGTAATCAGTTACATTACACAGGGGTAACAGAATTACAACCAACTTGCACTATGTCAAAAAAACATTTTTTATACCTATTAAAAAGGCCTTTTATACCTGTTTTTTAGTACCTATAGATGCAGGGGGTATAAAAAGTTTTCATCCTTTTACACCGATTCTAGAATCGGTATAAAAGTTTAATTTTTTACACCAGTTATTTTTGTAACAGGTATAAAAGTTTGATATTTACACCTAATATTCTTGGATCAGGTATAAAAAAGTCGCCTCTCTTATTAAAAAAACTCACTTTTATACCTGCTGGTAACATACAGGTATAAAAGAAGCACACTTTTATACCTTATGATGTTATAACCGGTATGAAAAAAATAAGACTTTTTATACCTAATGTGGCTTTAACCAGTGTAAAAAATGACATTTTTTTAAAATATTTGATTTGTATGTGCTACTATCTATATCGAGACCTGGAAAAAATTCAATCCAAGATTTACCTAACAATATTGTTTCTATATTCAATCCAAGATTTAGTTGAAGAAGATATTAGAATTATTTAAAAGCAATTTGTAGAAATTAAATATAGTAGGAAAGTCTTGTAACTTTGTAAAACTTGCATTTTTATTGCCATAATCGATTATGGAATGTCAATAATCGATTATCACAAGTCATCCAGGAATAATCGATTATCACCTCATATAATCGATTATCACATTTTTTGAAAATCTGTAACGGACTTGAATCATCGATTATCACTTACAATAATCGATTATTCGTGGCAGTTGAGACATAATCTTAGATATTCAGAACAGCTAGCTATATATTGAGTTTATGTGAAGATCAATGTAACGTTGTTGAACAGAAGCTCTTGCAGAATACTGTTTGTCAGAGGAAGTTCTCAGAAGCTATAGTTTAAGTTCCCTTGCTTGGTCTCGTGAACAGGAGAGGCTCGCGTGTCGTGTGTTGATAGTCGCAGCAAGCTCTCTTCGAGTTAGTAAGGTGCTCTGCCTGGTCTCGTGAATAGGAGAAGCTCGCATTTCGTTTGTCGATAGTCGGAGCGGTTCTCTTCGAGTTGGCAGAGTGTTCTTCTTCCGGTTCGTTCGTCGAAGGAAGGTTTATTTATCTGCTTTATTCATTATTTGTTGTAAGTTGTGAAACATCTTTTTAGTGGAATTGTTAATCACTTTTTACAGTGATTAACGACTGGATGTAGATTCTGTTGAATCGAACCAGTATAAAAATTACTCGTGTGATTTTCTATTCCCTACACTCTTTATCTTTTATGCATATCAACTGTTCGATAAATTTTCTGAAAGAAAATTGATTTTCTAAAAACGGACCAATTTATTTTAAAAAGGGTGACCGAACACGCTTTCTGCTACTCTAGTTTTATTCCGCTGCGTTACACTCTGTCTGGTACCAGCCAACAATTCGTATCAGAGCTTGCTTTGATAGTTTTTCAAAATTTGCGAAAATGGTCGGTCACAACCAACATCTTGTATATGCCGAGGGTGCTTCTATTAATAGACCACCACTTTTTACTGGTGATAACTATGCGTTCTGGAAAGTCAGAATGGAAATTTTTATGGGGTCTGTTGACAGAGGTATCTGGGAAGCTGTACAAAATGGTCCTTATATTCCTAAAAACAGAGTTGAAGGTGTAGAAGTAGAAAAACCAATTTTTGAGTGGACTAATGAAGAAAATAGACGAGCTCAGTTTGATATTAAAGCTCGTAATATTATTTCATCTGTTGTTGTCCTTGATGAATTTTATAGAATTTCTGTGTGTAAGACAGCACAGGAAATGTGGGAAGTTCTCAGAGTCACACATGAAGGAACAGAGGATGTGAAACGTGCAAGGAAGAACACTCTCATTCAGGAGTATGAGATGTTCAGAATGCAACCTGGAGACACAATTTCTGATGTCCAAAAGCGTTTCACTCACATAGTGAATCACTTGACAGGGTTGGGTAAGACTTTTGATACTGATGAATTAAATGTAAAAATTTTGAAATCATTGGACAGGTCGTGGCAACCAAAGGTGACTGCCATCTCTGAGTCTCAAAATCTCACTCAAATGTCAATGCCAATTTTGTTTGGGAAACTCTGTGAGCATGAGCTTGAGTTGAGAAGATTGACGGCTGAAGAAGATCAAGGTAAAAGAAAGACACTAGCCTTCAAGTCCGAGATCTCCAAAGGAAAGAACTCTAAAAGGATTGAAGATGATGATTCTGATGATGAGGAGAACATGAGTCTCATGATAAAGAAATTTGCCAAGTTTATGAAGGCAAAAGGTAAGGACAACTTTCGTAAGGAAAGGAGAGAAAATCAAGAATCTCCTTCAAGTGTTAAATGCTATGGATGTGGAGAAAAAGGGCACATGAAAACTGAATGTCCAAAGAACAAGAAAAGTGAAGAAAAGAAAGAAAAGAAATTCCCAAAGAAGAAGAAAGCTTACATAGCTTGGGAAGACAATGCATCTAGCTCAACAAGCTCAAGTGATTCAGATGAAGAAGCCAATATTTGTCTAATGGCTGACTCAGAAGATGCTGGAAGCCAAGTAAGTGATTCCAGTTTTGAATCTAGTGAATTAGACTTGCAAAAGGCCTTCTGTGAATTGTTGATTGAATCTGAAAAACTTGATGTTGCACATAAAAAACTTAAGAAAGAGCACAATGAATTAAAATTGAATTATGAAAAGTTGCTTGATGATGAAGTTGTCTTAAGAAATAAAGTTAGTTCTTTAGAAACAAAATTATCTGATGCAAATGCTACTGTTGAATCTGTTGAATGCTTGTCTTGTAAGAATCATATGTTTGATATTGACATACTTGAAACTTACTTGCAAAGGAAACCAAGACTAATTCACATGCTAAGACAAATCTTAAGAGAAGCAATGTTAAAAATAGAAATATGCATCAAATAAATAAGTCCAAAGTAAGAAGAACTCGTAGAGTTTGGGTTGAAAAGGGGACTTTTATTAAAAACTAAGTAAGTAATGCTTGTTGTTTTTACTGTATGAAGCATGGACACACATCAAACAAATGCAACATTAAACATTTTGGTGTTCCAAATGGTAAATATGCATGGGTTAAAGTTGTAAAATGATTTATACTTGCATGAACTAACCCCAAGGACCCATAATTAGATTGGGGACCTAAAACTCTTGCTAATTTGTTTTGTAGGAATCTACTAAGTCAAAGAAGTCATTGTGGTATCTTGACAGTGGATGTTCAAGACACATGACCGGTGACAAGAAAAGATTCATCTCTTTTGAGAAGAAAAAGCAAGGATTTGTGACTTATGGGGATAACAACAAAGGTAGAATCAAGGGTACCGGAGACATTGGAGGAGGAAATACATTGACTATAAGAGATGTGCTATTTGTTGAAGGCCTCAAGCATAACCTCTTAAGCATAAGTCAATTATGTGACAAAGGTCTCAAGGTAACTTTTGAAAGTGATAAATGCACTGTTTACTTTAAAGACTCTACTGATATTGCTTTGCAAGGTGTTAGGCATAACAATATTTATTTGATTGATATTGAAAGTGCACCTAATCATAGTATAACATGCTTAGTTGCTAAAGAAGAAAATCCTTGGCTATGGCATAAAAGAGCTGCACATATTTATATGCAACATTTAAATAAATTGATTTCAAAAGATCTTGTGATTGGTTTGCCTAAACTGAAATTCGAGAAAGACAAATTATGCACTGCATGTCAAAAAGGTAAACAAAACAAATCTTCATTTTCATCCAAAAGCATGATTTCAACATCAAAACCTTTAGAACTTTTGCATATGGACTTATTTGGTCCATCTAGAATTAAAAGTTTTGGTGGAAATTACTATGCTCTTGTAATTGTTGATGATTACACAAGATTCACTTGGACCTTCTTTTTAAATTTGAAAAGTGAAGCTTTCAAAGCCTTTAAATCTTTTGCTAAACGTATTCAAAATGTAAAAGACTTGAAAATCCAAACATTGAGAAGTGATCATGGTCGAGAATTTGAAAATGAATCTTTTGATAAATTTTGTGAAGAATATGGCATAACACATAACTTTTCTGCACCTAGAACTCCCCAACAAAATGGTGTTGTTGAAAGGAAAAATAGATCATTAGAAGAATTAGCTAGAACCCTTATGAATGAATCTAATGTGCCAAAATATGTTTGGGTTGATGCAGTTAGTACTGCTTGTTATGTGTTAAATAGGATGCTTATTAGGCCAATTCTGAAATTAACTCTATATGAACTGTTGAATGGTAGAAAACCAAATGTATCTCACTTGAAAATATTTGAGTGCAAATGGTTTGTCTTGAATAATGGAAAAGATAATCTAGGTAAATTTGATGCAAAATCTGATGAAGCAATTTTCCTAGGATATTCTTATACCGGTAAAGCATATAGAGTATTTAATAGAAGAACTTTGACAATTGAAGAATCAATGCATGTTGTCTTTGATGAGATTGTGGACCTTGAGGAAAACCCTCTTGAGTCAAACAAACCTATTGCAGGTGATGAGGATTATTTGAAGGAAGCTCTTGAAAAGATGTATCTAAATGAGAACTATCCTCCAAAACTTCAAGAAACACCTCAAGCTGTTGATTCTAAAAGCTATCAACAACTAAGAGGACTTTCCTTGAACAACATCATTGGAGACATTTCAAAAGGAGTAACTACTAGACATAATCTTAATAATCTTTGTCTAACTGTAGCTTTTGTGTCTCAGATAGAACCCGAGAATATAAAGGAAGCTCTTCAAGATGATAAGTGGTGTGTTGCTATGCAAGAAGAGCTAAACCAATTTGAAAGGAATGAAGTCTGGGAACTTATTCCAAAGCAAGATAATTATCAAGTCATAGGAACCAAATGGGTATTAACAAGCTTGATGAGGATGGAAACATCACAAAGAACAAAGCAAGGCTAGTTGCAAAGGGCTACTGTCAAGAGGAAGGTATAGACTATGATGAAACATATGCACCAGTGGCCAGGTTAGAAGCAATTAGATTGTTGCTTGCATATGAATCTTTGATGAAATTTAAACTATATCAAATGGATGTGAAAAGTGCGTTTTTAAATGGTTTCATAAAAGAAGAGGTATATGTTAGTCAACCTCCTGGTTTTGAGGATTTCAAATTTCCTAATCATGTTTATAAGTTGAAAAAGGCCTTGTATGGTCTTAAACAGGCACCTAGGTCTTGGTATGAAAGACTTAGTACCTTCTTACTTGATAATAATTTTTCTAGAGGTAAGGTTGATTCAACCTTATTTATAAAGAAAGTAGGAAAATACATCTTGATTGTACAAGTTTATGTAGATGATATTATCTTTGGGTCAACTAATGACTCCTTATGTGAAGAATTTGCAAAAATAATGCAAGGTGAGTTTGAGATGTCTATGATGGGTGAGCTGAATTTCTTTTTAGGACTACAGATAAAACAGATGAATGGAGGTACTCTTATTTCCCAAACAAAATATTGTCGAGAAATTCTTAAGAAATTTGGTATGGATACGTGTAAAGAAGCTAGTACACCTATGGGTACTTCATGCTATTTAGATAAGGATGAATCCGGAAAAGGAGTAAATGAAACTATGTTTAGAGGCATGCTAGTAGACCAGATATTATGCAAATTGTATGTGTGTGTGCTAGGTACCAAGCAAATCCTAAAGAATCTCATTTGACTGCTGTCAAGAGAATCTTAAAATACCTTAAGGGAACCACTTCTTTTGGACTTTGGTATCCATCTGATGCTTCACTTAGTTTAATAGGTTATTCTGATGCAGACTATGGTGGTTGTAAAATTGATAGGAAAAGTACTAGTGGTACTTGTCATTTTCTGGGCTGTTCTTTGGTATCCTGGAATTCAAAGAAACAAGCGTGTGTAGCCTTGTCTACCACTAAAGCTGAATATATTGCTGCTGAAAATTGTTGTGCCCAAATTTTGTGGATGAAACAACAACTGGAAGACTTTGATATCTTCCTTGATAATATTCCTTTAAAATGTGATAATATTAGTGCTATAAATTTAACTAAAAATCCCATAATGCACTCAAGGACTAAGCACATTGAGATTAGACATCATTTCTTGAGAGACCATATTCAAAAGGGGAATTGTCAAATTGAATATGTTGATACCTTACATCAATTAGCTGATATTTTCACCAAGGCATTACCTAAGGATAGATTTTTTGAGCTTAGAAGAGAGTTAGGAGTATTAGACATGTCTTAGGATCAACACTTATAAAAATTTTCACATTTTCGTAAAATTTACGCTTCATAATCGATTATCTCAAGGCAATAATCGATTATTCAAGCTTAAAACTCAAATCTGGGAATTTTTGAACGAATAATCGATTATCATCAGCCATAATCGATTATCACGCTGCCAGTTTCAAAAATAAAGTCGTTGGAGCATCCAATAACAGCTACAAACGGCCATAAACGGCTAGTTTTTCCATTCTTCTTATAAATAGCCTCCTATAATCGATTATTAGACACTTCTTTGCACCTAGAAACTACTGAAATCCAATCTTGAGCTAAAAAGCTCTCCATTTTTATTCACTTTCTCAAAATCTCACTACCTCAAACTTTCTCCATGGCGGATTCAAGAAGACATCGCCGTAGAGCTGCTGGAGCATCGTCTTCCTCTCAACCACGTCCTGCAACCATTGATGGGTGGATTTCAGATCAAGGAAAACATGCGGACTATGTTAATTCTTGGCAAGAAAGAAGAATCATGGCGGTAAAGTATATTCGCCTTGATTTTTTCCGTTTCTATGGATTTCAATTTCCAAATCTTTTTGTTGTTCAAGGACTCACAAATCTGGTGGAGCAAAAAGGTTGCATTTATCCCAATCTCATAAGAGTTTTCTACTTCAACTTGAGATATCGAGATGGGATTATATCCACTAAAGTAAAGGGTGTCTGCATAATTTTAGATGATGATGTGTGGACCAACGTTGCTCAACTTACCATCTGGGATGATGCTGTAAAAGTTCATCTAGGACTTCAAGATTTCAATAGGTTGATGACTTTCCAATCCTTCTTGTGTCACCCTAAACAGCAGACCAATCGAAGGCAATTGCTTGTTGGAGGTTTCAAGGTTGAAGAAAGGATGATTCACTACTTGATTGTCTGGATACTATGTCCTAGAGAAACCAATCATGCTCAATGCTCTGAGCAGGATCTACTTCTTCTGTATGGGATCCTAAATAACATACACATCGATTGGCCTGCTCTCATTGCTGACACAATGGTCAAAGCTAAGAAATCCCATTCTTATCAATTTCCCTATGCTCTTCTTATTTCTAGAATGTTGGAGTACAACGGTGTAAATATTGAAGGAGAACTTGTCCAAGCCATTCAAGCTGTTGGCTCAGAAATTGGAGATACTACCTTTCGTCAGATGAGATTCATTACTAGAGGACAAGTTCCCATTCACAAAGATGATGACCATCCTGATGAAGATGAAGATGATGATATTGATACTCATATGGCAGAACCAGTTAGTGTTGTTGCTCCTTCTGATGCTGGTCCATCTACCATGCCCTCCTCCTCCTCCCTCTCCATGGAAGAACATTTTGCTAGATTATCTAAGCAATTAGAGGATATGAGTCTAGCACAAAGAACACATTTTGAGGAGATTTATGAGTGGCAACAATCTATTGATGAGTACATGGTTGATCAATTTCTTGATCTTGATGTTCACCTATCTAACATCGAGAATCATCTCCATCTTCAACCTCCAGAAAGATCTCCTAGTCCTGAGTTTTAGATATAGGTTCTATGCTAGCATGTTTTGTTGTTTGCTTGCTATTTCATCTATGTTATAATTCTGTCTTTTATGTTTCTTCTTATAATGTAATCCTTCTTTTCATAAATAAAATGATCTCTTGATTATATGCATACTTTGTTTAATTGAGGGGGAGATCGTATTTAGGGGGAGCTTTTTACATCAAATCTTTTTGCTTATGATAAAAAAGGGGGAGAAGAATAATATAAGGGGATAAGTATAAATTAATACAGGTATTGCTAACTCTGTTGTTGTTTGTTAGCTTGTATGTTTTGCAGGTAAGCCAAAATTGCTTTTAAAATTGAATTTTTTGATCATCATCAAAAAGGGGGAGATTGTTACCAATAAGGAGTATTGGTAAATCTTGAAGAAAATTGTTTTGATGATGCTACAAGAAGTTTTAGTTGAAGAAGATATTAGAATTATTTAAAAGCAATTTGTAGAAATTAAATATAGTAGGAAAGTCTTGTAACTTTGTAAAACTTGCATTTTTTATTGTCATAATCGATTATGGAATGTCAATAATCGATTATCACAAGTCATCCAGGAATAATCGATTATCACCTCATATAATCGATTATCACATTTTTTGAAAATCTATAACGGACTTGAATCATCGATTATCACTTACAATAATCGATTATTCGTGGCAGTTGAGACTTAATCTTAGATATTCAGAACAGCTAGCTATATATTGAGTTTATGTGAAGATCAATGTAACGTTGTTGAACAGAAGCTCTTGCAGAATACTGTTTGTCAGAGGAAGTTCTCAGAAGCTATAGTTCAAGTTCCCTTGCTTGGTCTCGTGAACAGGAGAGGCTCGCGTGTCGTGTGTCGATAGTCGCAGCAAGCTCGCTTCGAGTTAGTAAGGTGCTCTGCCTGGTCTCGTGAATAGGAGAAGCTCGCATTTCGTTTGTCGATAGTCGGAGCGGTTCTCTTCGAGTTGGCAGAGTGTTCTTCTTCCGGTTCGTTCGTCGAAGGAAGGTTTATTTATCTGCTTTATTCATTATTTGTTGTAAGTTGTGAAACATCTTTTTAGTGGAATTGTTAATCACTTTTTACCGTGATTAACGACTGGATGTAGATTCTGTTGAATCGAACCAGTATAAAAATTACTCGTGTGATTTTCTATTCCCTACACTCTTTATCTTTTATGCATATCAACTGTTCGATAAATTTTCTGAAAGAAAATTGATTTTCTAAAAACGGACCAATTTATTTTAAAAAGGGTGACCGAACACGCTTTCTGCTACTCTAGTTTTATTCCGCTGCGTTACACTCTGTCTGGTAGCAGCCAACAATTGGTATCAGAAATTACACGCTTTCTACTATTTGTTTTACTGTTTGCACCTATAAATTACCTTTTTAAATTCTTAGTCCAATGGCCTAAAATAATCCCACATTTTTTTTACTTCCTCACCACCTCTTTTTTTCTTATCACACCCCACTCTCCACATCATCTTCCACCTCACCGTCCACATCATCTACCTTTTTCATTTATTTTTCCACCTCATTTCTATATTAATTTTTATATACCAATTTTTCTAATTATTCTACTCACATTTTGAATTTATATTTTATCCATCACCTTCTCCACCAATTTTTTTTATTCTTTCCTTCATCCATTTTCTTCATCTACTTTTTCACCACCTTTTTATATTAATTTCTCTTTCTAACTTTTAAATCATATTTTATTCACCACCTTCTCCACCAACATATTTTATTATTTCCTTCCTCCATTTTCCCCATCTACTTTTCCACCCCACTTTTATATTAATTTCTCTTACTAACTTTTATTTATTCCATTCACTTTTCTAAATCATATTTTATTCACCATCTTCTCCACCATTATATTTTATTATTTCCTTCATCCATTTTTTCCATCTACTTTTCCATCCCACTTTTATATTAATTTCTCTTACTAACTTTTATTTATTCCATTCACTTTTGTAAATCATATTTTATTCACCACCTTCTCCACCAACATATTTTATTATTTCCTTCATCTATTTTCTCCATGTACTTTTTCACCCCACTTTTATATTAATTTCTCTTACTAACTTTTATTTATACCATCTACTTTTCTAAATTATATTTTATCTATCACCTTCTGCACCAACCTTTTATTATTATTTTCTACATCTACCTTCTTTCTCTAATTTTGCCACCCACTTATTATATTATTTTTATTCATCAACTTTCTCCATTCATAACTCTATAAGTACCCATCCATTCTTCACTCCACACACACACAATTACATAATATCCATCTCTTCTCTCTCAAAATCTCTTCATTCCATCCCAAAACTCTACTTCATTTTTCTCTCACACTTTACTATTTCCTAATCCCTTTATACATATTAAATCACATACCATATTTCTACTTCAAGGTCATCTTCTTCACCTTATATCTACCTCTTCTCACAACTTATTACAAGTAAGGTTTTGCTTCATCATTCAAATCTTCGACAAGGTACACATATTCTTTTCATTCTATTTATATATGCATTTTGATCATTTTTTTTAGTTTATAAATTTATCTTGTTTTCTACCACAATTTTATCATATGCTTTTTCACATTTTTATGTCATAGATATTTCAACTCATCTCTCTTTCTTAACAAAAAGCAAATAAAAAATGACAAAAATATATAAAACTTAAAAAATATATAATAATATAAATAATTGTATGAGTACTTGTGCGATCGTACGCATCAGCCTAGTACTAATTCCCAAAATATAAAAATAAACAAAAAAGTCGTATGAGTACTCGTGCGATCGTATGCATCAGCCTAGTACTCATTACACAAAATTATAAAAATGAACAAAAAAAGTCGTATGAGTACTCGTGCGATCGTACGCATCAGTCTAGTATTCATTACCCAAAATATAAAAATAAACAAAAAAGCCATATGAATACTCGTGCGATCGTACGCATCAACCTAATGCTCATTACACAAAACAATAAAAAATAAACAAAAAGCTGTGTGAGTATTCGTGCGATCGTACGCATCACCCTAGTGCTCATTACGTAAAATCTAAATATTATATCAAAATACTAAAAAAAATATAAAATCTCCAAAAAGCCAAAATAATATCAAATTCTCATGTGATGGAAGAAGGATCCAGCTGATTCTGGTGCAAGATGGAATCAACGGAACTTCTTCTAGGAGCTTCTGGAATTTGAACTGGAAAGAAGGACGAGCATCATTTGGTTGCAGCGGAAAGAGATGAAATATGATGATGATGACCAGAGGAAGAATGGATGATTCGGTGATGAGAAACTGATGAAGCTGTGATGGAGAAAATGGAATGAAGGCAGAGATTTGGGTGCTGAATGGGATGCAGATTGGTGGAGATTTGCTAGTAATGGAGCCTAGCTAGGGAGAGAGGCTAGAGGAAACTCTCAAGCTCTCTCTTGGTGACCTTCAACAAGAAGAAAGTTCTGGACAGCATCAACAGAAAACAATTCTTCATTTAAATCAAAGGTGGGTTACAACCAATGGAGCAATGTATTTAAAGGAGAAACCAAGCTCCTGGTTCACGTCTACAACGTTAACTATGATGCAAGGGCCAGCTGTGCAAGTGGAAAGAAAACGTGAGTGGCTACGTGGCCTATCAAACAAGAAGCTGGTGAAGAAACGTGAGTGGCAACTGGTGCATTTGTTGACGCTGGGCGCAAACCCTCATCTGCTGAGCACTAGGCTTTCTTCAACTTCAACCAAGCTGCTGGTTGGAATGTGACTCATGTGGGCTTCCAAAGCAGCTTACTATGGATCCAAGTGAAGATTCCAACATTCCTCTAAGTGAAGATTTGGCTTGCTTCTTCATTCTTGATGTTTCCTTGTTTCTTGATTTATCAAGTTTCTTGGCTAGTTGATCCATGATCTCCTAGCTTTATTAGACCCTACAAAACACATATAAACATATTAAAGAGAATCCTACTAAGACTTAGAGAAAGAAAATTAAGAATGAGTCTTTAACAATCCATCTTCACTTCCCTTTCTTAGCCTTAGCTTAAGTTGATACTCCTTTGAATGGAATGCCCTAAATGGGTTTCCATCATACCCTCCCTCTTGAAAAACGATTTGTCCTCAAATCGGGAAGATAAAGAAGCACAACTTTGGTTTGTTACTTTCCTCCTGGATCAAAAATATATCTACAATAAGCATCAAATATATCTCCAATTAGTATCAATCCAAGAAAGAATTTTTTTATGGAAGTAACTTTAGAATAAGGACTTTGTTTTATAGTTTTAAAGAAATCTGAAAGTCCTATTTCACAAGTCACTTTTCTTTTATCTTGAGTTTCTTGTATCCCTAAGGGTAACAATAACTCAAGATTTAAATTGCCATATTTTGAAGAGGGTAGTGTAATGATAATTTGTGTGGCAATTGGTTTAAAAGAGAAGTTATCATGTAAAGACTTAAAGATAATTGAAGAAGAATTAAAGGATTGGAAACCTTCCCTTTTTGGTTCCCTTTGAATTGTAGGAGTAGAATTTGCCATCAGTAGCAAATGCTCCTTTTCTCTCTTTTCTTTTTCTCTTCTCTCATCTTCTGCTCTCTTCTCTTCTTCTCTCTTTCTCTTTTCTTCTTCTATCTTTTCTCTCAATTCCTCTTCTCTCCTTCTAGTCTCTCTCTTTCTTCTCTTATCCAAGAGTTTCTCAAGTTTTTCTTTAAATTCAATTTCCCTTCTAGAGAAATCATCTAGACCTTTCATAAATGTTTTTCCCTCTTGAATGAGGTGTCCCATTAATTCTAGGTCTCTCTTGGCTGAAGGAGGAACAAAGTTTCTTCTCATGCAAGCTCTTAGCTCATACCAATCATGAATGGAGGATTTTCTACCTTTCTTGACACTATATTGCCTATGACTCCACCACTCACTTGCATGTTCTTCTAATCTAGAAAGATATATGTTAAGAGCAAAGGATTCACTATCTCTAGCAAGAAAAGGATGTATTTTATCAATTTTTCTTTCCCAAGCTAAGTATGTTAAAGCACTAATGTCTTTACCAAAAAATGGAATATCTATCCTAGCTTGACTGTACCTTTCATCCTTCCTTCTTTCTTTTTGTTCACACTCATTTTGATTGTTCATGTATTGGGCAAACAAGTTCCTAAGCTCACTCATTTCTATTCCTCTCTTGGTGATCATGATTTCCTCATACATCTTTTTAATTTCAAAAGTGGATTCTTAGTTTGAAAAGGTTTAAGATTTTACCTAGAGACAATTCCCAGGTAAGAGAGGTGAGCCAAAGGCCGCTTAAATACCAAGTCTTACCTAGCCAGAATGTCTAAGGTTACTTACTTTACCATTTTCAAAGTAAGATTCACTATTGAATTTAAAATGGACTCAAACAATCTAAATGAAAGATAAAACACCTATACTTCTAATGGAACAAAATCTTAGAGCATGAAAATAAAAACAAAAGAAATCCTAGGTGAGGCTTGTAGCTTTGGCTAACAAGACACACTCACCGTCTACTATCAAAGCAAGCAAAGAAAATTGCCAAGATTGGAGAGAGCACCAAGGACTCTTCCAAATACTTGGTCTTAATGGCCTTTTACAAAATGAAAGCTAAAATGGAAACAGATTACAAATTTAGAATTCCAAGAGAATCAAGATACACTACTCTGCTGCTCCATATGTGTACTGCTTGAACTTGTCCAGCTGCCTCCTTGCTTGTTTTGATCATTCAACTCTTATACATTGGTGTTTCAATCTTGTAGACCAAAACTAGCTACTGCAGAACATGTTTTCTGCACTGGAACAGGTTGTATTCAGCCCTTGAGATGCAATCAGATGTATGCTTGATGATTGGCACAGTGCTTAATCAATGTTTACGTGAACTGCTGCAGTTAGCTACAGGATACATTCCAAAACAATTTTGCACAGAGAAATCTGGGGTTTGCACTCATCCAATTACTTTCTCGTCAAATCAGTAGCAGTTCAGCTTAGATAGATCCATTTGCATCTCCTTGAAGATCACCATTCAGTTTCAGACCTGCACTATTATATCAAAGAAAAGCTAATGCTCCAATTGAGCAAATTAATTCTTTAATTGCAAAAACCAATTCAAATAGGTGTTTCAAAAATCTTTTTGATCATTGGCATTGCCTTGCAAAAGAAAAACTGCATAGACATATTGAAAACCCACCAATTCCCAACTGGAAACGTGTAGGAAAAGGTTCCAGACCAGAGAAAACCAGTAATGAAAATTGGTGCAGCGGATGGATGAAATGATGCAGTGTTTGATGTGTTTTAATGGAGGAAAGGTGTATGGGTGAAGCCTCACAGCTCAGAGGGCCTTCCTACAGAGGAAGGAAGCTTGAGGAAAGGAGAAGAAGTAGCAATTCAAAGGTGACTTAAGAGCACAAAAGCTGGAAAACAATTTCTGCAGCATATCATTAAGCTCAAAAGTGAATCAATACAAGGAAAAGGCCCTCTTATTTATAGGTGAAGAGGAGCCTAATTTCTAATTCTAATTCCCTCCTAAATTCAAATGGTTCAGATTTATTTTGATCAAGCAAGGTCCATGCCTCTTTCCAGCTCATCAAGCAAGGTGTGTGCTTCCTTCCACATCAGCCCATTTTCACGTGGAAAATGTTGGTGCATGCCGTAAGCACCTCTTTTTGGCTCTTTTGCTTGATCTATTGATTTATCTTCTTGGATGGCTCAATCATAGTCTCCAAGATTTATTAATTCCTACAAAACAAAGTATAAATGCTTTTAGTTAAGAGAAGAAGGATTTTTATAAGTAACCTTCCATAGAAGCAAAATAGTATGTGGTCCTTCTTCCTCTTGAATCCTCTTTGCCATGGCTCTAGTAAGAGGTCCAATGTGCATCTTAGATGGTCTTCCATCAGACCCTCCCTCTTGAAAAAGATCTGTCCTCAGATCTGCTTCATCCTGTTGATCATCTCCTGTGAAAGGAATTAAATCGCAGATGTTAAAAGTAGGACTGACACCATAACTTTCAGGAAGGTCTAATATGTATGCATTATCATTTATCCTTTTGACCACCTTGAATGGACCATCTCCTCTTGGACTAAGTTTGGATTTCCTTTGAGAGGGAAATCTTTCCTTTCTCAAATGAAGCCAAACTAGGTCTCCTTTTTCAAAAACTATTTTCTTTCTCCCTTTGTTGTTGTATTCTGCATATTTTTGAGTTTGTTTTTCAATTTGGATTTTAACTTTCTCATGTAACTTCTTGATAAACTCCGCTTTAGAAGCACCTTCTTTATGAATAAATGAAGATGATTCTGGAAGAGGTAGTAGATCAAGAGGTGTGATAGGGTTAAAACCATAAACAACCTCAAAAGGAGAAAGATTAGTAGTCTTGTGGACTACTCTATTATAAGCAAATTCAATCTGAGGTAGATGTTCATCCCAAGATTTGTTATTTCCTCTTAATATTACCCTTAATAATGTAGATAAAGATCTATTTACTACTTCAGTTTGCCCATCAGTTTGTGGGTGACATGTAGTAGAAAATAGAAGTTTAGTTCCAAGCTTTTCCCATAAAGTTTTCCAAAAATGGCTTAGAAACTTCACATCTCTATCAGACACTATAGTTTTGGGTAAGCCATGCAATCTCACTATTTCTTTAAAGAAGAGTCTAGAGATATAGCTAGCATCATCTACTTTGTGGCAGGGTATAAAATGAGCCATTTTACTAAAACGATCTACTACCACAAATATAGAATCATACCCCCTTTGAGTTCTTGGCAATCCTAAGACAAAGTCCATGCTGATGTCTTCCCAAGGGGTATTAGCTATAGGAAGAGGTGTATAGAGTCCATGAGGCATAATTTTGGACTTAGCTTGTAAACAAGCTATACATTTAGAACAATGCCTTTGAACATCTATTCTCATGTGTGGCCAATAAAATTTACTTTTCAAAATGTTTAAAGTTTTATCAACTCCATGATGGCCCATGAGTCCTCCTCCATGACTCTCTTTGATAAGAAGTTTTCTAATGGATCCTTGGGGTATACAAAGTTTTCCTTTATTAAAAAGATACCCCTCAGAAAGATAGAATCCATCAAAAGGCTTCTTAAGACATGATGAATAAGTGGATGCAAATGTTTCATCATTTTCATATAACTCTTTTATGTCATCAAATCCTAATATTTGGGATCCTAGGGTTACTAATAATGCATGTCTTCTAGATAAAGCATCCGCAACAACATTAGTACTCCCCTTTTTGTGTTTGATGACATAGGGAAATTGCTCAAGATATTCCACCCACTTTGCATGTCTTTTGTTTAGCTTTGCTTGCCCTTTAATGTACTTGAGAGATTCATGGTCAGTGTGTATGATGAATTCTCTAGTTACCAAGTAATGCTCCCAAGTTTTCAAAGCTCTAATGAGAGCATACAACTCTTTGTCATAGGTAGGATAGTTTAAGGTAGGCCCCCTAAGTTTTTCACTAAAGTAAGCTACGGGATGTCCTCCTTGTATTAAAACAGCTCCTATTCCTACCCCAGATGCATCACATTCTAGTTCAAAGGCTTTGGAAAAATCAGGCAAAACTAGAATAGGTGCATGTGTTAACTTGTGTTTCAAAGTCTCGAAAGACAACTCCTGCTTATCACCCCAAATAAAAGGCATATCTTTCTTGACTAGCTCATTTAAAGGAGCAGCTATGGTGGAGAAATCTTTCACAAATCTCCTATAAAAACTTGCTAGCCCATGAAAACTTCTCACCTCTCCTACACTTTTAGGGGTTGGCCATTCTTGTATAGCCTTGATCTTCTCTGGATCAACATGTACACCTTCTTTTCCCACTTTGAATCCAAGGAAAATCACACTTTCTTGACAAAAAGTACATTTGTCAAAGTTGGCAAAGAGATGATGTTCTCTAAGAAGAAGCAAGACTTTTCTGACATGGTTAAGGTGTTCTTGAAGGCCTTGACTATAGATTAAGATATCATCAAAGTAGACCACTACAAATCTGCCTATGCATTCCCTAAGCACATGATTCATTAATCTCATGAATGTACTTGGAGCATTGGTCAAGCCAAAGGGCATGACTAACCATTCATACAAACCAAACTTGGTCTTGAAAGCAGTTTTCCATTCATCTCCTTCATGAATTCTTATTTGATGGTATCCACTTTTAAGATCAATTTTGGTGAAGAGATTTGCTCCATGTAATTCATCCAACATGTCATCTAGCCTAGGAATGGGATGCCTATACTTGATAGTTATGTTGTTGATGGCCCTACAATCTGTACACATTCTCCAAGACCCATCCTTTTTAGGGACCAACAACACAGGCACAGCACAGGGACTTAAACTCTTTTGGATCCACCCTTTGTTCAACAATTCATTAACTTGTTTCTCTATTTCTTTTGTTTCCATAGGGTTGGTTCTATAGGCTGGCCTATTGGGTAGGCTTGCCCCAGGCACCAAATCTATTTGATGTTCTATTCCCCTCAAAGGTGGTAATCCACTTGGTACCTCTTTGGGAAATATATCATCAAATTCCTTTAAAAGTTTTTGCAACCCTTTTGGTAGAGAACCAAGTTCATGAGTGATTGAAACAAATGCCTCTTTGCAATAAAGAAGGAAATGAGGTTGTCCAAGAAAAAGATTTTTGGAAATATTCAAGGTTTGATGTCACTTGATGGAAGCTTATCCATGCTTGAATGACCTGGCCTTGCAGACAAAACAGATGCAGCGGATGAAAAACAGTATTGGTGCAGTGAGTGAAATACAGCAGAGTGGATGCAGTAGCAATTGGGTGAGATTTTGGTGTATTTGAGTGGAGTAAGTATGTGTGGGAACCTCACAGCTCAGAAGGCCTTCCTACAATGGAAGGAAGCTAGAGGAAAGGGAAGAGAAAGTAGAGAGAATTAGTGACTCAAGAGCAATAGGGCTGGCAATGAATTTCAGATTTTGTTTTTGATTTTTTTTCAGGGCCTGTAATCTGGATTGGTTGGTTCTAACAGCTTTTTAACACTTGATACTTCTTCTTTTGATCATGTATTTTCATTTTTAAACATTGAACCAGCTTTTTCACAATCCAACAATGAATTTTACACTAAAATTACCAAACAGTGGCTGGAAAACAGAAACTGCACTAGAAAAATGAACTAAAATGGTGGTTTTGGAACCCAAAATGAGTAGTAGTGTTTCAGCAGCTTGGATGAATGTTCAAACAACTTTTATTCATGATATTAAACATGTTTAAACTCTTAAACAGCTGAATTAATGCTTACTACTCAAATTCACTGGTCCACTTCCAATTTTAACTCAAAATTGATGGTTTAAGTATCCAATCTGCATATAACTTCAATTTTGACCAAATGAACAGTATTAGCAACTTTTAATCATCCATTTAGACTTGTTCAAACTGTCCAAACACACAGAAATAGCAGGATTCGAAAATCACCCTTGCTATGGCCAAATTATGCAGCAAAAACCATCAATGAACCAACCAAATTTAGCTTTTCATGGAATCAAAAACTGGACAGCAAAGGAAATGACTCTAAGAAGTGTAAAAACATAGATCTAAGCTAGATTTAATGTGCTTAGCATGACCAAACTCAGATTATACAATTCAAGGAAACTTAGCACGGTGAAAAGCTTGGATTAAAACAGTAACAGTAATTTGAAACCAGATTTCAAGCAACTCAACCACTCATTTTTCAATTCTGTGATTATTAGAAGTTGCTATCACTTCAAACACATGTAAAAACAGTAAACAAACTTGTACAAAGCTTGAAAATAAAGAAATCTGGACTGCATCAGCTGATATCAAATTAATCCAGAAATGATGTTTTATGCAGATTTTTCTACTGGAATCAATATTTGCAATGCTAATTGGCTCAAATGATCAAAGCTGGACATGTTGCCATTGCTTTATATGATCAACATAGAGCTAGCAATTGCTCAGGACACACTTAAAACGAAAATGAAAGCTAGAACAGAATCAAATACTTGATGACAGAGTTGAAAAACTGCACAACAGGACATGACCATGACATTACTGGAAAATGAAAAAAATAAAGGTAGAAATGACTCAAACAAATAAAATTCACCGTTTAAAATGAAAGATGGACATAAGGCACTGTAAGAACACAGAATTAAAGGCTGGAACAGGATTACAGAAGCAAAATTAAAACTGAAACAGAAATAGAAAACAGAAACAGAAAACAGAAACAGAAAACAGAAACAGAGATGGAATTCAGCAGAATTAAATTGCAGAATGAGAAGAAATGCTTAGCTCCTTGGTGCGTGGAGAACCTAAGCTCTGGATACCACTTGATGGAAGAAGGATCCAGCTGATTCTGGTGCAAGATGGAATCAACGGAACTTCTTCTAGGAGCTTCTGGAATTTGAACTGGAAAGAAGGACGAGCATCATTTGGTTGCAGCGGAAAGAGATGAAATATGATGATGATGACCAGAGGAAGAATGGATGATTCGGTGATGAGAAACTGATGAAGCTGTGATGGAGAAAATGGAATGAAGGCAGAGATTTGGGTGCTGAATGGGATGCAGATTGGTGGAGATTTGCTAGTAATGGAGCCTAGCTAGGGAGAGAGGCTAGAGGAAACTCTCAAGCTCTCTCTTGGTGACCTTCAACAAGAAGAAAGTTCTGGACAGCATCAACAGAAAACAATTCTTCATTTAAATCAAAGGTGGGTTACAACCAATGGAGCAATGTATTTAAAGGAGAAACCAAGCTCCTGGTTCACGTCTACAACGTTAACTATGATGCAAGGGCCAGCTGTGCAAGTGGAAAGAAAACGTGAGTGGCTACGTGGCCTATCAAACAAGAAGCTGGTGAAGAAACGTGAGTGGCAACTGGTGCATTTGTTGACGCTGGGCGCAAACCCTCATCTGCTGAGCACTAGGCTTTCTTCAACTTCAACCAAGCTGCTGGTTGGAATGTGACTCATGTGGGCTTCCAAAGCAGCTTACTATGGATCCAAGTGAAGATTCCAACATTCCTCTAAGTGAAGATTTGGCTTGCTTCTTCATTCTTGATGTTTCCTTGTTTCTTGATTTATCAAGTTTCTTGGCTAGTTGATCCATGATCTCCTAGCTTTATTAGACCCTACAAAACACATATAAACATATTAAAGAGAATCCTACTAAGACTTAGAGAAAGAAAATTAAGAATGAGTCTTTAACAATCCATCTTCACTTCCCTTTCTTAGCCTTAGCTTAAGTTGATACTCCTTTGAATGGAATGCCCTAAATGGGTTTCCATCATCATGTATTTAATCTGAGCCAGAACTACGTGATCCTTGATTCTCCATCAAAAATGGAGATACGTAGGAGCAAGGTCAATCCTTGTCGGGTTCACCTCCCAAAAATCCAAAATTACCCATAATCATTCTCAAAAAATTTCTAAATCATTTTCAAACATATTTTTAAAAGAAATACGTACCCCTGATTTCTCACACGAGAATACGTAGGAGCAAGGTCAATCCTTGTCGGGCTTCCTAAAACTAAAACAATAATTTTCTTTTATTTCTATTGTCTTGCATTGTTATTTTCGGGGAAAAATGACATTTTGAAAACCACATCATCTTTGCACATTTAATTAAAGGTACTGCTTATGGGCAGGCGCTGTAGGATGCTAATACCTTCCCTATGTGTAACCGACTCCCGATTCCATAATCTTTTGTTTCGTAAACAATGTCTTTATTTTATGGTTTTTATATAGTTTTCCAGAATAAACTATGGTGGTGACTCCAAACTCTAATTTTCAAAGATTAATTATTTTAAAAAAAGTCTCACCATCAATCCCCGTCGTGATCCCGGTTACGACAGATATTAGTGAAATTCAATGTTTAATTAACACTTATGTGAGAACTATTGAGAGAAGACTATTAGATTTGTACTATACATGGGTAGCCGACCGTCCTAGGAAAGGACCATCTACACCGACCGGTAATTCAATGATTGTGAACCAGGTAAGATGGATGTCGTTAATGACCAATTAATACACTTGTTGACCATATTAGTGGGAAATATACGATATTTATGGGAAATTAACAGGTATATTATTAAATATTAATGGTTTGATTGCCGTATTAAATATGAATATACGACATTATTGCCATATCCAATATGAATTAATGAGCTTGATTGCCATAAGCCCTATAAATATAGGGTTAATGTCCAGGTAAAGACATCTTTATCTATTACAATAAAATATAGACCTCTTTATGAAACATATCTGACTTGAGCGTCGAAGTGTCTTCTGTAGGTCAACAACCCATCGGAATGAATTACGTTCTCGAAGAGGATTGAAAATCAAAAGAGAGAGGACAAAGCAAGGAAGGACGAATGATCCTCGGACCAATTCAACCAAAACAAGATCTATAGGTTCAAATGAATTGAAGTGTGGGTATAGATAATGCATGTAATGTAAGTTCGTGGCATGAACATGATAGTCTTATTGAAGTGGAATCCATGCATGTAAGCGTGGGGAGGTGTGAATGAGGGAGGTAGGGAGAATTTTGGTGTAATTATATTATATATAATATGATGCATGTAAACATGTGGCATAGGGTTACGTGAAGTGGAAAAAGGGTGTGGGGTCACATGGGTGTAGGTGTGTTTTGCATCTAAATGATGAAAGGAAGTTATGTGAGAGTGAAAACATGGGAGGAAAGTGTATATAATTTGGTGGACCCATGTGGGACCCACTTGGGGATAAGTGAATGATTTTTCGTGGTTAGGTAAAAAAGAATGGTATGATGAAGTATGGAAGATGACACATTTGTAGAGATAGTTGGTATTGACACATATTGCCTTTAATTCACAAGTTGTGTAAAGCTAATGGATTGACCATGATTTTGTTTTAAGGAAAAGTATGGTTTGCTATTATATTGCTTGTTATAGTCTTGTTATAGTCTTGTTATATATTGATGTTGTTTGACATATAGGGTTATAGTATGGACTTAACGACTGAATTATAAATGTTGTATTGGTGTTTTGATGTTTATTCTGTTAGCTCACCTTTGCGTGTGTTTTGTTGTGCAATGATTGTATAATTTGTTTTGTTATACGGGAGGAGATGTTAATATATCTATTCCAAGAGATGCTTAAATTGGTGAGGTTAATGAGAATTTTATTTTCGTATGAGTTATTTTAATTGTTGTTGACTATTAAGTTGGAATGATTTATTAGTTTTTTGAGATTGTATACTTTTGTTTCAAACTTTTATTAATGACGTTTAAAGGATTAAAACTTTTATTAAGATTATTGGTATCAAAATGATTTTAATTGACTTTTTTTTCCATAATAAAATCGGTTTGGTCAAGACATCCTAGGTTAAAATATTACAAATGTAAGGTTTAAAAGTAAAATGTTTGCATCAAATTGAATATCCTTAAACATAATAATGACTCTCTTAACATAAATAACTAAAGGTTAATTTCTTCACAAGGTCCAACCAAGTAAATTTTATAGACTCCTTAAAGAGTCAAGAGTCAAAACTACTCTATGAAACCTCATTTAATTTATACTTACTCGGATAGAGTATTCACAGATATATTTTTTCTCAAACTTCTATCCAATTATTTAAACCCATTTTATCGATTTTAATTTATACACTTTTATCGAAACCTTGAAAAACCGACCTATCAGTTATGTCTTTGGTCGGGTATCTCCTTTTCCTCCCCTAGATAATGGAATGACTAAGATTAAGATTGGAAAATGATGATCATTCTTTTATATAAAAAAAAATATTACAAGTGTTAGGTGAGTTTTAAAATTATAAATATTAAATAAAATATAAAATTCTTTAGTCGTCCTCTGCTAATTATTTCCCGCCTAAACATTTTTTTGTCTGCGAACCTGAGCGTAGCTTGTTCTATTTGCTTTTCCCTTAAAACCCTCTAAACCCTAAAACACTCCCCCTTTTGAAAATGCCGTCGGACACCGTCGGCAACGGGGCTCTGGTCCCCCTCACCGGAGACCTGCCGACGGTATACCCTCTCCACCATGGCCTTGCCTCTTCGATTTGTAGCCTCTCCATCTCCTGGTCCCGCGGTAACACCCTCCACCTCTCCCTTTTCTCCGCCACCGCCGCCAAGGTCGTCGAAGTTAAGCTTACCAGTGAAGATCCAGAGATTCCTGATGTTCACTGGCGCCGAATTGCCTACGGCTCTGTTGCGCCCTTCGCGCTGCTTCAGAGTCGGAGAAGCTCTATTTCCGCTCTCTTGAAGACTCCTTCTCCGTATCATTCTGATTGGTAATTGACCACAAGTTTGGGTGCCCGCTTGTTTAGATTCAATTTCGGAGAAACAATTATTTTTATGTTATTTTAATTAATTTTCTTCCTATGAATCAAAATAGAAATGGTTTAATTTTCTTTAATAAGCTGAGCGCAGCCAAATTTTTTGTTCTGAAAAGCTTTGGATGATGTCTTTGTTTCTTCTAAGGACCAATGCTATGAATGTAGTGTTGTTAGATTCGTTCAACTAAGCAGTTTATCCGTCTCGGTTGTTAATGAGATTGAGAAATTGAAGGCACACGTTATTTCTCTTTGTAACATTAGATTTTACTCTTAATTGGAGGCTTCCAGTGTTTCCATGTAGTATGTGCTGTATCAAATGTCAATGATGATCTTCAATTCTAATTTTTATTTTTCTATATTGGCTTTATCTGTGCGTTGGCAAAATTGATTATGAATGAAATTTATTTTGTAAAACTGATTTGAAGTGACGTGATTTACATTTGGATGATTTTATTATTATAAAAGCAAGTTATTAATATAAAAGCAAGTTAGCAGTAAAACTAAGCATAAATGTATTATCCAACTAAAGTTATCTAAAATTACTTTAGCTCAGAATCAATTCTGGACATATTCAATTCTTCAACGTGATACTAAACACGTGAAAATGCAACTTCAAACCATGTTAGCGGGGATTTCAACATGATTTTGGAGAAAGCAAACACAGTTCATCTCTTTTCTAGGGTTATTTACTCTGGTGTCATTGGAAGTTTCTCACTTATATTACATGTTTTGAATCGTGTTTTTGCTTAGGAGTTTTGTGTAACTGTGCCTGTTGACAATAACTTCATATTGTTTTACTTTCAGGTGGGAGAATGTCCTTCAGTATAGCAAGGAGATAGGTTCTCTTCTAGGGGGTTCAAAGTTGCCCCCAAGTCCTATAATTGATGACTCAAAGACAATTGTTAAGGTGTTGTTTTAGGTTCTAAATTGTTTTACTGTGCATACTGGGGCTTAGTCCTGCTTTGTGGGACTTACAATATTGAGAAGTCAATCACTTGCTTTTAATGCTTGATGTAGAGAGATGAAGAACCAACATCTTTGAAAGCTGCATGGGAGTTAATTGAAATATTTTATGTGGACAAGCAATCTCAATCATGGCTACCTGAAAGGCTGGTTGATTGGTTAGCTGTAATAATCTACTTTTATTTTCTTGATTGGATTCGTAAATGGTTGCATTTTATTTTGACACTGATCACTGTGCTTATTTTAGTTTACTACTGCATTGTATGACAGGATTATGACAGCCTATTTACTAGCACACATGAAACAATTCATGGCAAGCTTGTTGATTTTCAGAAAGAACTAGTCAACATACAGGTCTGGTCATAGCTGATCTGATGAATAATAATAAATATCTTCTTTTGTCTATGAAGTCAAAGTATTTGGAATGTTTAGGTCTTAATTCAATAGTCTTGAAATGGGTGAATATATATCTCGTTTTCCTACAGAGTCTCATTCCATATGTCATCAGGTTGTCAATATAAATATGTTTTGTGAAATTTTTTTCTCAAGACTCAAGGTTATACTGCATTTAATTTTTGCTTCACTTGATGGTATATAGTGGATCTGTCTATTGGGTAGTAGACTCCTTTTATTAATGGTGTTTTCTTGACTTCTAGTTCTATCCTTTTGATACAGTTCTCACATCTGCAATTTATCGTGTTTAAAGATTACCTTTTCTTGGAATCTCTACTAAATTTTTTGATAAATTGATTGTCATTGTGCTCTAAATTGGATATTCTCTTGGAATTGGATATTCTCTTGGACCTTAGTTCAACACTTTTGTCCTCTATCTTAGATAGAAGGTTTTGGTCTTATCCTTCTGGTATGTTTTTTTGAGTCTTACATGTGTAATCATATGCTGAGTAGGGGTTCCATTTCCAATTTGATGAACCTATTTGGAAGGACTAAGTTCTCTTAGCTAAATTAATCCTATTTTGAAACCATCATTGTTAAAATAAATACCACTTGAGATTGAAAACAGAAAAAAATGCTTTAGAAATAAATCATCTCTAAGCTTATTTATATATTTATTGGGGCCCTTACATCAAATATGCTTAAAAAAGATATGAGCAACCTACATATAGGTGACAAATCAGTAATACAAAATAGATATGTTAACAATTGGTTAACCTATTTTGACAATGTAATCTATTCAAATAAGTTAAACAATTCTGACACTCTTTCACTTGAAACATATAAATTGAATTCCAAGTGACCAAATGCTCTCTAACATACTGCCATGCGTTGATCGTGGTCAACTCATCAGGCATGTGTGTACCATGTGCCGCCTTTCCAGTGTTAGAATTGCACTTAACTGCTCCCTTTTGTCTAATTGGTGTCTTTTGGGCATGTTTCTACCCTAGCCCTTAGTTCGTTGCATCTTGCTTGCTCCCCTAATGGATAGGGTTTCTTCCCCTCATGACTACGGATTTTTACCTCTCCCATCATTTATTGTAATTTGAGATAATATCTTTAGAATCTTCCTAATTAGAGGAAATAGATATATAATATTTTATTTTATTTTACTTTCCTAGTTTCCCTATTTCCCTTTATTTTACTTTCCTAGGAAAGTAAAATAAAGGGAAATAGGGAAACTAGGAAAGTAAAATAAAATAAAAGATTATATATCTATTTCCTCTAATTAGGAAGATTCTAAAGATATTATCTCAAATTACAATATCATTGTTTGGGGTTGTCTTTGGAATGACCTTACCTTTTTTTTTCTACTCCTATTGTCTCCATGACAGAGCTCAATTGGAAAAATTTCTTATATTGGTTTGTGTCTATGTAGTTATGGTTCCTTGGTCAAAGATATCTTGACCATTTGGAAAAGGAAGTCAGTTTTGTTCCAAATGAAGAAAGATCTCAGTGGTAGAAACTAGGCTTCTAGTTATTTTCTATATTATGATAGTCAATTGAAAAAGATGTCTTAGAAATACTTAGATCCTTTAAGACATGTTCTTTTTGGAAAAAGGGCATAGTATGGACAAAACTTCAGGTCAATTTTCATTAGATAAACCTAAGTACATTTGGAATACTCATCAATAAGATTAACTAAATATCTAAAAGATGAGACACGACTTGGTCCAATTATCAAGAGGGATGACAGAAAAGACAAAATTACATCTTGATTGAAACTTTTAGGAAAAGAGCTAACATGTTTTTCTTGTTAAGTTGACTCAAATTCTAGTGCTTGAAGTCTATTAAGTTTAGGAACTGTTTTCTTTGACTTTGCAAGTGAATATGATCTAAGTGATTATGTAAAAGTTTTGGAGATGGGGATGCAAAAGAGGAGGTAGATCAACTAGTTCCAAAATAGTATAAGCTTTTAGATCCATATTCTATGTTCCCATTTAACAAGAGAATTGACATAAAAGGTTATTAAACAATTTAGAAGGCTTGGTTAATTCACTTAAAGATATAAGATTGAATGGACATGTGGGAACAAGGAGAGCATATTTTTTAAATCTGAGTAATGAGAAAGGGACTTGATCAACCCTTACGAGATGAGGATTTTTAGGAAAAGAAAGGGATGATAACAAAGTGGTATTACTAGAAATATTATTAGAAGAACTTGAATCAATTATCTATGGACTTTGACTTTCCACAAATTGTGAGATCTAAGCTATTAACAAGCTAGGATTTGTGTATGATTTTGTGTTCTTGTATATTTTATCCATAAATATTCCTGGTAATCTTTATAGAATTTGGGTTCAACAACTTTAAATTTAGACATATTCCCTTTCTCTTTCTTTAGACTTAAATTGTGTTCTATTTTTTCTTCCATGCGCCTCATCTCTTTAAGTCAATTAACACAAGCCATTAAATTGTTGTATAATCTTTGATGTTTATTCATTTGTTATGCAAAAGGATGGTATAGGTCGACTTATTGGCCCGTTTGTGTCATTCACTTTAGTCAAAATTAAAACAAATGGTTCATGAACTTTGTAAACTTCATGTCTTAAGAGTGTTTGTTGTGTCAACTTGGACAACATGTCAAATCTTCTTTTTCCAAGAAAAATGAATCAAGATGTAAATTTGTTTTTTCTGTCATTAACTTTGACAAAAGGGATGTAATGCCCCAATTTGGGTGTCACGAATCGTACTTAAAATTAAGATGTTTCAAAATTCTTATTTCACAAAAAACAATATTCATAAAAACTTTGATATTTAAAACTTGCGGAAATAAAATAAAGTCCTAACTGTACCAAATATATTATTCGATTACATAGTTTCGAAATTAATGAAATAAACAATGAAATAAAATAAACCCAATTACATTGTTTCTAATGTTTTTAGTATAAAAACTTTAAATAATCCAAGTCTTTTCCCCACTCTCGTGTCTTTATCATGCATACGGAGCATCTTCAACATTCTCTGCTCCCGTATAACCAAAGGTCGTACGATCATCATAAGACACAACAACAAACACAAACAATTATGGGTAAACTACCCTTAAAACAACCAATAACAATATAATATATGAATAGCAAAGAAACACGACATAACAACAAAATGTTCATCCCAACATTATCCTTAATAACGTCATCCTCATCAACAGCATGATCGTCGTCAATGTCCTTGTCATCAATATCATAACCATACTATTATTGTCATACTCATCAATTTGGTCTTCAACAACATCGTCATCATGAACCCCAACATCGTTATGAAGGACCTTAGTCTACCTCTTGTACCCAACCTCACACACTTGTTATATCGAACAAGGTGATTTTAGTCGTCTCGCCATCGCGACTAAAGGACCTGCTTTCCTACACTACAAGGACTTACAAGTAAAAATGTTGGCACATCGCACATCGGGCACTATACTCAGCAAACGAGTCAGAGTCTAGGCAAAACATCATTGTTCTCTTACCGCATCGCACAGTCGAAAAGGGTGCATCACTCGAACTCCACTCTCTTCCCGCATTGCACGATCGAAGAGAGTCTCTTTCTCGCATTGCATGTTCGAAAGCCTAAAACTCAGAATTTACTAGGTACACGAGTAGACACGTCCATCACCTTATAGGCATCCAACCAAAAGGCAAAACCCACATATAATAATTCGTAACCCATTCAATGCGTCTTCACATATTGATATTAACAACTACTATCATATAAAGTCAACCAAACACATACACAACAAATTATAAAACCTCATCCATATTCTAATGTGAACCCCCCCACGGGTCCCACCCAAATAATAGGTTACAAATGCAAACCAATCTAACATCAAGTGAAATAACCACTCAATTATTCAACCATATACTTATTGGAATCCAATTTATATTTCTTTTCAAGCCCAATTACTTTTATTCCAATTTTATTTCTATTATTGGCCTGTACTAGTTCATAGGTATATATTTATTTTTATTTTTATTAATGTTTCCATCTTCTTCCTTGTGAGTACAACTGCCCCATCTATCCACAAGTCGAACCAGCAAGCAGGTTCACTTGTGACGTGTCGGTAACCACCACAACTCCTCACCGCAAGCAATGGAAACCAACTGCAAAAAAATTGGCTGACTCCTCCTTAACTAAGTCAATTTATGAGAAGGAACTAATAGCTTTGGTGTTAGCCATTCAGCACTAGAGACCATACCTCTTGGGTCAAAAATTTATTGTGCACATAGATCATAAAAGTTTGAGGTATTTATTGGAACAATGGATAACTACTCAAAATCAACAAAATTGGTTGGCAAAATTGTTGGGTTATGAATTTGAGATTGTGAATAAAGTGGGGGCAAGAAGCATGGTGGTTGATGCTTTATCATTGAAATTTGAAGATTCAAGTGAGGAAGAACTAGAGTTGGGTGTGTTATTAAGCCTTTTTAGTTGGAAGTGCACTTGATTGATACCGAAGTTCAATGAGACATGGTTTTAAAATATAATTGTGAAGACTTATAGACCAGTCCAGATTTGCATGGTCATTGTACCCTCGAGCATGACCGGCTATGCTACAAACATGGATTAGTTCTTTTAGGAACTTCAAATCGACACTAGCATTGCTACATGAATATCACAACACATATTGGTGGGTGGGGGAACACTTGGAAATGTTTTGCACCTACGAGCCCATAACGCAGTCTGTTTAATGGAATGGCATAAAAAAATGATAACAAATTTTATAGCTGCATGCCTGGTTTGTTAGTAGAATAACTTCTATACAAGGTCTTCTTCAACTGCATCCCATTCACCTGGCAGTATAGGAAAATATAAGCATTGATTCTGTAACAAGCCTTGATGATAAGAGATGAAGCATTTAGGCAGTTGAAATTTCATTTGGAAAGAGCTCAATGACAGATGGCTAAATTTGCTAACTGACACAAGATAATTTCAAAGATCAAAGTTGGTTATTGGGTATATTTGAAAATTTGTCCTCAGACATGTATCAATGCCCACAAGATTATAGCCAAAGTTCTTTCCATGTTTTTGTGGTTCATACCTTGTCCTCAAACAAGTGGGACCTGTGGCTTACAAATTACAACTCCCTGAGACAGAAAAGAGCTGCTAGTTATTCATGTGAAAGGAAAGATCTCCTTTGTAAGCATTTTCTGGTTTTTTTTCCTAAGCGATAAAGACAGAAAGAACACCAAATTTAATCAGCGGTGCTTTGGGTTCTTTTGTTCGTCTCTTCGATCTTTTGTTCAAGTATCATATCAAAATTTTGATTCAATGTTCCCTCTAAAACATCTGACTTACCAGCAAATCTATGGTTTCAGATGTAACATCAATGCAATATTAAGTCTTCTTACCTTGTTTGAAGCCTCTTTGCCATTGAGATAGAAGTTAGTAAGAAGAGGTTAGGGACAGGTAGGAGGAGTTTAAAACGCAGTTAGGGGAAGTTTTAATTAGTAATAGTTCTGGTTGTTGAGTGTTTTATTTCTGAACAGGGAATGCCCTGTGTAGAAGGGAATGTTTTCCCTTGAAGACTGTGATTGTTTTTAGTATTTTCCATTCAATAAACTGCTGCCTCATAGGGAGGATTCATTTACTGTTTCTGATTGTTTATTTTGAGATAGAATCTAGGTTTCTTGTCACCAAGAAACCTAACACACACACACACACACACACACACACACACACACACACACACACACACACATATATATATATATATATATATATATAAAATCACAGTCTTAATGTTTGTTCTCAACTAATATTGAGCTATTTCTCTATTCTTTGTATTCCAAAAGAATCTACCTCAACAAATATGTAATATTGTCTATTACTTTTATATTATGTCTCATGTTACCTAACATGTTTTTTGTTTAGCTAATGTCTATAATGAATGTGTTTTATCAATTTCTTCAACGATGAGAAAATAAAATTACAGAATCTATGTATGCAGGTTATTGAGGATGATCCCAGATACTGGGAATTATTATCATCTGCACTGTCAGTTGGTTGGCTCGATATAGTGGTAATGCTACTGCATTTCTGACATTTTTCTTCAGCATGTATTTCCTTTTAAATAATGACTTTTATGTTATGCTGCTTTTTACTTGTAGGTGAAAATGCTGCGGTTGCATGGATCTTACCAATTAGATCAGCTCAGTAATCGGGAGGTTGGCATGGCAATTGTGAAAATGTTATTATATGAAAGAGATGAATTTACGCAATTTTGTTTCAGTAATTTTGTAGTTTGTATGTTACTTTCTTGGTAAAAATCCGTTTTTTATTGTTGCCTGTAGATGAAAAGTACTCAACTAGATTGAAATCTCTTTGATAGTTTGATCCTATATTTCTTCTACTGGTTTTTGTTATTGATATTTTACTTGAAAAGGAGAATGATTTTTATTATTATCATTCATATCTATTACATTTTCCTTACACCTATTTGTAACAATTCAATCTTCCGAAAAAAGGAAATAAAAAAAAAGTATATTGAAAAATAAACTAGAAGATTTGTTAGAGGATTAAAAGTATATGGGAGAAAAGGAAGAAGAAAGGAGTGCTTAGTAAGGAGAACTAAGAGCGGGAAAGGTGGTTGATAGTTAGTTAGTAGAGGGCAGGGGGATTAATACTATATATAGGAGTTTGTTTGCGTAAGGGGGGGGGGGAATTAATTCTTTTGTACATTTGAGTATAGACTGGATCATTGTTCCGGTGGAGGGAGAGAGGCTTCCTAGAAGGGGTGATTCTTGTATTCAAATTCTCATAACATCAATATTCAGTTCTGTTTGTGTGTTTTGGTGAGAGGAGAGAGTTGATTGACATCTTGACTAAAGAAGCCTATCAAGATTTTACAAATATTTTCTCTAATTAGGAAGATTTTCCTCTAATTACAACACTCCCCCTCAAGTTGGTAAATGAATATCAATCATTCCCAATTTACCTAAAATATTTTGAAATCTATCATGAGGGAGCCCTTTTGTAAAAATCTCTTATATTTGAAGTTCTATAGGAACATGAGTTGTAATTACAAAGCCTCTGTGTAGACTATCTGTGATGAAATGTCTGTCAATCTCAATGTGTTTGGTCTTGTTATGTTGTACTAAATTATGGGCAATGCTCATGGCAAACTTATTGTCAGAATATAATTGCACATGGTTATCCACCTTGACTTTAAGGTCATCCAAAATGATTTTCATCCAGAGTCTTTCACACATTCCTTGAGCAAGAGCTCAAAATTCAGCTTTTGCACTAGAACAAGATACTCCGTCTTTCTTTTTGCTCCTCCATGTTACTAGACTATCTCCAAGAAACACACAATACCCAGAAATAGATTTTTTGTCAGTAATAGCACGTGCATAATCAACATCAGTATATATTTTCATAGTCAATGTGTCTTCCTTTTTTAATAATAGCCCCTTTCTTGGACTTGACTTTAAATACTAGAGAATTTTGTCAACTGCTTGCATGTGTCTCTCTCTTGGATCATGCATAAATTGGCTCACTACACTAACTGCATATGCAATGTCTAGTCTTGTGTGTGATAGATAAATCAGTTTTTCTACCAATCTCTGATATTGGACCTTCTCTACAGGAGCACTTTCTTCATTTTTAGTTATGTGATTCTATTCTATAAGAGCGGTTGAGGTTCTACATCCTAACTTTCCTATTTCTTTGAGGAGATCAAATACATATTTTCTTTGGGAGATGAAAATTCCGTTCTTGGAGTAAGCAACCTCTACTCCAAGAAAATACTTGAGTTTTCCTAGGTCTTTCATTTAAAATTGGGTTTCCAATTTTTCTTTTAATGTCAATTTATCTGTTTCACCATCTCTTGCAATAATCATATCATCCACATACACAAGCAATGGAGTGAGTTTACTTGTAGAAGAGTGCTTTATGAATAGAGTATGATCTCTTTTGCTCTGTTTGTATCCCAAGAAAATCATTGCTTTTTGTAAATCTTCCAAACCATGTTCTAGGGGATTGCTTAAGACCATTCAATGCTTTCTTTAGGAGGCATACCTTGTTTCTTTCATTTTTCACTTCAAAACTTGGGGGAATCACCATGTACACTTGCCTATTGCTGTTGCACACTTGATAAAGTATATTAAACAGACCAAAACTTCTTTGTTATGATCAAAACCTGAGTATCTAATGTTAGAACTTAAGGTATTCAGACTTTCATCTAATGAGAGCTTAACTTGTCTTTGCCATAACAGTTTTATGTTACAGCAATGATTTCTCTTGTCGTAGCGGTGATTTCTGTTAGACTGGTGGTTAGCGTAACCAAGGTAGTTAAAATCAAGATCTTACTCAAGATCGTAAAGGAAAATATAAATCCTAAATCGGAATATCGTAATATGGATCATAAGATCCAACAAATTTTATGAAATTTATTTTCACACAAAAAATCACTTGAGATTAAAAAAGAAAGTATATTTCTAGAGGACTTAGTTGATCCATCTTACAATTTTCTATTTATAATAATAAACCGATACAAGAGGACATGGAAGATTAAGGGACAGCCGCAGACACCTAGGTGCAGAATTAGGTACTACTATAGATACAACTCATAAAAGCTAACACACTACACCCTAAGTAGGCTTAATGATTGTTAGGATATTTATCCTATTTTATCATCATTATAGTGTGTCAAGGGTTACCCTATTTATCATGATTATATTGTGTCTAGGATTACCCTATTTATCATGATTATATTGTGTCTAGGGTTACCCTATTTATCATGTATTTGTGTATCAATTTATTCTTATAAATAGAAGATTGTGAGAGGGATCAATCAAGCCCTCAAGAATTATTTCTTTTCAATCTTAAGTTGGTATCAGAGCGGGTCGATCCCGCTCTGGTTTCTGTCTCGTAATATATATCTGTCCGGCGCCATAGTTCTTCGTCGCCCGCCGCTGCCCGCCGCTGCCCGCCGCCGGCCACCGTCAACCGCCGGTCACCGTCGCCGCCGCCGGCCACCGTCCGGCCACCGTCGCCGCCGGCCACCGTCGTCCGTCGCCGGCCGCCGTTCACCGCCCGCCGTTGCCGGCCACCGTCGTCCATCACTGTCACAGTTTCCTTCGTCTAAACCCTTAGGGTTTTTTTTGTTCCTCGCTAGTACTATTTGTCTTCTTCAGAGATGGCGTCTGGCAGTACTCTTTCCTTCTCTGGAAGTCCATCAATTACCTCCGAGAAGCTAAATGGAAAAAATTATCTATCATGGTCTGCTGCTGTTGAAATGTGGTTCCTTGGCCAAGGGCATTATGACCACCTTGAGCGAGATGGAAGCCATGTGCCTACTGAAAAAGCTGATCAGTGGAAACAAGCAGATTTCCAGTTGTGTACCCTGTTATGGCAATCAGTGGAACCCAAACTTCTTGTATCTTTGAGGGCTTTCAAAACTTGTCACTCCTTTTGGAAGAAAGCCCAAAGCATTTATGCCAACGATATTCAACGTCTCTATGACACTACGAACAAGCTTGCATCTCTTAAAATGGCAGACCATGATATGGTGTCCTTCATGGCTGAAGCCCAATCTGCTGTCGAAGAACTTAGGATGTTTTTGGAAGTAGATCCATTAGAGGATATCAAAAAGAAACTAGACAAATTTTACATGGTGTTGATCCTTCGTGCCCTACATCCCGATTTTGATCATCTCAGAGATCAACTTCTAACTAGTCATGAGGTTCCCTCTATGGAAACATTGACCACTCGCCTTCTGCGTGTCCCGGTATCTCAAACTCAAGAAGCGCATGAACTAGTGGAACCATCTGTCATGGTTGCCACACGAGGAAGAGGAGGACGTGGCACTAGAGGAGGAGGACGAGGAGGTCGGGGACGTACTCAATGCACATATTGTAAAAGGATGGGTCATACTCAAGAGAATTGCTACTCCTTACATGGTTTCCCTTCCAAAACCGCCAATATTTCGAAGACTGAAACTTCCACTTCGAAAACTGAAACCTCCACTTCTATGTTTTCTGAGGATGAATATCAAGAGTATTTAAGGTTAAAGTCTAACAGCTTGGCACAACCATCTCAATCTCCCAATACATCAACAGCCTGCGTTTCTCAATCTATGGAATGTCAAAATTCATGGGTAATTGACTCAGGTGCTTCTGATCACATTTCTGGTAATACCTCTTTGTTCTCATCTATTTCCTTTCGAGAAAAACCTCATTTCATAACCCTTGCAAATGGATCTAAAACTTCTTCCAAAGGAGTCGGTCATGTTTCTTTGTCTCCCTCCCTCAATCTCAACTCAGTCCTTTTTGTCCCTAATTGTCCTTTTAATTTAATTTCCTTAAGCCAGTTGACTAAAATGTTAAATTGTTCAATAACCTTTGATCATAAATCTTTTGTTATACAGGAGCGTGGTTCGGGGAGACAGATTGGAGAAGGATATGAAGCTGGCGGATTATACCATTTTGGATCTCGTCCAAGGGTGTCTTGTGTTGCTGCTCCTAATCCTAAAGTGCTACATGATCGACTTGGCCATCCTCATTTGTCCAAATTAAAAAAGATGTGTCCTGAACTTAGTGGTCTCCAAACTTTAGAATGTGAGTCATGTCAATTAGGAAAACATGTTAGATCTTCCTTTCCTAAAAGGTCTCAATCAATATGTAATTCTAGTTTTTCCATCATCCATTCTGATATATGGGGACCTAGTCGTATCTCCTCCTTTGGTTTTAGATATTTTGTTACCTTTATTGATGAATATTCAAGATGTACTTGGGTTTATCTTATGAAAAATCGTTCTGAATTGTTAGTTATCTTTACATCCTTTTTGAATGAAATCAAGAATCAATTTGGTCAAGTAATCAAAATATTAAGAACTGATAATGCAAAAGAGTATTTCTCATCCTCCTTTTCTGCCATCTTGAGTTCCCATGGTATCTTACATCAGTCTACTTGTCCTCATACACCACAACAAAATGGTATAGCAGAACGAAAAAATAGACACTTGGTTGAAACTGCTCGTACCCTTTTGCTTGGTGCCCATATTCCTGTCCATCACTGGGGGGATGCCATCTTAACTTCATGTTATCTTATTAATAGGATGCCCTCCTCCTCTCTTGATAATAAAGTCCCTTTCTCCATTTTGTTTCCTAATGATCCTCTCTTTCATACATCTCCCCGAGTGTTTGGCTGTGTATGTTTTGTTCATGACATGTCTCCAGGTCTAGACAAACTCTCCGCTCGCGCTCTCAAATGTGTCTTCTTAGGCTATTCTCGACTTCAAAAAGGATATCGGTGTTACTCTCCTGAAACTAAGAAGTATTACATGTCTGCCAATGTCACATTCTTTGAACAGACTCCTTACTTCTCTCCATCTGTTCAGGATGTTTCTATCCTCCAGCAAGTCCTTCCTATTCCAATGGCTGAGTCAAATAGCTCCACTGTCTCTGTCATTCCAAGTCTTGATCACAATCCTTCTACACCTGTTTCTCCACATACTGAGATCATCCCACACAGGGCCTCAATGGATAGTCCACCTCCCCAAGACAATGTTGAATCTCCTACTTCAGATTCTTCTCCCTCGTCACCTCCTCCCACGCCTCCTGGTGCAAATGATTCAGCATGGCCTATTGCCCTCAGAAAAGGTACTCGTTCCACTCGGAACCCTCATCCCATTTATAATTTTCTAAGCTATCATCGATTGTCGCCCTCCTATTTTTCTCTTTTATCCTCAGTGTCCTCTGTTGTTATACCCAAGAATGTGAAAGAAGCACTTGATCATCCTGGATGGCGACAAGCTATGATTGCAGAAATGCAGGCTCTTGACCACAGTAATACTTGGGAGCTGGTGCCCCTTCCCCCAGGAAAAAAGGCGGTTGGTTGTCGATGGGTGTATGCAGTTAAAGTTGGCCCTGATGGTGAAATTGATCGGCTCAAAGCTCGGCTTGTTGCCAAAGGTTACACTCAGGTTTATGGTCTTGATTATTGTGACACTTTCTCTCCTGTAGCCAAGATGACTACTATTCGTCTCTTCTTTGCCATGGCAGCCATTCGTCACTGGCCACTTCATCAATTGGATATCAAGAATGCCTTCCTACATGGTGATCTTGAGGAAGAAGTTTATATGGAGCAACCTCCTGGGTTTGTTGCTCAGGGGGAGTCTGGTATGGTATGCAAATTGCATCGATCTCTATATGGCCTTAAGCAATCCCCACGTGCTTGGTTTGGAAAGTTTAGCTCCATTGTTCAAAAATTTGGGCTAAAACGCAGTGAAGCAGACCATTCAGTTTTTTATTGTCATTCTTCTCTCGGGAAATGTGTTTACTTAATAGTATATGTTGATGATATTGTCATTACAGGAAATGATGCTGTTGGAATATCTCAACTAAAAGAGTACTTGTGTAGACATTTTCAAACCAAGGATCTTGGAAGTCTCAAATACTTTTTAGGCATTGAAGTAGCGCAATCAAAAGATGGAGTTGTAATCTCCCAAAGGAAGTATGCTCTTGATATATTACAAGAAACAGGCATGATTGATTGTAGACCGGTAGACAGTCCCATGGACCCAAACCAGAAATTAAGGACAGAAGAAGGTGAATTATTCTCCGATCCAGAGAGGTATAGGAGGCTGGTTGGCAAACTGATTTATCTCACTATTACAAGGCCAGATTTATCCTTTGCAGTTGGAGTGGTTAGTCAGTTCATGCAGGCTCCATGTGTTGACCATTGGAATGCTCTCATTCGCATTCTAAGGTATGTAAAGAAGGCTCCCGGGCAAGGATTGTTATATGAAGATAAAGGAAGCATTCATGTCTCTGGGTATTGTGATGCAAATTGGGCAGGTTCACCTATTGATAGACGGTCTACAACAGGATATTGTGTTTTTCTGGGAGGAAACATTATTTCATGGAAAAGTAAGAAACAGAATGTAGTAGCTCGATCAACCGCGGAAGCCGAGTATAGGGCAATGGCATCATTAACATGTGAACTTATATGGGTGAAACAATTCCTTCAAGAGCTTAAATTTTGTGACATCCATACTATGAAGATGTATTGCGACAATCAAGCTGCTCTCCACATTGCATCAAATCCAGTGTTTCACGAGAGGACTAAACATATAGAAATTGATTGTCATTTTGTTCGTGAAAAGTTGTTGACCAAAGAAATATGTACTGAGTTTATTGGGTCAAACGATCAACTCGCAGATGTATTGACTAAGTCATTAAGGGGTCCTCGGATTAAGTTTATTTGTTCCAAGCTTGGTACATACAATTTGTATGCTCCAGCTTGAGGGGGAGTGTTAGGATATTTATCCTATTTTATCATCATTATAGTGTGTCAAGGGTTACCCTATTTATCATGATTATATTGTGTCTAGGATTACCCTATTTATCATGATTATATTGTGTCTAGGGTTACCCTATTTATCATGTATTTGTGTATCAATTTATTCTTATAAATAGAAGATTGTGAGAGGGATCAATCAAGCCCTCAAGAATTATTTCTTTTCAATCTTAAGTATGATGATACATAGATATAATTATTCTAACAAAATCATTATGTGCCACTCAAAATTTATAACTGAACTTCATAATGTATAAAATGAAATAGTACATCATTAAATAGCTCAAAAAAAAGTGAAAATTTGTGTATTTTGGGGATGGAAGAGCAGCAGTCTAAACACATTTTGATGAAAGGAGAGCAGGGGATTCACTTGTGGGAAGAGAGGGAGTCACGTTGTGGCAGTTTTTCTCATTTGTAGAAGGGAGGGAGTCACACTTTTATTTCATCAGTGTGTGACAGTTTTAACAGAGTCACTTTTTTTTTTCTGGGCGCAACAAGGGCTGCTTCTTGAGAGGCACCATCTTTTTGTTATCTTTGGGTATAGTAACAGTTTTAAGTAATTGGGCTTAAATGGGTTAAAGTTATTAGGTTAGAAAACAGTTTCAACCCATTAAGAAAAACCCTAGAGCTGTTTCCCACCACCCTTCACCAAGAGTTTAACAGTGAGGCCAACGGAGGCCACCACTAACAGGTAAGTTGACTCTACCAGAGTTGCTGCTGCGAGTCACTGTTGATAGAGGTGGCGCCAAGAGAGGCGTCACTGCTGAGAGAGGTGGCGCCATCGATAGAAGCACCGCCATGAGCTCTATCAGCTTCTCCCTCGTTGGGAGGGACTGCATTGCAAGAATTGCCGCTCTTGCTGGAGTTGCGATTTATAAGGGCAATCCACTACAGTCTATGAAGAACGTGAGTTTTAAGTGAAGCGAGATCAGAGAGGGAGTAAGATGGATCAGTTATAACTAACTTGTAACATAATTGCCGCTCTTGCTGGAGTTACGATCTAGGTCCTGATTTTGACTACATGAATGTAACTATTTTGTTAGACAGTTACAACTAACTTGTAACTAGTCTGTATATAGTCTTTGTCAACGGTGTCTCATATTTATCTTGTGTCTTTTACCCTTTTCATAATAATAAATCAGTGGATCAATTTTCTAACTGCTATATTTCATTATTTTTTCTCACTCCTTAATTTTTTGTACAGTTAGAAAATGGACTTGTAGAGACGGTTGCTACTCTTATTTCCAAAATGCCCCGCTTTCACCCTGAATCTGTTGGAAAATTAGGTGAATGCTATAAATCCAAGCCTGACTTTATCAAGGTATTTCCAGATTCCATTTTATTTTAAGATGTACTATTACATTTTGCTTCTTGTCACGATTATGCTGTTGCATATTTCTATTCTATAGAGCTGGGAAAAATGGAGGTCTCAAATTACAAAACTGGACTGCAGTCCATTCTGGATTCAATGTGATAATCAGCAAACTGTTGAGGGCCTGAGAAATTTGCTACAAATTATGCTGGGTAACACTGACAGTCTCTGCATGGCTACATGTTATTGGATTGAATTATATATTTCTCATTTTCTATACATCAGGCCATTTACAATGGTATGTTCAATCTACATATGCAACTATTAATTTTAAAATGTATTTTTGCTCATGCTGTTGGCTTAAATGATTCCTTTCTTGTATTGCCTGTTAATTAAGTGGACCTTAACATAACATTGTATATCCCCTTCTCTTCTCCTTTTGCTAACAGGGAATAGAAAGCATGTGTAGTTTGGCCCAGAAATGCATCCAGTTAAAACCACAATCTAATACCCATAGGTTGGCAGGACTTATGGTCGGAATTCTTGAGGAAAATACTGAGGTGATTATTAGACTTTTACTGTCCATTCACGTTTTTAAAAAAATTGGGCCTGCTACTGCATATTTTCCACCATTATTCTGTTATTTAATTAAATTCTTCTTTCTAAATTTTAAACATGAATGAGCATTTTACAATGTATGTCTCAGGTTGTTTTGGCCGAGTGTTCCAGAGAATTTGGCCCTTGGTAAGATGCTTGCATTTCATTAGCTTATTTTGCTTTCAAAATAATTGTTTCATCAAAACTCCAGACAAATTATGCATAGTTTCTCATGTAGTTTGGTTTGGTGATAATGGCACTGTGTATGTGCTATGTATCAATAAAATAGGTTGGTGGCACATGCCATAGAACTGTTGACTGCAGGGAGTGAGCAAGCAGAGGTTCTTCTGCATGAGCAACGATATAACTTGGGGGGAATCAGCATAGTGGAACTACACCGGCTTGTATATGCTCAAATTCTATCATCACATGCATTGACTTGGCAGGTAAGTTTAGCTACTTCTGCATGAATCATGAATTACATGAAACTAATCAAACTAATGAATCATGAATGTCTTAATTCACATCAGAATTTGCTGTTGCACATAGATAAAGGTCTTGGATTTTGACATATATGGTTGATAGATTGAAGTAAGGATGATACTGATGTCTCATAATAAACAGGATTTAGCAATACCAAGAGACCAAAACAAGCTTTGCGAAATGAAAGTTTTTTATGAGATTAGATTTTGATGAATATGATAATGTTATTTGAGCAAGTAATCTCTTTGGTGCTCTTATGGGATAATGTTTACATATCTGCAGATAGCTCCAATATATTTATCATCGTGCGTGAAGCAAGGAATGGGCTTATTAGAGAATTTATTATATAGGCAATCTATTCAACACAATAATGTGTTGCTTAAGGTAACTGTTTTAGCTTCTTAATGTTCATTACTATTTGTTCCCAAGTATATTGTTTATATACATTTGACTGACAGACATATACTTGCTACTCTTGTAGAACATTGAGATATGCCGGTTGTATGAGCTTGATCATATTAGCTCAAACATCATGAAGGTAACTTGCGCATCTTGATTGTGTGTTTGGCTTCAGTGTTAAAAAACAGCCCCACCGTTCTTTTCACTATATGCACTAGACACTTGAACTATGTAAGAAAATAAAGAATTATTTTATTGATAACAATCACATCAATTACACGGTCAAAACTTTTGATTGTGTGTCGGTATATGTAGTACTTGAAGTTGAGAGAAAATGAAAAGTCTTGTATTTTTGATTAAGAAAGTTTGATACAACTTACTACTGTATTTATAGAAGACAGTAGTTCTGAAAGATAAAAGGGCGGGAAACCCCTAACAAAACCCTAACATAAATATTAATAATAAAATAAAGACATTATACTTCAACACTCCCCCTCAAGCTGGAGCATATAGATCATATGCACCAAGCTTGGAACATATAAATTGAATATTACGCCCCCTTAGAGATTTGGTTAGAATGTCTGCGAGTTCTTCATTAGAGTTGACAAACTCAGTAACAAGATCCTTTGACAATAACTTCTCTCTGATAAAATGACAATCAATCTCTATGTGTTTTGTTCTTTTACGAAACACTGGATTGGAGGCAATGTGAAGAGCGGCTTGATTGTCACAGTACAACTTCATCCGCTCATTTTCACAAAATTTCAACTCTTGAAGGAGTTGTCTAATCCACACAAGTTTTGTTTGGACTTAGAGAGTATAGGAAAGGAGAAAAGGGAAACAGAACACTTAACTGCTAATCAGTTAAGTGAGGGGGCGGGAAAAGGCCTATATATTAGGACCCTTTAATGTTTCAGGGGGGAGTTGTGTAGTTTGTATGTGTTGACCGGTCTTAGCACCAGGTGGAGGAGGTTAAGCTCCTACGATACAATGTATTTTTGATTCATTGTTGTGAATACCATTCATACTATTCTTTTTTTACAGGTTCTTGATTGTTTGTGTTTGGGAGAGAGAGAGAGCTTGTTAGGAATTCTTTCTCGAATCCCTAACAAAGTGGTCCCACCTGCCGGATTCCCATTTGGAGAGGGGTGTTGGATTCTTGGGGAAAGGAGCGTGATGGAAGGAAGAGACAATTCTTGGGAAAGGAGAATCAGCGAACAGAAAAGGGAGCTAGCAGAATGGAAAAAAAAATGCAAGAAATGCGGCAGGAAACTAGAGAACTCTTGCGAGTTCTTGGAGGAAGGGTGTGGACCTAGGAAAAGGGACTAGAAGGCAGTCCAAGGTCTGTAGATGAAGATCAACATTCTGTTAACGAGAATCAGAGGAGAAGGGAATGCTTGGAGGAGGAACTGGATGAAGACCGAAGAGACGCCCAACCTAACCGGGGAAAAAGTGTAGGATTACCCACTTTTGAAGGGTTTGATCCGTTGGGGTGGGTCTCTAAGGCAGAGACGTTCTTCGAGTTGTAAGGTGTGGTAGAGGAGGAAAAGGTGCGCCTAGCTGACATCAGAATGGAGGGGAGCGCTGGCTATTGGTTCAGAGCCTGGAACTGGAAGGAGAAAGCCAAGAATCGTTCTTGGGAAGGTCTGAAGGGGGCAGTGGTGGTGCGATTTGGAGAACGGAACGGGGGTACCATCTTTGAAAGGGTGGCGGCCGGTAAGCAGTCGGGAACCGCGGAAGAATACTTCCCAGCATCGAACGTGAACGATCGTACAGTCAAAACGGTCTACCAGTCATTGGCCGAGCAGTTTGAGGCCATAGAAGACCAGTCGTCTTGGGGACGAACAAGCGGTGAGGTGACACGGTCGGAGGCCGATCGCTATAACCCATGCCGATCGGGAGTTGCTGAGTGGTCTGAGGCCAATCACCCAGGCTGATCGGGAGCCGCCAAGAGTGTGGGGTCAGCTTGGAATAGGCACGGTCTGCCAGGGAACCGAACGGTATTGGTCATTAAAGAACGAACGGTTGCATGCAGGGGGGAGGAGCCGAACGGCATAAAGATATGGAGAAGAGAACCGCACGATAGAGGATTGTTGGATCCAAACGTAAGAAGACCGGAACCGAACGTGAGGGAACTGCTGGAACTAAACGGTCTGCCAGGGAACCGAACGGTATTGGTCATTAAAGAACGAACGGTTGCGTGCAGGGGGGAGGAGCTGAACGGCATAAAGATATGGAGAAGAGAACCGCACGGTAGAGGACAGTTGGATTCGAACATTAGAAGACCGGAACCGAACGTGAGGTAACTGCTGGAACTGAACGGTCGAGGACTGCCAAAACCGAACGGGAGAGGACGTCGGGAAGCCAACGTGAGAGGATTGCCGGATCCGCACGGGAGAGAACTGCCGGACCAGAATGGAAGAGGACGGGAGGAACCAAACGGTCTTATAGCTACAGTAAAAGGCCGAACGGTTTTACACTCAAAACGGTCTCCTAATCATTGGCCGAACGGTCTTACAATTAGATTCAAAGGTCGAACGGTCTTACAGTCCAAACAACCTCTCAGTAATTGGCCGAACGGCCATACCATTAGAATGAAGGATGAGGAGGGGAAGGTGGATGGAAGAATCAATGCGTGGGAGAGAAGGATAGACTTGGTGAAGAGGTGGACCAGCGAACAAAAGAAGGGCCTTACCATTCGTGAGGCACCTGCAGAGGGGAAAGAACTCTTTGAAGCTTTGAAAGACATCGAAGACCATTTCTTCACGGCTTATAATTCTAGAAATGAGGTGACCAGAATGCTGGAAGCTAATAAAATCCAAGAAGGATGGAAGTTATTGGAGGAAGAATTGCCACCACCCAAACCTCCAGACCTGAATTGGAGGGCAGTTGCCAAAGGGTTCCATTCATATGAGTACACGATGATGAAGCGGCGCAAGGAGATCAAATCTCACGTTTCCAACCTTGAGGACAAGGTTGATCTTCAAGGGGGGAGTAATGTTAGGACTTAAAGAGTATAGGAAAGGAGAAAAGGGAAACAGAACACTTAACTGCTAATCAGTTAAGTGAGGGGGCGGGAAAATGCCTATATATTAGGACCCTTTAATGTTTCAGGGGGGAGTTGTGTAGTTTGTATGTGTTGACCGGTCTTAGCACCAGGTGGAGGAGGTTAAGCTCCTACGATACAGTGTATTTTTGATTCATTGTTGTGAATACCATTCATACTATTCTTTCTTTACAAGTTCTTGATTGTTTGTGTTTGGGAGAGAGAGAGCTTGTTAGGAATTCTTTCTCGAATCCCTAACAAGTTCACATGTAGTTAGAGCCATAGATCGATACTCAGCTTCAGCACTACATCGAGTAAGAACACTTTGTTTCTTAGTTTTCCAAGATACAAGGTTCCCTCCAAGTAAAACACAATATCCTGTGGTAGATCTTCTGTCAATTGGACAATCAGCCCAATCTGCATCACAATATCCCTCAACTCGAGTGCTTCCCTTGTCCTCATACAACAATCCCTGTCCTGGGTTCCCTTTTACATATCTGAGAATGCGAATCCCTGCATTCCAATGATCAACATGTGGATTTTGCATAAATTGACTCAACTCCCACCTAATAAGAAAGATCAGGTCTTGTTATGGTAAGATAGATGAGTTTTCCAACAAGCCTTCTATATCTCTCTGGGTCTGAGAAAAGTTCACCTTGGTCTTTCATTAACTTTTGATTTGAGTCCATAGGGCTATCAATGGGCTTGCAATTTGTCAGGCCTGTTTCCTCCAAAATATCAAGAGCATATTTTCTTTGTGAAATGATGACACCTTCCTTTGATTGTGCCACTTTAATACCAAGGAAATATTTTAGCCGACCCAGATCTTTGGTTTGAAAGTGGTTGAACAAATGATTCTTTAATTGAGCAATTCTAGTGACGTCATTTCCTGTAATGACAATATCATCAACATACAGCATAAGATAAACACATTTATCAGGAGAAGAGTGACTATAAAATACTGAATGATCCGCCTCACATCGTTTCAATCCAAAATTCTGCACAACCCGACTAAATTTACCAAACCAAGCTCAAGGTGATTGCTTCAAGCCATAGAGGGAACGGTGTAATTTACAAACTAACCCAGACTCCCCCTGAGCAACAAACCCAGGAGGTTGGTCCATGTATATCTCTTCTTCTAGATCACCATGAAGAAAGACATTTTTAATGTCCAACTAGTAAAGGGGCCAATGACAAATGGCAGCCATAGCAAGCAAAATACGAACAATACTGATCTTAGCCACAGGAGAAAATGTATCACAATAGTCGAGGCCATAGACTTGAGTATATCCCTTAGCTACTAGACGAGCTTTTAGACGATTCCAATAGGACCAACCTTAATAACATAGACCCATCTACAATCAACAGGCTTTTTACTAGGAGGAAGAGGAACAAGGTCCCAAGTGCCATTGTGTTCAAGTGCCTGTATTTCATCAATCATGGCTTATCGCCATCCAGGATGAACAAGTGCCTCATGAACATTATTAGGAACCTTAATGGAAGATAAGGAAGAAACAAAGGAGAAATATGGAGGAAACAAACGATGATAACTCAAAATTATAAACAGGATAAGGATTACGAGTAGAGCGAATACCTTTCCGAAGGGCAATAGGCCAATTATTATCTTAGTCAAGAGAGGGTGAAAAGGATGAAGGATCCATGGTTTGGGAATCTGATGAAGGAGGATCTGAGTCTCGAGGATCTTCAGTGTTCTGAGTTTGAGATTGTGCGACGCTGATATGTCAGAAGAGGTGGAGGAACAATGTCATTTGCATTTTGAGTTTGAGGTAAAGAAGCAGGAGTAACCAAGGGATCACATGATGATAGAGGAAACATTTGTTGAACAAATGAACGGTCCTCCATGGAGGACAAGAAAAAAGGTGTATCTTCAAAGAATGTGACATCAGCAGACATATAATACCTCTTGGTTGAGGGAGAATAACATTTATACCCTTTCTGAAGGCGAGAGTATCCCAAAAAGACACAGTTAATAACTTTTGCAGAGAGTTTATCAAGAGCTGGAGAAACAATATGAATAAAACAAGTACACTCAAATATACGAGGAGAGACATGGAAAAGAGGGTCATTTGGAAAAATGATAAAGTGAGGGACTTTATTCTCAAGAGAGGAAGAAGGCATCCAATTGATCAGAAAACAGGCAGTAAGCACTGCATCACCCCAATGATGAACAGGAACATTAGTATTCAACATCAGGTAGCGTGCAGTTTCAATGAGATGTCTATTCTTTCTCTCTGCAATGCCATTTTGTTGTGGAGTGTGAGGACATGTTGACTGGTGTAAAATTCCTTAGGAAGATAAGAATGAAGAAAATGTTGCAGAAAAGTATTCCTTAGCATTATCACTTCTGAGGATTTTAATTGTCTTCCCAAATTGGTTCTTAATTTCATTAAAAAAAGACACAAATATAATATTGCCAAAAGTTTAGATCTCTCTTTCATTAAATAAACCCAAGTACATCGAGAAAATTCATCAATGAAGGTTACAAAATAATTAAAACCAAAAGAAGTAACATGACCGTCCCCAAATATCAGAGTGAATAGTTGAAAAGACAAAATTACATCGCGTCTTAGACTTTTTAGGATAGGATGATCTAACATGTTTTCCTAACTGGCAAGACTCACAATCTAAGACTTGAATGTTTTTGAGACTTGGAACCATCATCTTCAACTTAGATAAGCTTGGGTGGCCCAATCGATCATGCAAAAGTTTTGGGGATGAAGTTGCAAAACAGGAAACTGAGGAGTTAGGTTTTAAGAAATAAAGTCCTTGTGACTCATGTCCTTCTCCAATCAGACGACCTGTACCATGTTCCTGTATAACAAAGGAATTAGCAGAAAAGGTTACAGAACAATTTAAGGAACGAGTCAATCGACTCAAAGAGATTAAATTGTAAGGACAATGAGGAATATACAAAACAGAATTCAATTTTAGTGAAGGAGATAGGGAAACTTTGCCAATCCCCTGAGATGCAGCTTTGGATCCATTGGCAACAGTGATGAAATGAGGAGTTTTCGAAGAGGACATGGAAGATAATGAAGGGATGTTACCAAAGATATGATCTGAGGCACCTGAGTCAAGAATCCATGGACTATGACCTTTCACAGATTGAGAGATGCAGACAGTTGACACATTTGGCATTGAGGAGGATTGGCCAAGATTAGAAGATTTTTCTAGATTCTGAATTATCAGATTTAGACACATGAGAAGCTTTGTCTGGAAAGCCATGCAAGGAATAACATTTATCTTGGGTATGACCCATTCCCTTACAATATGAGCATTGAGGACGTCCACTTCGACCACCATGTCCTCCTCGATTGCTCCTACCTCCTCCTCTTCCTCGCGGTGTCACCCTTGCTGATGTTTCAATAGCATCACTTAAATCCTCATCTTTTACTAATGAAGGTACCCGAAGGAGTCGAGTAACTAAGCCATCCATCGACGGGATTTGATCACCAGCTAAAACTTGATCACGTAAATGATCAAAATCAGAGTGTAAACTTTTCAAAATTAGGACCATGTAAAACTTGTCAAGCTTTTTGTTGAGATTTTCTAATGAATCAGCTACAAAGAAGTTCTTTAACTCTTCTACCGCAGCCCGAGCTTTTGCTACATGGGAAACCATATCATGGTTGACTTGTTTGAGACTCTTTGGGTTGCATCGAAAAGACGTTGTACATCATTAGCAAAAATATCTTGGGCCCTTTTCTAAAGAGAGGAGCATGTCTTATAAGGTCTCAAGATATCTAGAACCTCTTGCTCAACCGACTGCCACAAAACAACACATAATTGAAAGTCTAATTTTTGCCACTTGGATTTTTCTTCATCTGGGACCATAGAAATATCTTGTTCAAGGTGATTATGGTGTCCTTGACCAAGAAACCACAATTCCACAGCAGAGGACCATGATAAATAATTTTTCCAATTCAGTTTTGTAGATGTAATGATAGGGGTAGCAGATAAAGACGAATTACTTCCAGTAGAAGAAGCCATTTTAAAACTGTGAGAAGAAATGGGACTTAAGGTTTCAAAAACGTGAGGGAGAAAACCCTAGGTATGAGCCCAAGCCAACGAAACAGAGAAACAGGAACCAAAACACACTCAAGAAGCCCCGGCGAGACGATCTATAGTGACGAGGTGTAACTCCGGCACTGGGAAGGCAGCGTGTGCAGAACACGCGGTCGAGACTGGCCAGAAAGAAGCTCTGGTGCGGAGGCTTCGGAGGACAAGACCACCATTGGGTTGCGCTTCTCAAGGCGCACCTAACCCTTGACTTCGTCGGAGAAAACGACGTTGGGCGGTGGCGGACTGGCCGGAAAGAAGTTGCACGTGGCGTCTGGTGAGGAGGCTTCGGAGGACGGGACCACCAGGGTTGGGTTGCGCTTCTCAAGGCGCACCTAACCCTTGACTGCGCCGGAGAAAGCGACGTTGAGCGGCGGCGGCGGCTGCGGCAACGGCGACGACGGCGGACAACGGAACGAACGGCGGAAATGACAGAGAGACGATGCCGCTGACGATAGACAAAGAAGACACAAGGGTCTGGCTCTTGATACCAACTTGAAGTTGAGAGAAAATGAAAAGTCTTATGTTTTGATTAAGAAAGTCTGATACAACTTACTACTGTATGTATAGAAGATAGTAGTTCTGAAAGAGAAAAGGGCTGGAAGCCCTAATAAAACCCTAACATAAATATTAATAATAAAATAAAGACATTATACTTCAAGAGTAGTAATCAAAACCTTTGTAGAAGGAAGTAAAAATATGCTGAAATGAATCGGAATATTTGAAGATATATTTTCCTAATTACTATGGAGATGTTGAGACTATATTTTATCCTAATAATCTTCTGTTCACAACAAGAACTGATCTGCATAAGAAATATGTAGATTGCTGGAGTATACCACTGGAAGCATGGTCATAAGGGTGCTGGGGTATTCTGGCTACAACAAGCCCAAGATTCTAGTTGTCTTGATAGGATTGCCCAACAGTTGTTTGATTCTGTTGGAAAGTCAATATCTGATGAAAGCTTCAAGGTAGTTCTCATAATACTCCAATAAACAAGTTACTGAGATTTTCATATATTCCTATTAATGAATTTGTTTTCTTCATAATTATTTAGATTTCTAATTTTTTCCATTCTTTTACAGCAATGGGAAGGCATGATTGAACTACTGGGTTCTGAATCTAAGCCTGCTGGGGGTCTTGAATTTTTGCACAAGTATGAGTGTGCTATTCAATGCATTTTCTTGTTTCCTTGTCTTTGTCTAATTATATATTATTTTCATAGTTCTTGCATTCATTAAATATTGTAAAAATATCAGGTACAGGGATTTCAAGAAATCCCTTCAGAAGGTATCTGTTGGAAAATCAACTGAGATAGCCAGGCAAGCTGTAGGCTCCCTGATGCTGGTATTGCTCACACTTCTGTGATTACTTTTGCTATTGTAAAATTTTGTGCTGATTGAACAATCTGGTCTTTTCACTTGTTATTAGCTGATCTAGTTGGCAACACCTTGTGATAAGCACCCAAGCACTTGAGAAACCCATGCTCAAAAGCTAGCTTTTAAGACTTAAATACATATATTACTCAATGTGAGACTTATGCACCCATAATAACCAAGTCCCTATCATAGCACTGTCCTAAGAACCAAAATCTTAGCTACTTTCATTTTATGAATCTTCACTCAACTATCGAGCAATCCACTGGTCATACTCCTTTGTAGGTTCCTTTCTGAGACACCAATGATCCACTTTGGTAGCGATAGATTTCTTTTGTAAAGAAATCAATCTATCACTCAAAACAACACTCACACACAGTTTACTGGAAAACAAGACTGTATGATTCTTCTGATCAAAGAATACAAAAGTACAGTTCAAAACTCTCAAGGGAACACTTTCTCTCCATAGGAACAACTCCTATCTATACAAAGAATTTACCAAAAGCTACCCCTGGCACAAGACCTCCCTGCCTTCTTATAAAGGCTCCCCAACCAACTAACCAACTAACAACTAATTCCTAATCTGTTTCCTTCTATTTTGCACACATTATATCCTATCACATTATATTCTATCATTACACTCCGTTGCAGAACAACCTTCTCCTCAAGGTTGGAATCCCGAAGCTTGATCTCATGGCTCATCTTCATCAATGTGTTATCATATGAAGGGAACCCACTGGTTACTGTTTGCAAATTCAGGTTTGGAGACTTGGGTGGTGGACGATATGAGAGAATTGTTGACTTCTTCTGTTCCATTAATGACTTCTTGTTAGTTTGAGTCGAAGCCTACCAGAGTGGTAGTGGACTTTCCGGGGTACAATAGGATAGCTGCTTGGGAGGAAAACATCAACAAGGAATAGGCGATCATGATAAGGTGTTACCTCTTCCCCAGTAATTACCTCCCTAAAAAAATCTATTATTGATTCATAAACTTTGATAAATATTGAATCCGGAAAATCCTCCTCCAATGACTTCTACTCTTCCTGGATTCTTTTAGCCCAATTTTGTGAAATCCTCAAAATCTCATCTCTAACTTCATCGACTCTTGTAGCAACAACACTCTCGGCAGCTGCTGCTCCATTATTTCCAACAAAACTTGATTTAACAGTATAACTAGAGAGTGGGTGAAAGTGAAACTTTTTTCAACCACATATCATTACTAAATCTGGTTCTAGGAAAATGAAATGAAGATCCAACCAGATTTGAATGATTCACAGGGTTACCTCCATCTACTGTCAAACTCTCACGTAAAATTTTCACACTCACACTCCCAATCTGTTACTGCTGCCCAACTCTCACATAGCATGCTTCTCCTATTCCCTTCAACTATCCGTAGAGTTGTTGCCATATTTTTCCAAGAAAGGTTTTGAATTTTTGGTTCCAGGTCTTGAACCCTTGGACTACATTTTCTTCGCTATTTGGGTGTTTTGTTTATCCTATGGTGTTCTGAACTTCAGAAGCATTTGTTGCCCTTGTTTGACCTTGGGTGTCAGTCCCTTCAGAAGTGGACAACTCTTCTCTTTCCACCCACATAAGGTACACCACACACCTTCAGCTCTCTTCTCCATATTGGCTATTCCCCCCTTTTCTGGGTCTACCATCATGGTCGGTGACAGGGCAAAAGGACACAGTGGCTGTGGATACTATTCATCCAAAAAAGATCCAAGATCGAAACCTTAAACTACCGATACCATAAAATTGTATATGTTCTGAATGTATTGTGTCTAATGCAAACCATACAATGTTTTTATACTATTTTACAGAATCAATAATAATTAAAATATCTAATAATTAGGAATCAATCATCCTAATTTCCTAGATTATCTAACGGTTAATTCCTTACAAATCTCTGTAACAGCTGAATACATTCTATCAAGATTACTACAAAATATGATATGATTTTTCTTTTGCTGCAGCTTATGAAAAATCCATCGACTCCCCAGCGCTTTTGGCTGCCTCTTCTGTATGACTCAGTGAGTTATTTTATATTGTTCATTATATTGAGTTAATATGTAAATTGTATCCTCTCTTTAGATACCTTTCATAGTTTTTTGTACCTCCAAAACGAGTTCGTACTTGGTACCTCAAAAGTTTTTTGATATCAAACATTAAGTATATAAATTTGGTCCTAGCTGTATTTTTATTGTTCTTGAATTCACAATGTTGACATGCAACCATCCTTGTGAGATATTTTCTGATATGTAGAAGAAATATTAACTACCAAAATTTGTATGCCACCACTGTCAGTGGAAAAGTAACCAAATAAATGTGAGGAGTAGCAAATTCACATATTCATTTAATGTTTGTATAAAAAGTACCGCAAATTTATAGCGCTAGCAATTTTAGTATGAGACAATTTTGGAGGGACTAAATTTATTTAACCCCTTTAACATTATGCATGTAGTGGACCCAATGAAAATCATTATGCTGAAATGATTGCGACAATAATAAAATTGATATTTTGAAATATTTGTGCTGAAATGAATGTACCTGAGTCAGAGGGCTCCTTGGTATGCGAAGTTGTGGGGAAAGGTCATTGTGTGCAGCTAGCATATACAAAGATGCTATCCCAAATTTGAACCGCTGTTTCTGTTGAATTAGTGCTCGTCCTCAAACCCATTTTCCATTAAGCTTCTCATTAATATTCCTTTTAGAAATGCCATTTGGCACATTCTTGTGTGGTGGTCTCTTCGCATATTGTATGCATATTATTCATCTTTCTACCATTAGTATCTTATTTCCTATTTCCTCGTTGATAACGAGTCATTTTAATTGACGCCTTCACCATTTAAATATATATTAATAATTCAACACTTTCTTTCTTTGTTGATTTAAAGCATTGAATATGTTAAGTTTTTGGCACTTAGGATTCGGAAGGTTATATTTGCAATCATATATTTTAGTAATTAATTTTTTCGTCGCCTTTTCCTATGTTTTATGATTGATTCTCTATCTTTGATTTTTGCATCATATTTTTGCATTCGTGTATATTTAAATGCCCAATAGTTCCAGCTGTATATTTTACTTATGGCTGTACTGTTTGTTTTCTTTGGGACAGTTAAAGCTGCTCAATTGGAAGGATTGCCCTCTTTTAGGTGTCTCCGAGACCAATCTTCTTCTGAACAAACTTCAAGATTTATCTCTGGTAAAGCTGCGCCCGTACTATACTGAGCCTAGCTTACCCCCTGATGCACTAAGCTCTATTAGGCTGGCTTTAGCTACAAATCTTGGTCGTGCCATACTTGATGAATAATCTCACCATTATATATGTTAGTAAGTGAAGACTATCCACATCATTCAAACCACACAAGGCAATTGGAAGAGGTTGTATATTGCTATTTTTCAGTGGTTGTCCCTTGTAAATTTGTATGGAAATAGGGCAGTTCGGGCTTTGCTTGTATGCTTATTTTTTATTTGGAGAATTATAGCGACTATTTTAGCGGGAATTTTAACCTATTTGTTTATATTTGCAAGAATTAAAATCTCAGCTTATCATGTAGAGTTTGATCAATTTTACCTTTTATAACAATCCAACGAAGATAAGTGTTGGATATAGTAAAACTAGATATATAATTAATCTTTCTTGCACAAATAATACACAATTGTAATGTGAAAACCTGAAAACGAAAGTAGAAGAGGATCCCAAAACGAAAATGTAACGGTAAGCAAGGAGAGAAAAATGAAAATGGAGAAATCCAAGTGAAGAAACGAAATCAACTATGGAATTGCCATTAAAATGAGTTCAGTACATAAAACGAAAAGGAAAACCCCGAGGAAATGATAGAATGGAGAGGAAGAGTAGGGGTGGTGGCTGCTGGGCACTAAAACCTAGGTCTACCTTTAACATGGGTTTTTCCAAATTTTCTCAAAAATGGGTCCAAAACCTAAATCTAGTCTAATAATTAAAATATGGTTTTAAAATACATTAAAACAAAATAAAAACTCGATAGATAAATTTGAGGTGGATAAATGAGGGCAAATGAGGTGATAACTCTTTTTATATCTCAAAATACAATTCCTAAAATTTTCTTGAAAATAATAATGAAAATAATTAAGTTCAGATAATTCAAATTAATTAAAATAAGAATTACTGGTCAAATTATATTCAAATAGTAAAATTGAAAAAATATTGAACAATTAAGCATAATTCACTAATTAAATTTGGTGCACAAAGCTAAGTGAAAATGAAAAAAATAATGATTTATCAATCATGTATGAAGTGAAGCTTGACCTGAATATGTTTCGCGTGTGAAGGCAATGTTGGAATTTTAGACAAGCTAATTGCAGCATTGTTATCACAAAATATAGGAATTGTACCTTAATTATGATTATAGTCTTCTAGTTGATTACTGATCCATAATAGTGGAGAGTAGTAGTATGCAACTGACATATATTTAGCTTCAGCGGTTGATAGTGCGATTGTGTTCTACTTCTTGCTCAAACATGATACTAGGTTTCCTCCAATGAAGTGGCAGCCTCCACTTGTGCTTTTTCACTCAACTTTGTCTCCAGGAAAAACAACATCACAATATCCTTCAAGATCAAATCTTTCTCTCCTTTTGTAGCATAGACCAAGAGATGTTGTTCCTTTTAGATAGCGAAATATGCATTTAACAGCACTGTGATGTGTTTCTATGGGATCTGAATGGAATCTTGCACAAAGACAGACACCGAACATAATGTCAGGTATAGATGCTATAAAATACAAAAGTGAACTTATCATTTAATGATAAAGAGTATTGTCCACTTTTGTTGAGCTTTCATCTAGCCTTAGGATAGTTGTTGGATGCATTGAAGTCTTTATCACCTTTGCGTCATCCATTTTAAACTTCTTGAGCAACTCATTTATATACTTCGTTTGATGTATATAAATTGCATCGTCTTCTTGCTTGATTTGTAGTCCAAGAAAGAATTTTAGCTCGCCCATCATACTCATCTCGAATTATTTTTGCATCATTTTCAAGAAGTCTTGGCATAACTTTTCATCAGTAGCACCAAAGATAATGTCATCAACATATATCTAAATGACTATGAAGCTTTGATTGACATTCTTCCTAAAAAGCATGGTGTCTACGTGACCTCTTGTGAAACCATTCCTTATAAGGACAAGACTTAACCTTTCATACCAAGATCTGAGAGCTTTTTTTAGACCATATAAGGCTTTGTTAAGTTTGAAGACGTGTGTGAGATTAGTTTTGCATTCAAATCCTAGGGGTTGTTCCACGTACACTTCTTCCTTAATATCGTTGTTTAAGAATGCACTCTTGATGTCCATTTGATAAAGATTAATTTTTTTGAACGTCGCGAATGATAAGAGAATGCGAATGACTTCTAACCTTGCTACAAAAGCATATGTTTTTGTGTAGTCAACTCCTTCTTGTTGGGAGTAGCCTTTCACAATTAGTCCGACTTTGTTCCTGATTACATTTCCATGTTCATTAAACTTTTTGCGATAGACCCGTTTAGCATCGACTACATGCTTTCCATAGGGCAACTCAACGAGTTCCCATACCTCAATTTTCTTGAATTGATCAAGTTGGTTTTTCATAGCTTTAATCCAAGAATTGTGTTCAAGAGCCTCATTGACGTTTGATGGCTCAATATGAGAGATAAGAGCAGTGCTTAGTGGATTGTGATACGATCTTGTCCTTACGTTCATTGAGACTTCCGATAATTTTTCTAAGGGATGATCCTTAGTGATAAGACGATGTGGGCTAGTTGGTTCCCTTCTTTCTTCACTAGTATCGTTGAATGACTCTTCGAGTTGATTCACGACTTCATGGTTGGGATCTTTTGATGCATTTCCTTCCTTGGATATACAATCGTTTAACTACAATTTAGAAAAGGAATCTTCTAGCTCTGACTTACTCTTGTCAAGCTCATGGTTAAATTTCCCATGAATGGGTTCTTCGACCTTCAAGATTCTAGAGTTTTATACCCTAAATGTTGAGGTTTCTGAGTAACCAAGCATGATTCCTTCATCACTATGAAAATCATATTTACCTAGACTATCCTTGGTATGATGAATAAAACATTGACAACCAAAAGGATGAAAATAAGAAATATTTGGCCTTTTGTCCTTCCATAGCTCATAGGGTGTTTTATTGAGGATTGACCTGATATAAACTCTATTTTGAATGTAGCAGGCAGTGTTAACTGCTTCTGCCAAAAAATGTTTAGGAGTATTGAAAGCATCTAACATAGTCCTGGCCATTTTGTTTTGCAAAGATATATTTTTCCTCTCAACAACTCCATTTTGTTGTGGATTTCTTGGAAATGAGAAATTATGTTTGATGCCAGAGTTTTCACAAAAGTTTTCGAAAAAATCATTTCAAATTCTCCTCCATGATCACATCGAATAAACATAATTTTCAAATATTTTTCAGTTTCTATCCTTTTACAGAGTTTGCAAAAGACATTAAAAGCCCCATCCTTATGAGTTATAAATAGAACCCAAGTCCACCTAGAAAAATCATCTACAACTACTATTCCATAGCATTTACCACTCATAGATTCAATATGTAGGTCCAAACAAATCTATGATAAGCAGCTCCAGAGCTCGTTTGGTCGAAACCATATTTTAGTTTTGAAGGATTCTTTGACCTGTTTGCTCTTCATGCAAGCACTATAAAAGAATGTATCGTTGATTGATACATCTGGCAGTCCTCTTACGAGATCATGGCGTTGCAACTTAGAGATTAATTTTATACTTGCATGTCGTCTTTCATAGAGACTAAACATGAGACACTTTGAGATTATAATTCATCCAGATTTATTTTATACAAGTTACCTTGTCTATTAGCAGTAAATACTAAATATTTATTACTATCTAATACTCTACATTAGCCTTTTTCAAAAAGATTATAACCACTATCACATAATTGACTTATGTTAAGAAGATTATGTTTAAGACCATCTACTAACAAAACATTATCAATGGAAGGGGAAATGTTTGTACCTATCTTTCCAATTCCAATGATTTTTACTTTTTGGTTTCCTCCAAATGTGATCGAACCTCCTTTCTTGTCCCTTAGGTTTAGGAACATACACTTTTCTCCCGTCATGTGACGTGAGCAACCAATGTCTAGGTACGAGGACAAAACTTTCTTTTCGATCATTAAACACATCTGCAAGAGGAATTATTTGACTCTTAGGTATCCATAACTAGTTCGATCCTTACTTGTTAGAAATATGCACTTTCTTCTTTTCAGATGTTAGTGCATCACAACTTGACCTACTAAAAGTAATAGGGTTAGATTTATGTACATGTTTTGTATTGGGTTTTCTCTCAACAGACTATATAACCTATCATTTCCCTTAAGTATTCTACTTAGGATTTTTGTAAGGTTATTGTTTTCATGCCTAAGGGATTCTATGACTTTATCATCCTTATCTACTGTTGTATTATCTACATGTGTTTTAATTTCTGTCCTAGTTACTTTCTTCTCATTTTTAGTGACACTCAACTCTAACCTAAGACTATTGATTTGTTGAAGAATGTTAATATTGTTTCTAGACATATTTACTTTATCCTTTTGGTTGTTTCTATGTGCAAGGAGTTCTATACGAATTACATAAATTTTTATATGTACAGGATAGTTTAGACGAATACGAAAATAGTTCATAATATGCATTTCTTATTGAGTGTAGATAAGAAAAATTTACCTTGTCATCGTTTGCGACCAAGCATACTTTGACGTCTTCGTCTTCGTCAGATATGTCCAGGTCTTCCAAGTGCTCATCAACATCTTTGTATTATTTAATCTAGGCCATACTAACTTTTTCTTCATCTTTTGAAGCTCGAAACATTCTGATATGAAATGTCCAAGTTTGTTGCACTCGTAATAGACAATTGTATATTTTGGTTGTTTGTTTGTTGTACCGTTCTTGGAACCAGATCCAAGACGTCTGGTCTTGAAAATTTTGCCTTTTCTTTTCCTCCATAATGTTTGGAGCTTTCTCGTGATGAATGAAAGCTAATCTTCGTCGTTCTTGTCCATGGAGTCATGTTCATCGCCTTACTCCTTGGAGGATTCGTCCGTTCTGAGAGCCTTGGTGGGTGTCTTCTTTACAACTTTGAGCATGATGCTTTTCTCCTTCTTGATGGAGCCATCTTGAAGAAGCTTGAGCTCATGAAATTTTAGTATCCCTACCAGCTCTTCTGGACTCATCCCGTCTTGATTCTTTGACGTATGCAGAGTTATGACCTGATGTCTCCATTGCTTGTTTAGGATAGTTTTGATATGACTTTCCTAAGGATTTCAAGTATTTAGGATCTTTTGGAATCTATTGAACATGCTTTAAATGTTTTCATTTTCAGGCATAGAAAACAGTTCATACTGTCTTGTCAGCAAGCTCAGCTTATTCCTTTACACTTCGTTTGATCCTTCGTATGTGATGACCAAGGTGTCCCACATTTCTTTTGCTCCTCGATAAAGCATGAATCTTCATGTATTCTTCTTCTAAGAGAGCACACATCATAGAGTTACGAGCTTTAGAGTTTAGTAGGTATTGTTGTTTCTACTCGTTCCTCTTTCTTTTCGAGAGTGACTCTCCTTCTTTATCTATAGGAATGTAGTTGTCATTCTCTACAACGTCCCACATGCCAATTTGAAATGATTAAAATAATGCAATCATTCGTGGCTTCTAGTAGTCGAATTGCTCTCCCTTGAAAAACAGAGGACGGTTGATGACGTATCCTTCGTTTTCCATTCCTCAAGATTTTTTCCTCGAGTCTTGGTAAGAACTAATCCCGTGAGGTTAGGTCTGATACCAACCAAAGTACCTGAGAAACACTAGAAGGGGAAGGTTGAATAATGTTTATGGAAAACATTTTTCACAACCCTTCTAATATAACACGTTATCGAGTGTGTGAAATATTCTTTCGAAAGCTTAGACGATCGACTTGAAATATATTGATATGCAATGATAAGATTGTCGTGCTATTGATAATGTTTCCATTGCAGTGCTTTGTGAGGACTTCCTTAAAAAGAAAGGATTGTTTAGCTTGCAAGTTCTTGTCTTTTGAAATATAAAACTCAATTACAAGTTTTTCAAGAGGATTGTTTAGTAGATAAGAGAAAATAACACATGATATTTTATACTTGTTCGCTCCAACTGAGCTACGTTCAGTCTCCTCCATAAAGGGTTTCACTATAATCTTCACATGATTACAAATACGTATTATGCTAACGGTTGAAAATACCGTTATTTGTGATGTAATTTTGATACTAAATACACCCTTTTTCACTTAGAAACTTGCTTGGACTCATGCTTTTTCATTAAGTTGTGTGAATAAGAGAGTTGAGGTTGAATTTGATGATTTTATGACTAATTTCCCTTGTTCTGATAGGTAATGAGAGAATGCGGAAAGCAGAGATAAAGTGCTAAGGAATTAGAGCTTAAAAAGGGCTGGAAAAGTACCAAAAGGAGGAACCGCACGAAGCTTGGGCGCCCTATCTGGAGGCTTGAGCCTCGAAAAAACGACGTCCACCGCCCGGGCGCCCTCCTAGGCCGCTTGAGTGGCGGACCCCGAAGCCTGGGCGACCAATTGAAGGCTCAAGCCCTACATGAGAACCGTCCACCGCCCAGGCACCCTAAATGGGGCGCCCGAGCGTCGTGCGTCATGGATCAGACCTTGTTTTTGTTCTGTTTTGACTCTTTTGGACCGGGCCCTATTTTTACTCTTTTTCGACTCTATTTAAAGGACCGAGGTGCTCTAGGTTTTGTATCTCTGGCTGGAGCAACACAACAACACACTCTTCTACTCTCTAAAGGCGGATCTGGAGGCGGGAGCTTCCTCTTCTACTCTTAGGGTTTCACTATCTCATGTTTTTCTATTATTCATCTAGTTTCTCCATGTCTATGGGGAACTAAACTCTATTTGTTGTTGGGGGATGATGTAACCTTGTGAACTCTCATGTATTTAAATCGATTCTTAATTTATATGCTTTTTCAGTAATTGTTAGGGAATTCATCTCTTTCAATGCTTGCTCTATTTAACTCATTTAGTAGCATGATTTATGAATTGCATAAGTGTCGGGAGGTTCCTTACAATTCAGGTTCTTGTTGAATTCTCCTAAGGGTAATATTTCTCAAGGATGAGGGTATGAGTACTTGGTCGTCTTAAGCTCTTGATCTTCAGACTTAATTTTCTATTAACGCTATGAATTGCACGAACTAGGAATTAAGGCAGGCTTATTGCGCCGAGGGATCGGGTTCTAAGTAATTTAGTGAGTGACGTTAACATTAATGTAAAAATAATAATTCTTATATACATGTGAGTAAACTTGGTGAAATCAAACCCTAACAAGATATTCATCTCATATTAAACAACATTTGTTCATCTTTCTGTTACTCTACTATTGATCAATTTGCATTCATATTTAATTTTATGTCTTTGCATTTGAAACCAACAATCTCGTTTTATTTAAGTCTTAATTAATCGAGTTATCACACAACTATTTAGTGCCGAGAGTCCTCTGGATACGATACTTGGTTTTACCATTTTATATTACTTGTGCGATTTGGTACACTTGCCAATCCATCAACATATTAGCACCACACTTGGTACTCAGTGACCTCACAAAGATTTCCTTTGAGTTATAGCACCACACCTAGTACTGAACACCTTGTCGAGATTTCCTCTGAGTATTAGCACAACTCTTGGTACTCAGCACTCTGCAGATATTTCCTTTGAGTATTCGCACCACTCTTGATACTAGAGTACTGCGCCTAATTCCTCAATTCAAAAGAGTTCAATTGTAAATATTTTAATTCTGTTCAAAATTGCAATCAACGATTGCTTACGAGTACTTTAGACTAAATCTCTTTATGAGAGGATTTGATTGCAATACAATGCAGTCCAAACACTCACATATGTTTCTCTCTTCTCTCTTACAGTAGTAAGAAATTTGACGCTTAAGCTCGTTAGTATCTCTTTCCCTTTTTCTCTTCTCTTCTTTTTTCTTCAGCTCAGATGTATTATTTATTTGAGCTCTTTTCGCTCCATCTCTCTTTAGGATTGATATGTCATTGTAAGTTTTTCTTTGTGCTCTTTAGCTATCCTCTTTTTTATCCTTTTGATTTTCTTCTTGACAGATCTTTTATTTAAGGCTTCATGAATATTTGTTTGTTAGATTGAGTTTGTAGTTTGTAGCCTTGATACTTGTGTTTTATCTTTCTTCTTTTCACAGCAACCATTGTGTAAGTCAACTTTGTCAGAGCAGACATGCTTTTTCAGTCCTTTGCTTGAAGTAGGTTGTACGATCTTTTTAGACTGTGCTTCAAGAAAGGAACATTCCATGATTATCTTCTTTGTCTCTAATGTCCACATTTGATTTTTGAACTGTAGCATTATGGATGCATGTAGAATAACTTATCTGTAAAATTAGAGTAAACTGTGCATGTAATATATATGACTTTCGACATGTATGGAGTTGCTACTGCTCTTTCATTTCCGAAGCCCGACTCTAGTATTCCTTCAAACTTAAAACTAGTTGAAGAGTGGACTTACGCAAACCAGGTATGCTGACACACTTTGCTTAGTGTACTTTCTAATGACTTATTCGATGTGTGCTGTTCCTACTAGGAAGCAAAAGACATTTGGGACTCGTTGATTGTCAAATTTACTACTGAAGATGTTGTCAGACAAAGATTCGTCATAGGAAACTACTACCGTTGGGAGATGATTGAAGCCATGGACATAAATACTCAAATCAATGAATACCACAAGTTGCTCGAGGATATCAAAGCAAAGCATATTCTTCTACCAGGTGAATTTGTTTCAGAACTTCTGATCGAGAAATTGTCGCCATCCTGGACATATTACAAAAAATAGTTGAAACACAAAGACAAACAGATGTCTCTACCATAACTCATTACACACATAATAATTTAAGACACCAACTGCAAGGCCCAAAGCTTTATTTACAAAAGAAAATATCGTAGAAGTAAAACATGTGCTCAAAAGGTATGAACACAAACCTGATCATAAAAAGAAAAATAATTTTCTTAAATCCCGTCCCAATGAATCTAAACCCACCTTTAAGAAGAAAGGAAATTATTTCGTATGCGGAAAGTCAGGCCATCATGCACCACAGTGTAGGCATAAGAAATGACAATCCTCATTGGACAAATATAACCGTTGGACATGACATTATTGGTGTCTTCATTTCTCAAGTAAATTTGATAACCAATGTGAGCAAATGGGTGGTAGACTTTGGTGCTACCAAGCATATCTGTGCAAACAGAAGTGCCTTTACCACTTACACTAGTGTAAGAGATGGAGAAGAACACGTCTACCTCAGAGAAGGACCACTTTTGTTCTGGGAAAAGGGAAAGTTCTTCTTAAACTCATTGATGAATTAATATTTTCTACTATTCACTTAGCTTCTTGTATTACATTTAATTAGGGAATTGTGTTTAAATGTCCAATTTTTCCTCAATTTTGATATTTGGGCTTAATTTAACAAATAATTCCTATTTTAATTAATTTGGATTATCTGAGGCTAATTATTTCCATTATTAATTGTAGAAAAATTTTTAGAATATTATTTTGGGACTCCAAGAGGGTTGCCACGTCATCCTCTACTCTCAACATCAACATTTTAGTTTAAATTTAATTATAATTTCATTTTTTTGTAATTTTTGGGTGGACCTAGCACTATTGCGCACAATTTTGGTCATTTTTGAAAGAAGCTCAATTGTGGGCTGACCTAGGTTTTGCTGCCCATGCAGCAACCACCTTGGCACACTTCATCCCATCATTTTACGTTTTCAAGAGAAACTTGGACATGAATAGAGGGATCTCTTCATTTAGGTTTTCGTTTTCTTTGTTTTTTTCATTTTCATCTTGTTTGTGAACTTGTTTTTAGATTAATGAAATTTCAATTTACTGTTCTGGATTGTGTTCGTCTTTTGTGTGTTGCCATTACATTCTCCTCATTTAGTTTCCCCCTATTTTGTTTCTATAAGCAAATGCATTTTCATTTTTGATTTCATCTTGTAGTTTGAATTTTGTTTCTGCATTGAGTTCATTTTTCTGCATTAAGTTTTGGTTTCCTAGGATATGTTCTGTTTGCATTTCTAGTTCTGTTCGCATTGCGTAATAATGAATTCAAGTTCGTTTGGGTGTTTTAATTTGTATTTAATGGTAGCTTAATTGTGTTGGGTTGGTAATTGGTGAAACTGCAATATTTCCATAAGATAATTGCGTTATCATTATGCTCTTACCTCGCCTCAAATAATCTGTTTACACTTGCAGTTAGTTACACACTTAGTTTTCTAATATGTATATAATCTTCGCTTCGTAGATTAGAACCAAAAATGCTTAATTTATGGTAGAGCAAACCGATTAAATGTGTGCATTATCAAAACTGTGTTCAGTCTTCGCTTAGTACGCTAATCAGTGTTGGATTCGGGTGAAAGAAGCGTATAATTATTGGCATCAGGGATTGGAAGCACTCTAGGGGAGCCAATAACCAACCTGTTCTTAATCAATGTTTTTATTCGTGTCTTTGTTAGTAAACTATCCAAAATTCCCCCCACTACGTGTTTTATCTATTGTCTAAACCACATTTGGTCCTTGAGATATGACCTAAGGGTCACTTCCTAATATATACTACACTTAATTGCACATTAATTTGATTCAGGTACGACCCGACCTGATTAGTCACATCTGGAAAGACTTTGACCTTGAGTGATGTGTTACATGTGCCATCAACCAGAGTGAATTTAATCTCTATAGCACTACTAGGAAAAATGAGGGTTAAAGTGTCATTTGAGTCTGACAAGATGATTATGAAAAAAAATAATGTTTTCGTGAGCAGGAAATATTATGATCAAGTACTCTTCATACTGAATGTTTATGAAAATATTAATGAACCAAGTTCTTCTGCTTATATTGTTGACTCTAATGATATATGACGTGTTAGATTAGAACATTTGAATTCCTTGTATATTTTGAAAGTACAACGACTAGGAGTAATTATTATGCATGATAAATAGAGTAATAAATGTGATCTATGTGAAGAATCTAAAATAACAAAGAAAACATGTTATTTTGTAGAATGCCAAACTAAACTGTTAGGGTTAATTCATACTGATCTAGTTGATTTGAAACAAATCATGTCTAGAGGAGGTAAAAATTATTTTGTGACCTTTATAGATGATTATTCTAGATACACCAAAGTTTACTTAATCAAACATAAAGATGAAGCCTTTGATATGTTTTTAACCTATAAAGCAGAAGTAAAAAATCAACTAAATAAGAAAATTAAGAGGATTAGATCAGATAGAAGTAGTGAGTATATTTTGTGTAATGAATTTTTGGTTAAAGAAGGAATTATCGTTGAGGTGACCCCACCATATTCACCTGAGTCTATGGAGTAGCTGATAGAAAGAATAGAACTCTTAAGGGAATGATGAATGCTATGGTTGTTAGTTGTAGTGCTCCTGGTAACCTTTTGGGAGAATTCTTGCTTACTACATGTTTTTTTAATAAAATAGAATACCTCATAAGAAAACTAGTAAAACTCTTTATGAGCTATGGAAAGGCTACCAACCTAACCTTAAATACCTAAGATGTTACCAATGAGGAGCATTGGTATCTTGAAGCTACTGAAGTTTTGATGATGTTACAAGCTGAAGAATTGAAGACTCTTGTTGTATCTACATTAAAAGCAATTGTAGAAAAAATTGTATAGGAATAACTTTGATGATGTAAAAGTACTTAGAAGTTTTCCTTTTTGGGAGTCATTGTGCAAATAATCGATTAGCAAGTGTAATAATTGATTATCACGAGCCAAAGTAGAAAGAGATTGCTCACGCAAATAATCGATTATTACACAGAATAATCGATTATCACTGTTTGATTTAATATTGCCCAGGTCGCGCAAATAATTGGTTATCGCTTAGAATAATGAATTATCATTTTTTAAAAATACCATAACGGACACAAATAATCGATTATCATTTATAATAATTGATTATCACTGGTAGTTGAGAGATGTCTTTTCAGTTTCTGACCTTTAAGGAACCTTAGGCTATAAATAGTGTTTTCCATAGCTCTTAAAAAGAACTTTTCATTTGAGATTTTTAGAGTTGTGTCTGATAATGGTTGAAAGTACCATTATCAGTGATGCAATTTTGATATTAAATCAACCCTTTTTGACTTATAAGCTTGCTTGAACTCATGTTTATAGTTTAGTTTTGTGAATAAATGAGTAGAGGGTTTACTTAATGATTTTATCACTAAATTCCCTTGATTTTGAAGGTTGTTGGAATGAATTGAAAGGGGAGTTAAAGTACCAAGGAGTTGGAATGCAGAAAAAGAGAAAAAGTCAAAAGTCAAACTGAATTTGAGGGCCCCCTTAGGGGCCTTGAGCGCCAGCCAGTCAAGGCTGAGTGCCAGCTAGGGGCCCTGAGCGCCAGTTTCATGTATCACACAAAGCCTGGACCCTTTCCAAGGGCGCTGAGCGCCAGTTCTCTCGCAGTTTTGCCCGGTTGCCCTAAGTAGGGGCGCTGAGCGCCAATATTATGGGGCTTGGACTTTATTTTTTATCTATTTAAGGACATGCTCGACCTAGGGTTGATATCTCTTGATGGCTTGAGCACATAAACACACTTTTCGCCCCTTGGAGGCAGATTTAGGGATGTGGGAGCTCTCCTCTTCAGTTTCTAGGGTTTGTCTATCTCTCTCATTCCATTGTTCATATAGTTTCTCCATGATAATGGAGAACTAAATTCATTTGTTGTTGGGGACGATGTAACCTCTAAACTCTCATGTATTTGAATTGATTTTGATTTATATATGCTTCTTTCATTAATTGTTAGGGTTATTCTTCTTTGCTCAATGCTTGTTATGTTTAACTCATTTACGTCATGATATATGATTTGTTTGAGTATCGACAGATATCTTACATTTCATGATTTGGAGAATTTCTCCTAAGGGACCTAATGCCTAGACACAGGGATAGAAAGCTTGGTTGTTTTAAGCTTCCGTTCGTAATGCATAATTAATTATTAGGGATGCAAGACATTATGGTGTAGTAATTAAGGATAGACGTCTTTTGCCGAAGACATCGGGTTCTAAGTAATTTAGAAAGTGACATTGACATTTAATAAATAAGAATAATTCTTATATGCATGAGAGTGGTTAGGTGAAATCTAAACCCCAACAACATTATCATCTCATATCATTAACTTCATCCATTCATTCTAGTGTTTAGCCTCAATTGATCAATTAGCATTCATATTTACTTTTGTTGCATTTGCATTTGAAAACCAACAAAATATCTTTTTCGTCTTAATTAGTTAAGTAATTACACAATTGTTTAGTGCCGTGAGTCTCTTGGGAAACAATACTTGGTCTTACCATTTATTATTACTTGATATGATTCGGTACACTTGTCGAGGTCTTAACAGTGCCTAAGAGAAGCTCTCTGTGTGTGAAAAGAACTAAGTGATTTAAGAATACAAATTTTTTTTAAGGAAGTTCTCAAGTGTTAGTATGCTCGAATGAAGTCTTGTGAATAGGAGAAGCTTGCGCTTAATGTGTTTAAGGTCGAAGTGTTTCTCTTCAAGTTGATTGAGCAGGTTCTTCCATTCGTTTGTCGAAGGAAGGTGTTCTCTGTTCTTAATCTTTATTTGATCTGATTGTAATCTGTAAACAATATTTTAGTGAGAAAGTTGATCACTGTTTATAGTGATTAACAACTAGAGGTAGAATCTTTTGATTCGAACCAGGATAAAACATTTTGTGTGATTTTTTCTATCTCTACACTTTTAATTTACCAACTGTTTGTTAAAAGTTCCAAACGAAAATCACAATTTTTAAAAGAACCAATTTAGCCCTCCCTTCTTGGCTTTTGACCGATACACGCTTTCTAAACCTTTTTGCTGCGCGATACCGGTTGTTCCAACAATTGGTATCAGAGCTTGCTTTTATAGTTTTTCAAATTTTTCAAAAATGGGCGGACATAACCAAATGTATGTAGAGGGTGCTTCAATTGATAGACCTCTTTTGTTTACGGGGGAAATTATGCTTTTTGGAAAGTAAGAATGCAAATTTTTTTGAAGTGTATTGGTAGGGGTATTTAGGCTGACCTAGGTTTTGCTGCCATGCAACAGCTACCATGGCACACTTCATACCATCATTTTAAGTTTTCTAGAGAAGCTTGGATGTTAATAGAGGGAGCTCTTCATTTAGGTATTTGTTTTCTTTGTTCTCCTTATTTTCATCTTGTTTGTGAACTTATTTTTAGATTTATGAAATTTCAATTTACTGTTATGGATTGTGTTCGTCTTTGTATGCTGCCATTACATTTCCTCATTTAGTTTTCCCCATTTCGTTTCTATAAGCAAATGCGTTTTCGTTTTTGATTTCATCTCATAGTTTGAATTCCGTTTCAACATTGAGTTCATTTTTTTTGCATTGAGTTTTGTTTTTGTAGGTTCTGTTATGCTCGTATTTCTAGTTTTGTTCGCATTTCTTAATAATGAATTCAATTTCGTTTTGGTGTTTTAATTTCCATTTAATGGTAACTTAATTGTGCTGGGTTGGTAATTGGTGAAACTACAATGTTTCCATGAGATAATTGCACTATCATTATGCTTCTGCCTCGCCTCATATAATCTGTTTACACTTGTAGTTAGGTACACGCTTAGTTTCCTAATCTATATTTAATCTTCGCTTAATAGATTAGAACCATAAATGCTTCATTTGTGGTAGAGCAAATCGATTAAATGTGTGCATTATGAAAATTGTGTTTAGTCTTCGCTTAATAGACTAATCAATGTTGGATTAGGGTGAAAGGAGCATATAATTATTGGTAATCAGGGATTGGAAGCACTATAGGGGAGTCAACAACTAACCTGTCCTTAATCAGTGTTTTCATTCGTGTCTTTGTTAGTAAACTGTCCAAAATTCTCACCCACTATGTGTTTGACCTATTGCCTAAACCACATTTGGTCCTTGAGAGACGACTTATATGGTTCACTTCCTAGTATATACTACACTCAATTGCACATTAATTTGATTCGGGTACGACCTCGATCACTCACATCTCGAAAGACTCTAGCTTTGAGTGATGTGCTAAATGTGCCATTAATTAGAATTAATGTAATCACTATAGCACTACTAGGAAAATGGGAGTTAAAGTTTCATTTGAGTCTGACAAGATAATTATGAAAAAAAATAATGTTTTCGTGGGGAAGGGATATTGTGATCAAGGACTCTTCATACTAAATGTTTATGAAAATATTAATGAACCAAGTTCTTCTGCTTATATTGTGGACTCGTATGATATATGACATGCTATATTAGGACATTTGAATTCCTTGTATATTTTGAAATTAGAATGAATATGATTTATTATTATGCATGATGAATAGAGTAATAAATGTGATATATGTGAAGAATCTAAAATAAAAAAGAAGACATGTTATTCTGTCGAATGCCAAACTAAACTATTAGGGTTAATTCATACTAATCTAGCTGATTTGGAATAATTCATGTCTAAAGGAGGTAAAAATTATTATGTGACCTTTATAGGTGATTATTCTAGATACACCAAAGTTTACTTAATCAAACATAAAGATGAAGCCTTTGAAGTGTTTTTAACCTATAAAGCAGAAGTAGAAAATCAACTAAATAAGAATATATAGAGGATTAGATCAGATAGGTGGTGAGTATGTTCTTTTTAATGAATTTTGGGTTAAAGAAGGAATTACCCATCATGTGACCCCACCATATTCACCTGAGTCTAATGGAGTAGTTGATAGAAAGAATAGAACTCTTAAGGAAATGATGAATGTTATGCTTGTTAGTTATGGTGCTCCTGATAACCTTTTGGGAGAAGCCTTGCTTACTACATGTTTTTTTAAAAAATAGAATACCCGATAAGAAAACTGGTAAAAGCCTTTATGAGCTGTGGAAAGTTTACCAACCTAACCTTAAACTGGTAAAAGCTACTGAAATTTTGATGATGTTACAAGTTGAAGAATTGAAGATTCTTTTTGTATCTACATTAAAAGAATTTTGTAGAAACAATTGTATAGGAATAACTTTATGATGTAAATGTACTTAGATGTTTTTATTTTTAGGGAGTCATTATGCAAATAATCGATTATGAAGTGTAATAATCGATTATCATAAGCCAAAGTAGAAAGAGATTGCTCGCACAAATAATCGATTACTATACAGAATAATTGATTATCACCATTTGATTTAATATTGCCTAGGTCGCGTAAATAATCAATTTTCCCTCAGAATAATCGATTAGCATTTTTTAAAACTACCAAACAGACACAAATAATCAATTATCACTTATAATAATCTATACTCACTATTAGTTGAAAGATGTCTTTTCAGTTTTTGACCCTACAGGAACCTTAGGCTATAAATAGTGTTTTCCACAACACTTAAAAAGAACTTTTCATTTGAGAGTATTAGAGCTGTGTGCCTAATGGAAGCTCTTTCCGTGTGAAAACAACTAAGCCATTTGAGAATATAGAAAAAGTTTGAGGAAGTTCTCAAGTGTTTGTGTGCTCGAATCAAGTCTTGTGAATAGGAGAATTTTTCGCTTAGAATGTCTAAGGTCGAAGCAGTTCTCTTCAAGTTGATTGAGCAGGTTCTTCCTTTCGATTGTCGAAGGAAGGTGTTCTCTGTCCCTAATCTTTATTTGATCTGATTGTAATCTATAAACAATATTTTAGTAAAAAAGTTAATCATTGTTTGTAGTGGTTAACAATTGGACGTAGAATCTTTTGATTCGAACTAGGATAAAACATTTTGTGTGATTTTCTCTGTCTCTACACTTTTAATTTACCAACTGTTTGTTAAAAGTTCTAAAAGAAAATCACATTTTTTAAAAGAACCAATTCACTCCTCCCTTCTTGGCTTTTGACTGATACACGGTTTCTAAACCTTTTCGTTGCGCGATACCGGTTGTTCCAACAGAAGAGTGTGGGGGTGCCTAGCTAAGGTGATGTTACCCGATCCTAAGAAAAGGAAAATAGGTTCTAAAACCTCTGATTGCATGTTTTTAGGCTATGTTGAACATAGTGCTGCCTATAGGTTTTTAGTTGTTAAAAGTAACATACTTGAGAAAAATTCTATAATGGAGAAGAAAAATGTAGAGTTTTTTGAACATGTTTTTCCCTTAAAGGTGAGTGAGATGTCTCAACTTGTTCATGATAATAATAATAGTGATACCATAAATGAGGATTTGAGAAGAAGCAAAAGATAGAGAAAGGAAACTTCCTTTGGAAATGACTTTTATACTTATCTTGTTGATAATGATCCAACATTCTTTTTACAAGCTACTAGTGCTTTTGAATGGTGATTTGGAAGTGAAAATTTATATGACTCAACTTGAAGGGTGTGTTGTACCTAATCAAGAGGATAAAGTATTCAAACTCTTAAAATCCTTGTATGGTTGAAACAAGCACTAGTTCAAAAATCACGTACAACGTCGAATATTTTGGGCTTTTCACAACTAATTCGCGAACGACGTCATATTAGGAGACGTTAAATTGACGTCGAATTTTTTAAATTCAACGTCAAATTAACGTCGAATTTTCTCTATATACCACGTTAACTTGACGTCGAATTTTTTCAATATTCGACGTTAATTATTATTTTTAATTAATTGTGATCTTTTTTACAACTCTACGAAACCTGAAAAGCAGAAAAATAACAAATTTCAGTTTTTGGTATTTTATAAAGCATGAACTATGAATGTGTAGTGTAGTATCAACAACAAACAATAATAACCAATAATAAATAAGTTCAATCAAACAACAACAACAACAAACAAGTTCAACAAAACAAATAACAAACAAGTTCAACACATAAGTTCTTCAAAACGAAAACGAAAACTAACATTCAAAAGGTGGGTTCATCGGAATAAAGTTTCGTCACCAGTGAGAGAGAAAGCTGAATGCGCCTATGAAGGACAAGAGCACGGAAATAATCGGTTAAAACAAACAAAAATCATACATAAAGTAGTTAGTTAACATGCATTTGTATGAAATGAAAGAAAGATTACATGTGATGCTCGTCAAATTTCGTTGGAGAAAAGTTTGAGAAAAGAAGAGGATATCGCGCGCTAAGATAAAGTGAATGAATTTTCAATCTCTTGCTCAAATTTTTATTGAATTCACTAACCTTTTGACGTCGAATTTAAAGGACATTCGCCGTTTTATATCCTTTTACGTCGAATTACAATTCTAAACGACGTTTAATAATTGCATTTATTTATAAAAATGTCACCGCTCATTTGTAACGTTGGCTATTCAGTGGTTGGATGTTGAAGCGTGACATTATACGTTGTTTTTGTATTAGGGAAACACCAAAACAATGACATGAAAAACTTGATAAGGTGTTGCTTTGTGATAGTTTTTCACCTAATGATGCTAATAATTGTGTGTACTATAATTGTGTGTACTATAAATATGACATGTTAATCTTGGGTACATGTAATGAGATTGTCGCTAGAACAAAATTGTTTCTAGGATCAAAATTTGAAATGAAAGACATGGTGAAGCCAATGTGATTTTAGGTATTAGAATCATAAGGAAGGGAGATGATGAAATATTACTATCCCAAGAACAATACATTAAGAAAATTCTTAAGAAGTTTAGGTTTTATGACCCAAATCTAATGACTACCCCTTATGATGCTAATTCTAAATTAATGAAAAATAAAGCAGAATCTATATCTCAGCCTCAGTATGACCAGATGATTGAGAGTTTACTACACTTGATGAGCTTTTCTAGACCTGATATCGCTTATGCGGTAGGTAGACTGAGTAGGTACACTCAATGTCAAAATGAGGAATATTGGGATGCACTTGCTAGGATTATGAGATACTTAAGAGGGTCAATGGATTATGCCATTGAATTCGGTGGATTTCCCGCTATACTAGAAAGGTACGGTGATGTTAACTGGATCTCTGATTTAGATGAGACAAAATCCACTAGTGGTTATGTATTCACACTTAGGGGTGGTGCAATTACATGGAGATTAGCCAGAAAAACAATTATTGCAAGATCAACAATGAAATTTGAATTTGTTGCTCTTGAGATGGATGGTAATGAGGCTGAGTGGTTGAAAAACTTTTTAGCAAACATTCCACTATGAATGAAACCAACCCCATAAGTATCAATACTCTATAGTTGCCAATCGATAATAGCTATAGCTAAAAACAATAATTACAATGGAAAGAAAAGAAATATACAATTGAGACATAATTTAGTGAAGCAACTGCTAAAGAGTAGAACTATTTCCATTGATTATGTGAAGTCAGAACGGAATCTAGCAGGTCCTTTGACAAATCTCCTAGGAAGACAAATGATATTAAAAACATCGAGAGGAATGAGACTTAAGCCACTTGTAAACAAACAAGTGATGGTAACCCAACCTTTATGATTGGAAATCCCATGAATAAGGTTCATATGGGTAAAAACAAGTCACTTGTTAGTTCTGATAACAGTAAATTGATTTTGAACCAATTATGTCTTTTCCTATGGTGTGAAAGTGCTAGAGACTGCATTATTGAGAGACTAAACTTTGTCATTAAAATTCTAAGTGGTGGAAGAATTTTAGCTTAAACAAAGTGATGGACGAGGTGAATCTGTTAAGAGAGAAATTGAGTAGAGGCTTACTGTGATTATGATGCTTTTGAGAGGGGGAAACCCTAGCAGATGAGGTTTCTTCGAAGTGGAAATGTGAGTAATGAGGATGCGCGAGTAGAAAAGTGGAAGTGATGCGCTGACGTTGATGTGACAGAGAACGCGTGGCTGAAGGGGCATGACGCGTGCCTGAAGCGGATTGGAGGAAGGAGTACGTCATGGAGGAGAAGCACCGTGGAATTTGGAAAATGGAAGTGAGAGAGTGTGCTTGGAAGGTGGCTAGAGGGAGTCTTTGGGCTCTCTAGCATATGACTTTCAAGAGAGAATAGTTTCTGATTCAAAAAACTCAATTCTCATTATTCTCAAAAGTCCCATTACAAAGAGAGGTGCTGGGTATTTATAATAACCCATGCTCCTTGCAAGCTAATACACGTATACAAAAATACAAAAAGAGAACACTGAAGAAGGTACGTCAGGCAGGATTCCATCACAAAGTTTTTAATGATTTTCATATTCCTTATGGGTGGTGTATGATTTACGGTATACACCTGATGAAATCACTTATATGAGTGTCGAGTAGGGCTGCTTGCATGAGATCTTGGCATGATCTCTAGAGCACTCATGAATACTGGGCACACGGCTGGCCTAGTAAGTGCAACACAACGTTAACAACAAGGATTGTGGGGGCGTATTATGATTGATAAACCTCTAACACACGTCAAGTGTTTATGGTTCATATAACTTAATATACCAACTACACTATGTGTTAAGTTTCTCAATCTAAGACTGGTTCGTATAGCTTGTTATACCAGCTCTGATGTATTACATCCTATGAGATCCAGGATAAAAGTTTATTATCTTTCTTTTAATGTTTGTTTAATCATCAGAACTATTTGGGTCAAAGACTTTTCTTTCAATTCTCTTTTGCAATAAGATGGGAATTGTTGTAAAATATTGATTACCAAAGAAAGTTTGTATCGTTGGATTGCAACGTTAAATTTTATTAATTAGCAACGTTAAAATTTTATTAAGCAACATTCAATTTTTTTATTAATTGTTGCAATGTTCATTTGGCAATGATGCTTTTGCTACCTATAAAATGGACCTTTGCTCATTTCCGGAATCACGAAAAAGAAAAAAACACATTACAAAACTTCTTCTCTATTATCTTCTTCTCTCATATTTTACTCTTATATTATCATGAGTTTAAACTTTTTTTTAGAAATCTTTACTAGTTCTATCTATTATATTTTGAGAAATATACCGCGAATAAGTCCTTAAAAACAATGAAACACCTCAAGAAATATTATTCCTAATTCTTTCAACTTTTTCTACAACACCTACCAAAACTAATATTCTCACGTTATTTAAGAATCTAAGATTAAAAGAAGATTAAATACTCTTTTCACCCTTTGAATCCGCTTTCTAACATAAAACCATGATTGAGCACAATTTCCCAAATAGACAAAATGAAAAGTAACTGAACTTAACAATATCCATCGATAAAACTTAAGATCATAACTTTTATATATATATATATATATGTATATATATATATATATATATATATATATATATATATGTATATATATATATATATATATATATATATATATATGTATATATATATATATATATATGTATATATATATATATGTATATATATATATGTATATATATATATATATATATATATATGTATATATATGAAAATACCTATTCTAGACACTTACGGTGGTAGTCCAAATAATGGACCCTGTACTTTTTCTGAATGGAAAGAATTAATGTCGCATTGAAATCAAATCTAGCTAGTCAGGGACATATATTATTATACGTATGACAAATATGTTGGGAGATGAAATCGCATATGATATGTGATGAGTGCAAAACTATTGCTGGCCATCTCATGAAAAGTTGGTGGTGAGGATTGCATATCCACATAGACCCAAAGTAAACGGTAAAGCCATAAACAGTGCCACTTCAAATATTTATTTGTTTTTACGTGTGTCAGTATGTGGTGGTAAATGGGGGATCAGCTAAGGACATGGAGGGTGTTTCCTCTGCCACCCCATCAACAGTTGTTTTCTTTGGCCTTCATATGTCTCATAGCATGGCAAACCACCGACTCAAATTAATTTTTCAAAAGCTTCTAGGTCATGCTTGCCACCCATGTCAGATATGATGATGTTCCACTCACCCTTTTTTTTTCACTTCTAATAATTTTTTATTTTGTTTTTAGTCAAAGAACAATGCTTAGGATTTTAGATAAAATAAAAAATGAAAAATTATTGGATATGAAAACAAATATTTGAATTAAAAATATACTTACCAAATTGTGTGTCAAGGTAAGCGTATCACTTCTACACACTACACAGTACGAAACATTTCGAATATAAAATTAGTAAGATTCAACATATGTAGTAATTTTGTGATATTGAAATGAAATTATCATGTGCACGTTGAATAATGTGAAGTCATGAGAAAAAAGAGTAGGGAATGGGGAATATGCTAATTCCCTATAACTGAAAAAACAAGGAGAAAAGAAAAGAAGAATGGATACTTTAGGCGAAAACATATTTACGTACCAGCAGGACAAATATATTTGTCGTGTTTCATGGTGGTCAAATCACTTGTTTAAACTCTTCAAGATTTTGAGGTTTATTTCCTCTTTGTCAAATGTTTTTCCATGGGCAAGAAGATGGTTAACAATATGAGTAAATCTTTTTTGTACATCGTAGATAGTTTTACCACTCTTCATTCTGAACATCTCATATTCTTGAATAAGAGAGTTCTTCCTTGCTCTTTTGACCTCATCTGTGCCTTCATGGGTAACTTATAAAACATCTCACATTTTCTTTGAGGTTGAGCACATAGAAATTCTATAAAATTCATCAATTGTGAGTGTTAAGGAAATGACGTTCTTGGCTCTGACATCGTAATGAGCTCTTCGGTTTTTATCTACATTCCACTTAGAGAAATCTTTAGTCTTTTGTCTAACCATTCTCAATTTTTGTTGGTTCAAAGGGACCATTGATAACAACATCCAAACACCTTTGTCCACTAATTCCAAGAAAATTTTCATCCTTATTTTTCAAAATGAGTAATTTTCACCCCAGTGGTGGCCTATTTGTGGATGCACCTTCTCCAAATGTTTGAAATATATTGGCCGTCAGGATCGATTTAATCGATTAAAAAATAAAGGTAGTCTATTAAAATTCGAGCAATTTTTAAATTTCCAGCTCTAGTGCCAATTATTAGAAAAGAAATGTCTTATGTCTCAAACCAACAGGGGTGAATTAATTTAAGCCTTAAAAAATTGTTCTTTTTAAAATCTTTGTGAATTCTTTGACTTTCTTGAAATCAATAAACAATAAGTGATGAGTCAACAATAAAAGAGAAAGAGTAAAGAGAAAGATCAACACAAACAATATATATTGTTTTGGCTAATCCTAAGCCTACATCCAGTCCTCCTTCAACAACCTCAGTGGAAGGGATTCCACTATAAATTGATTGAGTTTATAGAAATACAGAGATACCCCTCTCAATGCACTTCTCACCACACTCAAAATAAATATAACACACAAGAAATGAATACCCTCAATCTCTTACAACCCTTGAGAACACTTACAACTCTCAACACCTGACCAACATGCACAGGTAGACAATACAAATTGTCAATGATGATCCTTGTTGAGATTGTTGATAGGGGGAGCACTAGTTTAGCTGAACCAACAATCTTAGTGATATCCGAGTTTTTGATGATGACAACACATAATTAATAACACACATGTATTTGGTGTTACATGTTCTATGCTTACATGTTGTATGCATTTTTGAGAACATGATAACGACTGAAAATATCGTTATCTGTGGTGTGATTTTGATACTAAATGCATCCTCTTCTACTTAGAAACTTGCTTGAAATCATGTTTTTCTGTTAAGTTGTGTGAATAAGAGAGTTAAGGTTGAACTTGATGATTTTATAACTAAATTCCCTTGTTTTGGCAGGAAATGAGATAATATGGAAGCAAAGCTGAAGTGCCAAGGAGATGGAGCTTAGAAAGATCTGAAAAAGCACCAGAAAGTAGGAACACCCGAAGCCCGAGCGCCCTTTTTGGAGCCCTCAACGCCAAAGCCTACCGCACACCGCTTGGGCGCCCTTTTGGGACGCTGAGCGCCACTTTTCCTGAAGAACCACGCCTGAAGCTGAGCGCCAGTTAAGGATAGGCTTTCTTCACCGAGGGATCGAGTTTTAAGTAATTTAGTGAGTGACGTTGACTTTAATGAAAGAAGCTGAATTCTTATATACATGAGAGTACACTTGGTGAAATCTAACCCCAACAATATATTCATCTCATAACATAAACATCATCCGTTCATTGCTGTGTGCAGGAATGGCCTCCTCATCAGGAAAAAGGATCAAAACTCTTGGTAGCAAAGACAAAGGAACCAAGAGGAAGGAGAAGGAACAGTTCTACTCTAATAAGTTCAGAACTACAGCTCATGAGAGATACTTCCCAACTGTGGAGGGAAGGAGACTGCTGATGGAGCGGAAGTTGGCCAACATACCATCCTTGACTCCTCAATTTTAAAGGAAGCTGAACAATAGAGACTGGGGCCACTTGGCAGCCTACCTCTCTCCCGCCAACATTACCATCATCAAAGAATTCTATACAAATGCAAAAGAATTACGGGGAGAGCAAGTGACGTACTTTAGCTGTGTAAGGGGTAAGAAGGTTGGTTTTGATGCTGACACCATTAATAGTTTTCTTGGTATAGACTAGAGGGGGAGCAATGCCAATATCCAATGTCCATGATGAAAGGAGTGGACTATGATGATGTGGAGCAGACTTTATGTGTGCCCGGAGGCCACTTTTAGAGAAACAGGATGTCAATACCAAATTTCGTCCGGATTGATTTTTTGGCTTTTACTGTAGTTTATGTTCCTATTTTTATTTTTATTTTTATTTTTATTTTTATTTTTATTTTTATTTCTCACTTTACTTATTCTTTTTCTTTTCTTCTATTTTTATTTTTATTATTATTATTTTATTTTATTTTTATTTTTATTTTTGTTTTTTTAGTTTTATTCCATTTATATTCTATTTTGTTCTAATATTATATAACTAAAAAAAAAAAAGAGAAAAAGACATTTTTGTCTTTTAGTAAAAATGATGAAAAAGGGAAAAGAAGGTTTCTGATTGGGGGACAAGGTCGTGATGTTGGAATGAAGGGGAGCAGAAACCGTTTTACAGAGTACGCGGATGATGGCAGAGACGTTTTGGGATGGCAGAGACGTTTTGGGATGGCAGAGACGTTTTGGGATGTACGGGATCGGTACAAGGGGATTTTGATACGGGGCACAGAGAAATGATCAAAAACACATGGAGAGAGAGCAGAGGGAGGGGATTATTATTCTGGTTTTGGAGAGAAAAGAAAAGAGGATTTTCACACACGGTCTCTCGGACCTTCACCATTGGCACCTGAAAAGAAGGAAGGGACATCATTCACAGGAAAGAGAAGGGGGAAGCCAGCCAGCCAAAGGAAAGGGAGAGACCCACTGGAGATACAAGGTTGGCAATAGCAAACGGATCTTCAAGAGGTAAGTGATGTCTTGCACTCCATGTTTTTTGTGAGTTGGTTGCTTGCCCTTCAACATATCTCTGTTACGTTGTAGCTATGTTTGCATATGATTCTTGTTGGATACATTCCTAGTGTTGTGGATATTTGTATATGTCCATTGTTACCGAATATCATCGTCATTCTTATACCACCTCACTTCATATCTTCATCTTACTCCTCTTTCATCTGGAACACATGGTGACCAAGGCCAAGGGGGGGCACTGGCTTCCCCGTCACTACAAAACTCACACCCTTCCGGCCACCTTTTCCTTCCACTACCAATTTTCACATACCAGGGAACTAAGCTTTCAAGCCTCCCTTCATCTTCAACACCTCTGACCATACTCCATTGTCTCCAACCCGTCATCCATGTTCACTCACTGTCACAGCCATCTTCAATAGCTCACGCCCACGGCTACTACCAACATCCTTCCACCATCTTCATCTCAATCAAATCTTCATTCCCGTCCTTCTTATCATACTTCTCACCTATTTCCCATGTATTCAAAACCGGCCAAATCAACATCCTGTTCAACTCCAACCACCAAGAATCCCAAAGAGCCAAACCAGATATTGGGACTAAGCCATCAAGCCTTCTCTCATCTCTAATCACCACCGAAGGAGTTGAATCTTTGAATAGGAAACACACGCACACAACAGAAACCATAAAGCACACCACAACAGCAGATCAAAACTTCTAAAATCCCAAACATTTTTCGGCATAACCACCGGTAGTGGTAGGTCCGACCGTGGTGGCGGTGGCTTTGTCGAGGGCAGCGACGGCATGGCACAGGGACGCTAGAGTTCCTCCGTCGTGCGCGACGAGGAGAAGAGAGGGAGAGAGACCGGAAGCAACTCGCGGCGGCCGATTTTGGTTGGAGGCAGTCACGGTGGCCAGTTCAGAGTGTAGCGGCGGCGAACCTTCGGGGGGAAAAGAGACCTTGAGTCTTTGGAGATGCTGAGTATGAGTGAATGAGAATGGGAAGGCAGAACCCCTAGGGGAATTCTAGGTTAGAAATTATCCCGGTGGGCCAAGCCCAGAAGTAAACGAACGAGCGCTCGTTATCCAAACGAACGAGCCCTCGTTATCTAAACGAACGAGCGCTCGTTATCCAAACGAACGAGCGCTCATTAACCTTAAGCCTTTCTCGACTGACCATTCAACCCTCTCACCAACAAGCGCTCATTATCCAAACGAACGAGCGCTCGTTATCCAAACGAACGAGCGCTCGACTGACCATTCAACCCTCTCACCGATGAGCGCTCGTTATCCAAACGAACGAGCGCTCGACTGACCATTCAACCCTCTCACCAACGAGCGCTCGAACGAGCGCTTGTTAACCTTAAGCCTTTCTCGACTGACCATTCAACCTTCTCACAAACGAGCGCTCGTTATCCAAACGAACGAGCGCTCATTAACCTTAAGCCTTTCTCGACTGACCATTCAACCCTCTCACCAACGAGCGCTCGAACGAGCGCTTGTTAACCCTAAGCCTTTCTCGACTGACCATTCAACCTTCTCACCAACGAGCGCTCGTTATCCAAACGAACGAGCGCTCGTTATCCAAACGAACGAGCGCTCGTTAACCTTAAGCCTTTCTCGACTGACCGTTCAAACTTCTCACCAACGAGCGCTCGTTATCCAAACACACGACCGCTCGCTAACCTTAAGCTTTTCGACTGACCGTTCAACCTTCTCACCAACGAGCGCTCGCACGACCGCTCGCTAACCTTAAGCTTTAAGCCCTGGCCGTTCAACCTTCTCCCCAAAGAGCGCTCAATAACTAAGCCTTTTCGACCGTTCGCTCAGCCTTCTCCCTGATGAGCGCTCGTTATCCAAACTTTTTCGACCGACCGTTTGGCAGCCTCAGCCTCCCCAACGTCCGCACGATAGCCTCCGCTCTCTTCGACGGACCGCTCGTTAACCAAGCTTTTCGACTGACCGTTCGACACCCTTTTTTTTTTATTTTTTATTTTATCTTTATTTTGGCACCCCCATTTTGTTGTTTTTTTATTATTATTTATTTATTTATTTGCCTTTTTATTTATTTTATTTTATTTTATTTTATTACTTTATTTTATTTATTTCTTTTAAATATCCACTTATTTCAAAATATATATATAATAATTTTACTTATATACACATAAAAAATAAAATTTACAAAAATACGTTACAAAAGGTTAAGCGCATGTGTGATCGCTCGCATCGTCCTTGTGCTAAAAACCTTTTCTCTTTCTTAAATAAAAATTACAAAAATATGTTATAAAAGATTAAGCGCATGTGTGATCGCTCGCATCGTCCTTGTGCTAAAAACCTTTTCTTCTTTCTCAAATAAAATTATAAAAATATTTTAAAAGGTTTAGGCACATGTGTGATCGCGCGCATCGTCCTTGTGCTAAAACCTTTTCTTCTTCTTTTCTCAAATAATAACAAAAATATTCTAAAAGGTTTAGGCACATGTGTGATCGCACGCATCGTCCTTGTGCTAAAACTTTTTCTTCTTCTTTTCTCAAATAATAACAAAAATATTTTCAAAAGGTTAAGCGCATGTGTGATCGCTCGCATCGTCCTTGTGCTAAAAGACCTTTTCTCTTTCTTTTATAAAATAAATACAAAAAATATATTTTTAAAGTTTAGGCACATGTGTGATCGCTCGCATCGTCCTTGTGCTAAAAACTTCTCTCCTTCTCACGTAAAAATACCAAAATATAAACATCCACATTTTCAAACAACAAACAATTTCTCTTCCAGAACTACGTGATCCTTGATTCTCCATCAAAAGTGGAGATACGTAGGAGCAAGGTTAGCCCTTGTCAGGTTCACTTTCCCAAAAATCCAAATTTATCCGTAATCATTTTCTCAAACAAATCTTTCAATCAATTTCTCAAACAAATCTCTCAAACATTTTCAAAAAGAACTACGTAACCCTGATTTCTCATTTTGAATGAGAATACGTAGGAGCAAGGTCAATCCTTGTCGGGCCCAAAAAACTAAAAAAATATGTTTTGTTTATTTAGAATTTTATTTTAGGGGATAGTTAAACATTTTGAAAACCACATCATATTCGTGCATTTAGTTAAAGGTACTGCCTTAGGGCAAGCGTTGTGGGGTGCTAACACCTTCCCCACGCGTAACCGACTCCCGAACCCAATCTTTGGTTTTCGTGGACCGTGCTTTATCGTTTTATGGTTTTTCCGTAGTTTTCCAGAATAAACTATGGTGGCGACTCCAAAATCTCTTTTTCGAAACCTAAATTTCTTTTTTGGATCGTCGTCCCGTCGCGATTCCGGTTGCGACACAGGACTAGGCACCTATCCACATCATAAGACCCCATCTGACGCCTTTGGCAAAGTACTGGATGACTTTCACTCACGCTAACATCCAGCCATGCTTCCATGTGTCAAACATCACTATCCAGAGGGCCATCTTCCTTTATTGTGTTCTTAGGGGTCTCAACATCAAGATTGGGCAGGTTATAGCTGATGAAATCCAAAGCTGTGCCCGTGGTGCAAGTAACAAGACACCCCTGGGACACCCCTCCTTGATCACCCATCTTTGTGAGATTGTAGGTATTGATGTGTCTAGACCACCACTGGAGCGTCCAAGAAAGGAGTTGGATGCAGCCTACTTTACACATTACTATGCAGTGGATGAGCCAGGCCACCTAGTGCCACCACTATAGTAGCCTAGGGTACATAGGAGAGCACCACCACCAGCCCAGGAGCTAGTTCATGAGGCTGCTCCTTTTCAGATGCGAGACATGTACCTGTCTCTATTGGATGCTAGACTGGCTACTGTATACAAGGGCGAGCAGGAGCTCTTGAGGACACTGATGTCCGCCTTTTCTGAGCGACAGTTCATATCTCAAGAGGACTTTGCAGCCCGAGTGGCATGGCCCGCTGACCCAACACAGGAGGGTGGTAGAGCTGAAGCAGCTGAAGCTTCAGCCATGGATGAGGACACTGAAGATGAGGATGAGGAAGCTGAGGAGGATGAGGACTCTGATGATGATGAGTGATGAGTTGAACTTAGCATCTACTAATGGATGCCACTTTTGTTCGAGAACAGGATTTATGTTATTTTACTATCTTTATTGCTTTACTTTATTTTGTTCTGTTTTCATTGTTTTCCTTTTGATTGTAGTATAGGATTATTGTGTCAGTATCAGGACAACCGGTATCGTAGAGTCGTGCAGCGAAATAAAATAATCAGATAGCGTGTTACGGTCACAAATCAAGTTTTGATAGTCCGTTTTAGAAAATTTATTTTCTTAGAGAAAATTTATCGAACAGTTGATGTACGAAAAACATAAAGAGTGTAGGGAGTAGAAAAATTCATACACAAAATTTTTATCCTGGTTCGAATCAAAAGATTCTACTCTAGTTGTTAATCACTATAAAAAGTTATTAACGTTTTCACTAAAAATAGTTCAACAGATTACAATAGAGTGAAAGAGAATATAATGACAAAACTTTCCTTCGACGAACGAACGGGAAGGGTGTTTTCTTCGACCAACAAAACGGAAGCAAGCAACCACACTTTCCTTCGACCAACGAACCAGAACAGTGGAGTCATAATCTTCCTTCGACCAACAAACTAGAAGAATAGCAGTGTTGCCAACTCGAAGAGAACGGCTCCGACCTTTGACACACAAAGCGTGAGCTTCTCCTATTCACGAGACCAGGCAATGCAGTGAACCATGTTTTTGGAACTTCCTTAGTTACACTGTATTCTTAAAAAGCTCAGAGTTAAACCTCTAAGGGTTTTAAAACAACTATTTCTAGACAGCTGGTCTGAAATTGAAAAGACACGTTACAACTACTAGTGATAATCGATTATTTTTAGTGATAATCAATTATTCAAGTCCGTTAAGGGTTTTTCAAAAAGTGATAATCGATTATCCTTAGGAACAATCGATTATTCCAGGGACTTGGAAAGTTGTCATTAGGACTAGTGAGAATCGATTATTTGAAGTAATAATCGATTATTCCAGAGCGAAATGGTTTTTCAGTAAAGCTCATGATAATCGGTTATTCTACCATATAATCGATTATATATGTAACTAACTTAAAGATATGAGATTTCTAAGTGTTTACATGTTGAAATCTTTCCTACTACATTTGCAAACTACAGAAATGCTTTTAAAACAATAATAACTTGATTCTTCGAGTTTATCACTTGCATCATAATCAAAATCTCTTATCTTCGAAGTACCAATGCTCTTTATTGGTAACATATTGTACTCTACTTGAATGAACTAAATTGCTTTGGTTCAACTGTGTTGTGTTTTGTGATAAGTATTGCTTTGTGATGCTCTAGTGTATTGATTGATGTTGAGAAGATGCATGATGTGCTAATATGCAGGTGATGGCTCGCAATGTATGAAACAGGTGCTTGAGGTAAAATTTGATTGAGATACTGAGCAAGGTGTTTTTCTGAATTCTAGGACATGAAAGGTTACCTGTGTGAGTTTTAAGCGTAGGAACCACCGTTCACCGCTCGGGCGTCCTAAGTGGGGCACTTGAGCGCCAATGACACGGGCGTGGGCCTTATTTCTGTTATGTTTTTGCGAAATTTAAAGGACCCATACGTCCTAGGTTTGGTATCTTTGGCTTGAGGAGCGCAGCAACACACTCTTTCACCCTCTAGAGGCAGATTTGGATGTGGGAGCTTCTATCTCATTTTTTTAGGGTGTTTCTATCTCATTCTTCTCCATTGTTCATCTAGTTTCACCATGTCTATGGTGAACTACACTCTATTTGTTGCTGGGGGATGATGTAACCTTGTAAACTCTCATGTATTTGAATTGATTCTTAATAACATATGCTTTTTCATTAATTGTTAGAGTAATTCATCTGTGATTATTAATTACATGCTTTGTTTAACTCATTCATAACGTGATATATGAATTGCATGAGTGCCAGGAGGTTCCTTACAATTCAGGTTCTTGTTGAATTACTCCCAAGAGTAATATTTCTTCGGGATGAGGGTATGAGTCTTTGTCGTCTTAAAGATCTTGATCTTCATAATTAATTACTAGGAATGCTAGGAATTGCATGAACTGGTGATTAAGGAGAGGTTTATTTTGCCGAGGGATCAAGTTGAAGTGATTTAGTGAGTGACATTAACAGTAATGCATAAAGAAGAATTCTTACATACATGAGAGGGAACTTGATGAAATCTAACCCCCACAACATACTCATCTCATATTAAAAGCAACATCCGTTCATCACTGTGCTATTCTGCTATTGAGCAAATTGCATTCATATTTAATTTTCTATCTTTACATCTGAAACCAATGATCTCATTTTCTTTAAGTCTTAATTAATCGAGTTATCACACGACTGTCTAATGCCGTGAGTCGTTTGGGATACGATACCATTTTATATTACTTGTGCGATTCGGTACACTTGCCGATTCATCAACAGATAACGGTCTAAAATACCGTTATCTGTGATGTGATTTTGATATTAAATGCACCCTCTTCTACTTCGAAACTTGCTTGGAATCATCTTTTTCTTTTAAGTTGTGTGAATAAAAGAGTTAAGGTTGAACTTGATGATTTTATGACTAAATTCCCTTGTTTTGGCAGGAAATGAGATAATATGGAAGTAGAGCTGAAGTGCCAAGGAGATGGAGCTCAGAAAGATCTGAAAAAGCACCAGAAATTAGGAATGCCCGAACCCTGAGCGCCCTTTTTTGAGCCCTTAATGCCAAAGCCTACCGCACAACGCCTGAGCGCCCTTTTGGGGCGTTGAAAGCCACTTTTCATGAAGAACAACGCCTGAAGCTGAGCTTTAGTTTTAGTATCACAGCACGCCCGGGCACCCTAAGTGGGGCGATGAGCGCCAGCATGATGGGCCTGAACTTTGTTTCTATTTTGATTCCGCTCTATTTTAAGGACCTAGACGCCCTAGGTTTTGTATCTTTGGCAGAGGAGGCGCAACAACACACTCTTCCACTCTTTGAAGGCGGATTTGGATGCGGGAGCTTCCATCTTCAACTTTTACGGTTTTTCTATCTCATTCTTTTCCATTGTATATCTAGTTGCACCATGACAATGGGGAACTAACTTCTATTTGTTGTTGGGGATGATGTAACCTTGTGAACTCTCATGTATTTGAATTGATTCTTAATGATATAATCTTCTCTCATTAACTATTAGGGTAATTCTTCTTCTGTGATCAATGGTTGCTTTGTTTAACTCATTCATAGCGTGATGTATGAATTGCATGAGTGCTGGAAGGTTCCTTACAATTCAGGTTCTTGTAGAATTACTCCCAAGAGCAGTATTTCTCAGGGATAGGGGTATGAGTCTTGGTCGTCTTAAGCTCCTGATGTTCAAAATTAATTATTAGGAATGCTAGGAATCGTATGAACTAGTAATTAAGGATAGGCTTTCTTCACCGAGTGATCGGGTTTTAAGTAAGTTAGTGATGACGTTGACTTTAATGAAAGAAGAAGAATTCTTATATACATGAGAGTAAACTTGGTGAAATCTAACCCTAACAACATATTCATCTCATAACATAAACATCATTCGTTCATTGCTGTGCTACTCTTCAATTGATCAAAACTGCATTCATATTTAATTTTCTGTATTTGCATTCTAAACCAATGATTTCGTTCCTTTTAAGTCTTAATTAATCAAGTTATCACACAACTTTCTAGTGCCGAGAGTCTCTTGGGACACGATACTTGGTCTTACTATTTTATATTACTTGTACGATCCGAAACACTTGCCGGTGACTCAACAAAACATGATTGTGTTGTTTGTGTTGTTCATTGCATTTCACTGTGTTATATATGTGATTTTATACATGAATGCATGACACATGTTTTTGGAAAAGAAAAACCACAAGCACTTTTGTTGAACTTAAATTGTGTGGCAAAACAACAGTTTTAAGTCGATTTCATTATGAGGTGAGTCGATTAAAACTCGTGTATTTGCACAAACTTTTTCAAGTGTGCTGTGAGAGTTTTTCAAAGAGAAAAGTTTTCAAAACTGTTTTACTCTGTTTTAAATTCGATTACATGCGTGTTCCATTCGACTGAGTTTGTTATGTTTTGAATAACTGTTAATGCTTGATATAACTGTCACAACGACTATATTTTTAAATATGTTGACCAAGAATTAAATGAAATTCGACTACATTAATTGTACACTTAATTAACTGCATTGATTGCTGCTAACTGCAATAACAAAATTGCTATATTCGACTACATTAATAGCTTAGTCGATTAAAATGCGTTAGAGTTGTGTTTATTTATAAATTGATGTGAATTTGTTTTCTGTAAGGACTTTTGTGAATCTGATAGTTTGTAATATCTTTTGCAGAAAGTGCATTCTTACAGAAAGAGAGAAAGAGCTCCAAGAAACAAGAAGTGACCGTGGTGATCATCTACTTGTGGATTCTTGAAGAGAAAGTTAACTGCACGTACAAAGGCTGATCATATCTGCACATTGGTTATAACTGAGAGATCAGAGGCTACAATCTTGTGAAGATTGGATTAAGGTTCCCTGTTGTGATTACAGGAAGAAGAGCATGTTGCGTTCTTGACTTTGAGGGTGGCTCAAAGGGTTTGAACTGCAGGAGAATTGATTCTTGCTGCTAGTCTGTTTGTATACTGCCTATATCTTGATTAGAGGGTTAGAGAGGTGTTTTATATTTTTGACGTGAGGTCTCTATAAAAGCCTTGTTGTAAAATCCTTGATCATTATAGTACATTGGGTTCTTGTGGTTGGAAGGACACTGGATGTAGGCTTGGCCGAACCAGTATAAAAACTCAGTGTTTGATCTTTCTATCCCTACACTATTTTATTCAGTCGACTTCTTACTGTACTCAATCGATTTAATTTCCGCTGCATAAACAAGTCTTTTACCTTGCGTTTGAAGAAAGTCATAAGGGCATCATTTTTGGTGAAAAATATTTTGAAAGTTTTAAATTTTATAGTTCACCAATTCACCCCCCTCTTGGTGTGAGAAGTTGAGCCATTCTTTTTTAACAATCCTGATCTTCCAGTCACACTCCTCTTGCTGTAGATCAAATCATAATAGTTCAACCCACTTTCTTGAAAGAATGTTGATGTGTAAATCACCCAATTTGAACCTTGATTCTTCAAGATCACTTCTTGAACTCTCTTGTAATCAAAACTCAATGAAACAATTTTTTTACGAAAGTGATAACAATTGTATATTTTGAAACATAGCTCAAGTTGCATATATATAGGATTTTTTGAATTCTGACGCATTATAATCGATTAAGGTATTTATGTAATCTGTTAAGATTTTCCTTCTGCTTTAACAAGTTTGCTTCTGTTTTAACAGATTATCCTAATCACGTAATCAATTATTTAATCATACTAGCCAATTACAAATTCATTTGACCGTTATGATAGTTCAGGCTATTAAATGAAATGGATTTAAACAAAGTAAATTGATTTAACCGATTATACAAGTTATGTAATCAATTAATCCTGTACTGAAGCAAATTTTCAATCCAATTTTCATTTTAAACAGATATATCACTAATGAAACATATAATGGAAAAAAATTATGTTTTAATCGATTATACAACTTATGTAATCGATTATTACAGAGCAGTTTGCCCTTGTTAAGCACACAATGATGTTTGGTGAAATCTGACAAATTCTATACTTTGTGAAATCGATTCTTTTACCCAGAAATGATATATTCAATCTGTTTAACACATGATTCATTTTAATACAAACAAATTCTCATAACAAGCACAAATAAAAGATACAAATATAACATCTGTTATGTCATTTGTTGTGCAAGAAACTATAAAACCATTCTTTTGTTCATCATAAAAAAACATAAACATAAAGGGTAGGTTTCGCTCCCCCTATCAACATAATCAGTAATGGGCAAAATAATCAATACTGTAACTATTATTACCACATCCTAATAGTTTCTAAACTCAAGGTAATATGTCCCTAACAAAGTTCCTAAATATATTTACCTAATATAGTTACTTAACATGTAATATCTAATGTTTTCACATAAAATAGTTCCTAAACTCAAAATGTAATATTGAATACATCTAATAATCTACAAATAGTTAAAAGAAATGCAACCCATTACTCTCGAACATCCTTTATGACATATTTCTTCATTGGAGACGTGTCATCAAATATCTACATCATGAATAGTTTGAGTCAAGTTATAATATTAATGACTTAAGATGTTAGTTATAAAATGTTAACGTTACCAAATACAATTGGTCAATAACATTTGTGGATATAATTTTCTGCATGTGCCTCATGACATAATATATGCACTCAAATATTCCCGATTGACATGAGCACTACAAATTAAATTCATAAAATATCATAAAATTTATAATTATATTGATAGTATGAAAGATTAATTATTTACAATTAGTGCAATAAATTGCAACTTCTTTCTAGAAGAAATATGTGTTCCCTACAACTAAAAAGATGTCAATAATTTATTAATCAAATCATTAAGACTATACTTTATGCTAGATGATTATATATACCTAGACTACCCAAGGTGTCTATTATTGATTGGTCTAGCCCACCAAGTACAGACAGGATCTATGCAGTCATTTTCCCTATAAATATGTGTTCTCGTTGTGTCCTTACAAACATTCTTTTGACTTTCTTAGTAGTCACTCCTAATCTTTCTCTACATTTCTACTATATCTTCTATCATATATATTGTTTTCGATTTCATCCTTTTTTCCCCTTCCCTTCACCCTTCACCTTCCACCCTCCACTTTCATCCTTTATCAATAAATCTACAAAAATTTATAAAATAATACATAATCAATTTCATTTATTCTTTGTATATATATGTATCATTTATTCTTTAATCAATGTAAAGTCTAATTGGTCTAATATAATCATTCTTTTTACATCAGTTTCATTTTCTACATTAAATATATTTTCAATTTTTTTAGGAAAACGACGTTATGGGTTAACAAAATTCAATCTTTACATGTAACTAAAGGGTTAAGATATTCAAATAAATAGTGATACAATACACTCAGATAGTGATACAATATCGCATTATGAGTAGAATAAATTGAAAATAGCTAAACACAATTCCGCAATAAAAATAGTTATTCTTGGTTTAGAACTTAAGGAAAATCAAATCTGATCTCAAAACAAAATCACACTTTCTTGACAAAAAGTACATTTATAAAAGTTGGCAAAGATACAATGCTCTCTAAGAAGAAGCAAGACTTGCTTGACATGGCTAAGATGCTCTTGAAGACCTTTACTATTGATTAAAATGTTATCAAAGTAGACCACTACGAACCTTCCTATTCATTCCCTAAGGACATGATTCATTAATCTCATGAATGTACTAGGAGCATTGGTCAAGCCAAAGGGCATGACTAACCATTCATCTTGCAAGCGGTTTTCCATTCATCTCCTTCTTTAATTCTTATATGATAATATCCGCTTTTAAGATCAATTTTGGTGAAAATGTTTGCTCCATGCAATTCAACCAACATGTCATTGAGAACGGTTGAAAATATCGTTATCTGTGATGTAATTTTAATACTAAATGCACCCTTTTCTACTTATAAACTTACTTGGAATCATGTTTTTCTGTTAAGTTGTGTGAATAAGAGAGTTGAGGTTGAATTTGATGATTTTATGACTAATTCCCTTTGTTTTGATAGAAAATGAGTTAATATGGAAAGTAGGGATAAAATGCTAAGGAGATAGAGCTCAGACAGACCTAGAAAAAGCATCAGAAGGAAAGAAGCTCAAGGCTTGGGCGCCCTTTTTGGAGGCTTGAGTGCAGCAAACCACCGCTCGTCGCCCGGGCGCCCCTTTTTGGGCGCTAGAGTGCCAACTGCATGAAGCTTGGGCATCCTCTGGAAGGCTTAAGCGCAGGAAGTACCGCTCACCGCCCGAGCGCCCCTTTTGGGGACGCTTGAGCGCGGGATGTAGAAGGCTTGGGCGACCTCTGTGAGGTTTGAGCGTGGAAGATCACCGCTTGCCGCCCAGGCGCCCTAAGTGGGGTGCTTGAGCGCCGACGACTCGGGCCTGGGCTTTTTTTCTGTTCTGCTTCTGTTCTATTTAAAGGATCCATGCGTCCTAGGTTTTGCATCTTTGGCTGGAGTAGCACAACAACACACTCTTCCACTCTCTGAAGGCGGATTTGGATGCGAAAGCGTCCTTCCTCTACTTTTAGGGTTTTGCTATCTCACGTTTTTCCATTATTCATGTAGTTTCTCCATGTCTATGGGGAACTAAACCCTATTTGCTGTTGGGGAATGATGTAACCTTGTGAACCCTTATGTATTTGAATTGATTCTTAATTCCATATGCTTTTTCATTAATTGTTAGAGTAATTCATCTGTGCTTATTACATGCTTTCTTTAACTCATTCATCGCATGATTTATGAATTGCATGAGTGTCGGGAGGTTCCTTACAATTCAAGTTCTTGTTGAATTCTCCCAAGAGGAATATTTCTCAGGGATGGGGGTATGAGTCTTGGTCGTCTTAAGCTCTTGATCTTCACATTTAATTGCTAGGAATGCTAGGAATTGCATGATCTGGTGGTTAAGGACAGGCTTATTCGCCGAGGGATCGGGTTTAGGTGATTTAGTGAGTGACGTTAATATTAATGCATAAAGAAGAATTCTTACATACATGAGAGGGAACTTGGTGAAATCTAACCCCAACAACATAATCATCTCATTATAAACAACATTCGTTCATCTTTGTGTTACTCTGCTAGTGATCAAACTGCATTCATATTTAATTTTCTGTTCTTGCATCTTAAACCAATGATTTCGTTTTATTTAAGTCTTAATTAATCGAGTCATCACACAACTGCTTAGTGCCGAGAGTCTTCTGGGATAAGATACTTGGTCTTACCATTTTATATTACATGTGCGATTTGGTACACTTGCCAATCCATCAAGAGTCATCCAATCTAGGAATGAGGTGCCTATATTTTACAGTTATGTTGTTAATGGCCCTACAATTAGTACACATCCTCCAAGTTCCATCTTTCTTAGGGACCAACAATGCTAGCACAATACAAAGACTTAGACAGTTTGGATCCACCCTTTATTCAATAATTCATTAACCTTTTTCTCTATTTCTTTTGTTTCATTGGGATTGGTCCTCTAGGCTGGCCTATTGGGAAGGCTTGCCCTAAACACTAAATCTATTTGATGTTTTATTCCCCTCAAAGGTAGCAAACCACTTGGTACCTCTTTAGGAAATAGATCATCATACTCTTTCAAATTGAAACAATTGCCTCTTTGCAGTAGAGAAGAAAATAAGGTTGTCCAAGCAAAAGCTTTTTGGAAATTTTTAAATTTTGTGGTTGAAAAACTTCTTTAGTCGAGGCACCACTCATGAAACTCAAAGTCTTCTCTTTCTTCACTTTCATATTTTCTTGTTTTTTCTCCATCCAACTTCTTTTTAAGAATTATTTGGTCATCTCTTACTTGTAAAGGACTAAGAGGACACAAAAAAAATCTTCTTTCCCTTGTGTTGAATGGTTATTTTATTTGTGACTCCATCATGAAGAGCTTGTTTATCAAATTGCCAAGGCCTACCAAGTAATATGTGCCTAGCTTCAATTGGTACTATGTCACAAACAATTTTATCTTCATATTTGCAAATAGAAATAGGTACACTCACTTGTTCTTTGACTACTATTCCTTCATCCTCTTTGTAGAAAATAGTAGGCCAACTTTCTCAACCAAGAGGGGAAGGGGTTAATTGGTTTTTCTTTATAAAAATTTCTCTTTTAAAAAACTTTTGAAAATATTTGAATCTTTCTTGGAATACAATTAATCAAAGAATGAAAAGCAAGATAAAGAGAGTAAAGATAGAAAGATCAACACCAGAATTTATACTGGTTCAACCTCAACTGCCTACATCCAGTTTACTTTCAATCAACTTGAGATTGAAAGGATTCCACTATATAGATTGACTTCTACAACAAGAAATATAGGGATACCCCTCTCAATGTACTCTCCTCTCAAATTCCAAATCTACTATAATATACACCTAGAAAGAACAATCCTCTTTTTGTCAACTCCTTTGAGATACCACACTCAAAGCACTAGAACTCCAAAGTTCTCTTTTTGGCCTCAACAACAGGGAACCACAATCAGAGTTGATTGCAAATGAATCTGATCTTCCAGTAGGACAACTCAAAGTGCAATAATGATCAGACTTTTGAAAGCACAACAACTTCTTCAAGAATCCTTGACCTAATTTCTTCCAAATGAAGCTATTCTTCATATGCAATAAAGTGTAGTAAGAACTAGGAAGTGACTCCTAGGTTGTCTCTCAAGGACCAAACAACGGTTCAGGAATTAAGTCGAACACGTAGTGGGGGGGGGTTATGTAGACAGTTTTACTAATTGAAATTAACACAGATTAAACAAGAATTAAAGATAGGTTGGACACTAGTTCATTTACAATTGTTCCAATCCCTGATTGCCAATAATTAATTGCTCTATTGACCCTTAATCGAACTCTGATTAGCCTACTAAGCTAAGACTAAACTCAGTTATTGTAAAATGCGTATTAAGCAAACGCAATTGCACATAATCAAACATCAACACTGCAGATTAAGCAACTATAGTTCAAGCATGCAACATTAATCACTATGAGAGACCAGTTTAACTAAAAAACAACAACAAACAAGTTTAACAAAAAAAAACAACAAACAAGTTCAACAAATAAGTTCTTCAAAACAAAAATGAAAACAAAAACTAACCTTGAAAGGGTGGGTTCATCGGAATAAAGTTTCGTCACAGTGAGAGAGAAAGTAGAATGCGCCTATGAAGGACAAGAGCACGAAAATAATCGGTTAAAACAAACAAAAATCATACATAAAGTAATTAATTAACATGAATTTGTATCAAATGAAAGAAAGATTACATGTGATGCTCATCAAACTTCGTTCGACAAAAGTTTGAGAAGAAAAGAGGGTACGCGCACTAAGATATAGTGAATGAATTTTCAATCTCTCGCTCAAATATTTATTGAATTCACTAACCTTTTGACGTTGAATTTAAAATTCATTCAACGTTTTATATTCTTTTACGTCGAATTACATTTCTAAACGATATTTAATATTTGTATTTATTCACAAAAATGTCACCTCTCATTTTTAAAATTGGTTATTCAGTGGGTTGACATTGAACGCGTGACGTTCTACGCTGTTTTTGTACTAGTGAAAATTGAAAGCATACTCATCAACAACATAATCAATTTGAGGTATGTTTACCTTCACTTCCCTGAAGATTCCAAGAGTCTCCTTATTTGGTTCTTCCATCTTCTTGCTTTTAATAGGAGACTACAACAAATCATAACTAGTGGTGAAAGACGAATGGGGTCTACCTGGCTAAAAATTACTGCTAAGATTCGGTTGGTCGTCAAAAGTTTTATCAGTATCCGCCTCCTCATGTGCAAGAGTAGGGACATATGAAGGTGGGAAAGTAGGTGGCACAATGAGCACATGATTTTGTTTCCCATTTCCTATGTTGATGGAACTAACATGTTCCAAAGTCTGAAATGGTAATTGCTCTAAATCTTGAGACTCTTCCAAGGTTAGCTAAGTGGCCATTTGCCTACCTAATTAGTCAAGCTTTGAATTGACGCTCTGGTCTCTTGTTGGAATTGAATGTTCTGATGATCATCTACCTCAATAATTCCTCCAATGTAGGCTCAAAATGCGAAGGTTGAGGAGCTATTTGGGCAGGCCCATGAGGCTGCCATTGTTGTTGTTGTTGGACTGGTAGAGGAAGCATACAAGAATTCTGAAATGCTGGTTCTTGGTATTGTTGTTGTGGAGCATCATACCAATTCAGATCAAGGTCATTCATCCATATTGGATTGCTTCTATAACCATACGGATCAAAATTATCCTAAGGACGAAAGAATTCGTCCAAGAACAATTGCTTAAGATCTTCCCAAGCAGAGATGGACCTTGGAGGAAGACAATAAAACCACTCCTTTGCTACTCCTTGTAATGAGTGTTGAAATGCCCTTAAGAACATGTGATCATCCTAGAGATGTGGAGGTTTCATTGTAGAGCAAATGGTAAGGAACTCCTCCAAATATGTATTTGGGAATTGACCTACAAAACCATGAAACTTACGCAGCAAATGTATCAGTCCAGTATTGAGAACACAATGAACATCATCCTCATTTGGTGTAACTGACTCCCAAATAGCACTTTCACAAGTTGGAGGATGAGCCATATTGTTTTCAGCATAGAAATCAACATCATATAAATAAGAATCAGAAGTAGAATTTGATACAGATGCAGTATTCACAAAATATGGAGCAGTAGACAGAGAGGAAGAATCATAATGAGAGGCACAAGCATAGGAAGTAGTATGCATATAACCAAATAGGTAGACATGTAAAAGGAAGGGGGAAGGAAGAAGGGGAATGCTCAGAATTATGCAACTATCGAACTAAAGTTATCTAAATGCACACACTAACAATTCCTAGAATGCCTACTAATCTATGAAAAGGTCTATCAAATTCAAGATCAAAAGGTGGTAAATGCCCAGGATTTCCCCTAGTCAACTCTATCACCAAAAGTCAACATAAACAAACATATGGGGGTAGAATTGCAAATATATGCAAACCAAGTCAGAATGGGCTGAAATTTTGTAACAAACGCCCTACAATCATGAAATGATAGCATAAAAATTGGCAAAGAAAAATTCAAAGGACAACTAATTTTACGAATTTAAGAAAGTTTGGAAGGATGTTGAAATTAAACTTGAAAAATAAAAAATAAATAGAAAAAGGGATATTTTTAAAAATCAAAGATTCGCCAGATGGCACGGCCGTCCAAGACGGATCCAAAAAAAATTTCTATGCAAAATCATAAAAATATTCGTCCAATTCTGCTAAAAGCATAAAAAGTTATTGTAGTTTGAAGTTTTGACACTTCTTGTTTTAACAAAAAATTGTAACTCCAAACTGAAACTACCACAATTGCTTGCATGATTTTTCTATCAAAATATGGACCATAGGAAGTGCACAAAACAAATTTCAAAGAAAAATAACACTCCTAGCTATCAAAGCAAAAATCATCAATTAAAATGGGGAAATCGGGTACTATCATGCACTATTCATTGTTGCGCTCGTCGCAAGCATTGCATTTTCTGCAAAGACATGTAAAACAGTACCCAATTCTCCAAATATTGACTCAAACAAACAAAACACAACACAATTAAAGACGTTATATGCACACAAACAACACCATAACAACACACACAACACACACTAACACAACAAAGAGCCTAAGACCGAACCATTGGTCCGCGGCAATGGCACCAAATTTGATCGAGGTTGTACCCAAATCAAATTAATATGCAATTAAAGTGCAGTATAAACTAGGAAGTGACTCCTAGGTCAGCTCTCAAGGACCAAATATTGGTTCAGTCATTAAATCAAACACTTGGTGGGGGATTTGTGAAGAGATTTTGTGTACTGAAATAAACTAACTAATTCACAAATTCAAACACAAATTTAAAATGATTGGTCACTAGCTCAATTGCATTCTTCCAATCAGATATTAACAACAATTACTCACTCCTCTAACCCCTAATTTAACACACGCTACGCAACTAAGCGAAGACTAACCATATTTTCATAAACGAGAATTGTTACCAATAAGGAGTATTGGTAAATCTTGAAGAAATTTGTTTTGATGATGCTACAAGAAGTTTTAGTTGCAGAAGATATTAGAATTAGTTAAAAGCAATTTGTAGAAATTAAATGTAGTAGGAAATTCTTGTAAACCTTGTAAACTTGCATTTTTAACTACAATAATCGATTATGATTAAGCAATAATCGATTATCACAAGTCATACTTGAATAATCGATTATCACTTCATATAATCGATTATCACATTTTTGAAAACCTATAACGGACTTGAATAATCGATTATCACTTACAATAATCGATTATTCATGGCAGTTGGGAGCTGACCTTTGGCACTCAGTGTACTTGGCTATATATTTTGTTTTGGAGAAATTAGAAAGTAACATTTTTTGAACTGAGAAAGGTTAGAACACTGTGTGTCAGAGGAACGTTCTCAAAAAAGCTTTTTGTTCATTGTTCCCTTGCTTGGTCTTGTGAAAGGAGAGGCTCGCGTATCGTGTGTCGATAGTCGGAGCAGACTCTCTTCAAGTTAGCAAGGTGCTCTGCCTGGTCTTGTGAAAGGAGAAGCTTGTGTATCGTTGGTCGATTGCTGAAGCGGTTCTCCTCAAGTTGGTAGAGTGGTTCTTTTCATTTTATTCTTGTTCATTATCTTGTAATCTGTTAAACAATTTTTTAGTGAAAAAGGTTAATCACTATTTATAGTGATTAACGACTGGACGTAGAATCTTTTGATTCGAACCAGGATAAAATTTCTGTGTTGTTTTTCTTATTCCCTACACTCATATTATTTTACGTATATCAACTGTTTGATTAATTTTCTGAAAGAAAATTATTTTTACTAAAAGGACAAAATTAATTTTAATTGTGATCGAATACGCTTCCCGCTCTCTGTGTTAATTCCGCTGCGCTATACTCTTCGAAAAATACCCCCTCCGATACCATCAAGAATTAAGCAAACGCCTTGCTAATATTCAATCAATTCTGCACCACATAGTTTCATGAACTAAGCAAAGATTGAACAACAATTAGGAAACTAAGCGTATACCCAATCGCAGTTAAAAAATCTCATGGAAACCATGCAATTTTGCTAATGACCAACCAAGCACACTTAAGCTACCATTAAAATGAAACCCAAACAGCAAAACGAAAACGAAAAAAAAAATGCAATAGAGGCAATGAACTATAAAAGACAATGCAAATCTGAAACGAAATTAGAGTGCGAAATTGAAATCGGAAGCATAGAGAGAATAACAATGTTGGAATAAAAATGTAAAGGCAAGACAGAAAACAAAAGTCAAATTACAATTCAAACCGAAATTGGTTCAATACAAGAGAAGAGAAATCAAAAGCAAACCTAAACCTCCAAGGGAGGGGGGAGAAAATGCTCCAAAGCTCCTAAAAACCTAAGAGAAAAACGCAAATGAGGGTACATAAGTGACCCCTAAATTTGATTTGGGGTTTATAAAACTCAAAAGACGAAAATGTCCTTCCTATGGGCTTCTCCTAAATGTTGACCAAAAATGGGTCCAAAGTCATAAATTTTGACCCAATTACATTATAAACGAATATAGAACGAAATTAAACTTTAATGTTGTCGTGGCCAAGCTCTTCTTGTCCCAAAATATGATTCCAAAATTGCCCTGCAAATAAGAATGGGAATAATTAAGACAAAATAGTTCAAATTAATTAAAATAAGAATTATTAGTCCAATTGAGCCCAAATAGTGAAAATGACACAATTATGAAGAATTAAAATCAATTCACTAATAGAATATGGTTGGGAAAGCTAAGTTAATAGTATAAAATAGTGATTCATTAGCTACAATACAAGGTTAATCGATTAAACAGTGAGAGAGAAACTTTTGAATACAGAATAAATAACCTTGTTGATTATAATGCTTGTTTGAAATCTGATCTTGACATTGCTTATAGTCTATTAAAAATGCTAAAACGCAAGTTAAAACTGTTGTTAAAGACTGTACTGATTGCCCTAGTCACTTGGAGAAAAATGAATATTTAACTAATACATTATCTAAGTTTACTCTAGGGAGATCCAATTTGGAAGTTGTACTTGGTTCCCAAAGAAGGGTTACAAATAAACAAGGAATAAGTTACTTTGCTAAAAGTGAAACAGTTAACTCAAAGAATTTTTCTGACTTAAGTAAACCTTCCTCTGTTACATGTTTCTACTATATACCATTGGTCATATCTCTAAATGTTGTTATAGTAAGAAAGTTGGTATTCCCAATGGAACATACAAATGGATTCCCAAGAAACCAACTCCCACTACTAACATCAAAGGCCTCATGATGGATGAACGCCCGAGGAGAGGTCGATTGAAGTTGTGCGAGCTCGATTCGGACTCCTCGAAGCTTCTCCGACGAATGAAGACGCAGCGGAATGGAATAAGAAACTCGAGATTGAAGGGAAAAACGGAGACCGGACACTGGAAAACCTAGGATCTAGGTTTTAATCGGTGGAAACACTAATCGGACACGAAGAAACCCTAAAATGGTGACGAGGCTCAATATAAACCGATTAATCGGTTCAAATGATTCGGATGATCGGTGAAAAGTGAAGGTCAAAGGGATTAAGGTGTTTGAACGGTGGAAAATGGTGGAAGGAAGTGGAAACCCTAGAAGAAGATGTGGTAGTGTAATGAACGAAGATAAAATACCTTCGAAGATGCATATGGAGTGTGGATCTGTGGTTGGAGACGAGGAACTCTCGAGAGCGAGAGTGAGACGCTCTGAGACGTGGATGGATGCGCGAGAGAAAGAAATGAGAGGCACGGTTCTGCGAGAGTGAAGGAACGAGAAATGCAATGTGGATGTGCGTGTTTGAGGCGCGAGGGAAAAGAGGACGCGTGTGCTAAGCCACTGACGCGGATGGGAGCGATGTTGCGTGATGAGAGAAGCACGGTGATAATGAAAAATGAAAGGAAGAGAGAGTGTGCTTGGAAGGTGGCTAGATGGAGTCTTTGGACTCTCTAGCCTGACTTTCAAGAGAGAATAATTTCTGATTTCAGAAAATTTAATTCTCATTAAGCTCAAAAGTCCTAATACAAGAGAGGAGTTGGGTATTTATAGTAACCCATACTCCTTAAGAGCTAAGCTAGGAAAGGTAAAAATACAAAAGGAAAACTAAGTCAAGTAGGATTCCATCATGCCCTCCCTCTTAAGAAAAGATTTGTCCTCAAATCTGGCAATCCCCTTATGAAGAAACTCCACACAATCTTTGGGAGCATGGCCATCTTGGAGTGGCCTTATTCTTTTATATTAACTTTTTCTTCCTCCTGGATCAAACACAAATCTGCAATAAACATCAAATATATTTTCAATTAATACCAATCCAAGAAAGAATTTTTTTATAAAAACAAGGAAATAAGGACTTCTAATATTTTGTGTTATCACATTTGGAAATTCTAGAAGTCCAAATTCACTTTCATCTTGAGTTATTTCTTTCCTAAAAGATTTGAATAATTCAAGATTTAAATTGTCATATTTTGAAAAAGTTTGCATAGAATATGAGATGACAATTTGTTTGAAAGAGAAGTTAAAATTTGAAAAATAATCAATTATTGGAGAAGAAGTAAAGATTTGGAAACCTTCCCTTTTAAGTTCTATGGTCTTTGGAAGAATAGGATTTGCCATAAGGAACAATTTCTCCTTTTCCTTCTTCTCTCTTTCTTGCCTTTCTCTCTTTTCTTCTTCTCTTCTTTCTTCTTTTCTTCTTAATTCCTCTCTTCTTCTCTCTTCTCTTTTCTCTATTTCTTCTCTCTCTTTCTTCTCTTCTTTCTTTTCTTCCTTTTCTTTTCTCTCAATCTCTCTTTCTCTTTTCTTATCCTTGATCTCTTTAAGTCTTGCCCTAAATTCTAATTCTCTACGAAGAAACCCATGATCATTTAAACTCTCAAGAAATGATTTTCCATCTTCAATGCAATCCCTAATTAGTTCTAGGTTTCTTTTAATACTTGAAGGCACAAACTTTCTTCTCATGCAAGCTTTTAAATCATGCCAATCACGTATGGAGGACTTTCTACCTTTCCTAACATGATATTGTCTTTCATTCCACCACTCTCTTGCATGCACTTCTAACTTAGAGAGATATATACTAAGAACATGATATTCACTCTCTTCATAAAACCAAGGATTTATTTTATCAATTTCTTTTTCCCAAGCTAGGTATGTTAATGCACCTATGTCTTTACCAAAGGATGGAAGATTCCTAGCTTGTTTAAACATTTCGTCAACATTATCTAATCTAGAAGACCTATATGAACTATAAGAAGACATCTTTGTTTTTAAAAGTTTTCTTAATCTAAAGGGTTCAAAACTTTCACTTAGACAAGTCCCAAGTAAGAGAGGTGAGCTAAAGAGCTGCTTAAGTACCAAGTCTTGCCTTGCCAGAAATGTCTTAGGCTACTAACTAATTACCCCTTAAACTAAAATCACCTTTAGAAACAAAGTACACAACTCAAACAAACACATACAATTAGACACAAATAAAAGACTAGACTCTCGGACTCTAATGTGTGAAAAGGCTTAGAGTTTAATCTCTTTTAGCCTAAGTCACCCCTAACCGTGAACACAAAATTAAACAAACACAACACTTCTCTAATGACCCCTACGAGAAACACAAATCAAATCACACATTCATCTATCTACCTATGCTAAATTTAAAGCAAGTAAAGTTGCCAAGAGTTTGAAAGAGCACCAAGGACTCTTCCAAATACTTGGACTTTATAAAAGGCCCTTTTACAAAACAAAAGCTAAAACTAACAGTGGGCTAAGACAAACCCATTACAATTCAGATGAATCAAACAAATACAGAGAAAATAAAAAATCAAAACCATGATGCGGTCCTAGACCACTTCTTCATCTTGCACGAAATCTTCCAGAGGCCAAATATTCCTTTCAATTCTCGGCCTAGATCCAGAAACTAGCTTATCCAATCCTGCAATCACACATGCACAAAACTGCTATAAGTATTCACTTGGTTAAAACAGATTGCAAAAGAGTATATAGGGTAGTAATAACTTCCCTTTCTCTTGGCTGCACAAGCTTTCCAAGCTTTCCACTAAGATTATGCTGCTATTCAATTAAACTCCTGCACAAACTGAATTCCAACCAAATCAACAATTAAACAATTTTAATCCTAACGATTGCAGGCCATACTAAACAATTTAATCATATCAAAACAGTTTGAGATAAAAGAAACTCCCTTTAGTTCAGATGGCTGCTACTGTCTTCACTGAAACAGCTCACAATTTACAATATGCTACAGTACCATCAATATTGCTTTTCCCAAACTACACAGAAAATTCACACTAAATCAGCAGTTCATGCAGTCCACAATGAACAATTTTAAACCAAAGCAATGTAAACAATCAGAAGCAATTAAAGTAAATAACTCCCTTCAGTTCAAAGCTTCCACATGAAGTTCTTAGGTTGCTATTTTCTCAGTAAATTTTTGCTCAAGCTAAACTCTCAAGTATCAGCTCTGCACACATCAAAATCAAACCAGATTCCAATTCAGCAAATCACAACATCCAACAAATTGCAAGCTATAACACAAACAGTTTAAACAAATAGAAGCAATATAGCTAAGCAACTTCCCTGATTAATGCTATTTCTAGTTGTTGGTTTTAGTGGACTTTGTTGTAGGTTCTTCCTTGTGCTCAACTAATCAGCAGATTCATTCTTCACTTTCTCCCTGCACTGATTCGGTTCAGATCTGCTCACAGAAATTACACCAACTCCAGCAAAATACACAAGGACATGGATATTAAACCAGATGCAATGGGTGTAATTCAAAGCTGAACTAAACTGATTTAAACAACCATTCAATTCTAATTTAAATTCTGATCAATCCAATGGGTAAAAAGAATTATGTGCTTAATTCAACCACAACGTCAGAATTGGAAATTAAGTGCTTTAGTCACTTCTTAAAATGGAATGATGCTTTGGCAGTTAAAACAAGTTCATGCACAAGCCTAATTACTCCAAGCAAATCAATTCATGCATAAATCAGTCCATGAACAACTAACTAGGTGGCATGCAAGGGTATGCAATCAATCAATCTGAACAAAACTGAAATCTGCATGTGATTAATACCAGGAAACTATTTTCTATATGCATTTGGAAAAATGATTTCAACAAAGAAAGAATGATGGTGCTAATCAGGACTCAACAGATTTCAACAATTGTAATCAAACCATGAAATCAGTAATCGCATTCAGAACATTTAATATCTCAATGATTTCAGCAAGCAGTTTATAATCCAAAATGAATGCAATGTCAGTTTAAGCAAATCACAACTGCTCCAATCTAATTGATCCAATTTCTTTTCCTGCACAATGAACAATCACAAAACAGTTAGATTAACAATGAATTCTCTATTTCAAAGTGCCAAGGAATTAGGCCAAGTCAGCCTTACAAAACTCACAACACTCAGGCTTCTTTTTAAAAGCTTAAAGCACTCAAAATGGAAAGGTTTGGAAGGGAGATTCTCCCTTGTCAGTACAAAGCTGGAGAGTATTCCAGACCACCACCACCTAAGATGCTACCAAGCACACAAACCTTCATTCAAATTTCAGAAACGAAAGTATAACAGCTTCTCAATCAAGAATGGCTAGGCTAAGATCAAAGATCAGAAGTCAGAGCAGGAAAGCCACAAATAAGGACAACACAACAGATCTATTGCTTAAGACAACTCTAGATCAGATTATGAAAGCAACAAAAGCTTCAAATTAAGAACAGCAGAATAGAATGCACATGCATTGAGACAAAACCAGGAAATTCAATCAAGACAAACAAGAAACAAAGCTTTGATCAAAGTAAGCACAACAAATAGAACCTAAGGAATAGAACTAGAACAGATTTTAAAAACAATAAAAAAAGACTTAAGTTGAACCAGTTATGATTGAAGAAAGTTATATCTGATTTGATTTTGGTAGAGATAGTTTACTGAAACAGTGAACAATATTGTGAATTGCACCAGTTCTCTTTGCTCTTTTTTTTTTCTTCACAATTTGATAGCCAAATGGACGAGTTGTATAACACTTTAGAACTTGCTATTTTCAGTCACAATTCACAACAGATCAACTAATCAGTTTTTGCAACTTAATCAAATTTTTGCCAAAGGAAAGTAAACATGGTTCAACTCAAAAAAAATCCAAAGGAAAACAAGAGGTTAATCACTCTCAGCCACAGTTATAGTTTCAAATACCACTGGTTTAGGCTTCCTTGAGTGACCAAAAATGTATTCTCAATTGCAGAATTGATAGCAAAGTGAAAACAGTGAAGCACACTATGAATCACAAACTCAGTAGATCAAACTAAGTTCAATCACTGTTGTAAACAATTTTAATGCAATTCTGCAGATTCATTTACTACAATAGATGCCAACAAAACAAAGACAATACTGGAAAAAATTTGAATCAGAACTTGGCAAAGAATTTAAAACCAAGTATGAATGACTCACAGACTCTGCAAAGAAAAACCAGTTCGGTGTAGCTGGCCAAATAACAAATCTGCTAATTAATCAATGTGCAACTGAGCTAGGTTGAGCCTTTCATTGCTCACTTGGTATGCACTTGTTACTGATTAGGCAGAAACCAAGCAAAGCTATCATTAAACAGATTCAAGAACATGAGATCCATTATCTCCATCACTGAAATCTGTCACCAAGCTCATTTATCCAAATATCATAGCTTATTTAAGGTGAACAGAACTTACTCAGTGCAAGCAACACAAATGAATCACAAAACACAAGCATCAGCTAGTTAAACTCGAATTAAATTGACAATTAAAACAAAGCACAAGACTAGAACATGATAGAAATGTGATTTTCAAATTAAAAGACTCAAACAAATTGGATTCACCGAATAAAATGATAAAAAAAAACATTGACTCAAGGCACAGACAAGCACAAAATCAGAAAATAAGTTCAACATCAAACCAGAAAACACCTGGAATTGATTCAATGAAGACACAACCCAGATCACAAGACAGTAATAGAAAATGATGAACAACGCATAAGCTAAACAGATCAACATGATTTGAATCAAAGACGCGAGACAAAACAAACAGAGGATGACATAAAACAGAAACGCGAATCATAATCAAAATGAACAAAATATGAATCAAACAAGACCGAATCGAAACAACTAAACTTGGAATCAAGAGAGAACAACGGGAAAACAGAGAACGCGAAACAACTTACCTCTGAAGCGTGCTCGAACCTGAGCTCTGAATACCACTTGATGGAGGAACGCCCGAGGAGAGGTCGATTGAAGTTGTGCGAGCTCGATTCGGACTCCTCGAAGCTTCTCCGACGAATGAAGACGCAGCGGAATGGAATAAGAAACTCGAGATTGAAGGGAAAAACGGAGACCGGACACTGGAAAACCTAGGATCTAGGTTTTAATTGGTGGAAACACTAATCGGACACGAAGAAACCCTAAAATGGTGACGAGGCTCAATATAAACCGATTAATCGGTTCAAATGATTCGGATGATCGGTGAAAAGTGAAGGTCAAAGGGATTAAGGTGTTTGAACGGTGGAAAATGGTGGAAGGAAGTGGAAACCCTAGAAGAAGATGTGGTAGTGTAATGAACGAAGATAAAATACCTTCGAAGATGCATATGGAGTGTGGATCTGTGGTTGGAGACGAGGAACTCTCGAGAGCGAGAGTGAGACGCTCTGAGACGTGGATGGATGCGCGGGAGAAAGAAATGAGAGGCACGGTTCTGCGAGAGTGAAGGAACGAGAAATGCAATGTGGATGTGCGTGTTTGAGGCGCGAGGGAAAAGAGGACGCGTGTGCTAAGCCATTGACGCGGATGAGAGCGATGTTGCGTGATGAGAGAAGCACGGTGATAATGAAAAATGAAAGGAAGAGAGAGTGTGCTTGGAAGGTGGCTAGAGGGAGTCTTTGGACTCTCTAGCCTGACTTTCAAGAGAGAATAATTTCTGATTTCAGAAAATTTAATTCTCATTAAGCTCAAAAGTCCTAATACAAGAGAGGAGTTGGGTATTTATAGTAACCCATACTCCTTAAGAGCTAAGCTAGGAAAGGTAAAAATACAAAAGGAAAACTAAGTCAAGTAGGATTCCATCACCTCAAGTTCATTAGGGTACCTGCATCGAAACCTTATGACTGTTTTGTAGGGAAAAAAATGAAAATGAAGGCATAGAGAGTCAAGGAAGGCTTAAAGGATGAATCTTATACTTCGTGAGGTCTACATGTGGCAACAAGATTTATCTCTTTCCATCATGCATCATTTATTCAATGGAACTTTCATATTGATGTATGTGATTAATCTATGCTGATTTGGTGTGAAATCTTGTATGAAACATATTTTGCGAATTTTAACCGATTATATAAAAAATGTAATCGATTAGACTTTCCTTTGTATTTCTCTATTTTTCAAAAACATGGGATTGGTCGCATTTTAATCGGTTAAAGAACTTATATAATCGATTAATATTCCTCACTATTTGTTATTGATTAGTGTTTCTATGTGTTGGATTAAATTAATCGGTTAAACACTTTGGACAATCGATTAAGTCTGGAAGTTGGGCTTTTTCAAATATTCAAATTTTCAAATGGCTCTCTTCTAATTTTTAACCAAATAGATTAATAGGGTTCAATCGATTAATTTGTTCATAGCCGCACAGTGTTAGAATCTGAACTCTAAACCCTGTCTTCCAAATGCCCTCATCGTCATCTCGTCGCAGGAAGATAGTTGCCCCTACTGTAAGGCACGCCAGTCCTAACAGTTGGATAAGCGATGAACACGCTCGGTCAAGCATCATATCTGTTTAGCGACTCATGGAGGTAATCTCGCCTAAGTTCCTTAGTCCGCTATTTTTCTGAACTGAAGGTTTTCTTTTCCCTGAATGGTTAGCCTATCAAGGGCTCGATAGATTTGTTCACATGACTAGAGATTATTATCCAGACCTCATGAAAGTGTTTTACGCAAATTTGAGGGTAGAAGATGGCTTGATATACTCTCGGGAGAAAGGAGTAGATGTTAGAATTGATGAAGAAACATGGTCAACTATAGCCGGACTGAAATAAGAACGACACGTGTCACACTTGGTGTGACTGATATCAGAAAAATAGTCGTCTATAAGGATTGTTTGAGAACTCTTAATAAATCTAGGTAGCTCACTCTCTTCAGAGCTGGTGGAATGAAAAGAGATGAACGATTGTATGGATTTGTGATAGCTTGGATTCTACTACCCAAGGGTGGAAATCATGCTCAACTATCTTGTTGCAACCGGGATCGCGACGGGATGGTGAACCAAAAACAAACGGGTTTAAGAAACATATTTTGGGAGTTGCCACCATAATTTATTTTGGAAAAACTATAGAAAACCGTAAAATAAGATATGGTCTACGAAAACTGGATTTTAGGTTCGACAATCGGTTACACATAAGGAAGGTATTAACGCCTTATTGTGCCTGCCCAAAAGTAGTAGCTTTAGGTAAATGTTTAAAGTTGACGTTGTTTTCTCAAAATATTTAATTTTCCCTAAAAAGTAATAATATAAAGAAACTATTAAGAAACAAGAAAGTATTTTTTGTTTTATGAACCTGACAAGAATTAACCTTGCTCCTTTGTGAATTTGTTTGAAATTTATTATGGATTGTTTGAGATTTTTGAAAAGTGAACCCGACAAAGATTGACCTTGCTCCTACGTATCTCCATTCATGATGGAAAATCAAGGATCACGTAGTTTTGGTAAAAAAAGGTTAGGTTTAACAAAATTGACATTTTTTTGTTTTAAAGATTTTGTATTTTTTTTATTTCAAGAATGGTGGGAAAAAGGAAAGAAACCAGCCATAGGCCGATGCGTATTTATATTCCAAAAATTATGATTTAAAAAAAACGTTATTTGAGAGTAGTAGAAAAAATAAAACCGTTAGAAAAACCTTCAAAGTATAATAATAAAAGTAAAAGAAGGGTGCAGAGGTGACATACCTTTTTAGCTTTTAGTACTCCCTTAATTCTTCATTGGTAGTTTCTGTTGGTGGAGTTCCTCTAGCATGAGAACTTATTTTCCTCTATACTCTCTCTCCCTCTTTCTATCTATTATTTCTTAGTACCTCTCTTTTTTTTTCGTCCTCCCTTTTTTTATGATAGGGTGCGTATTTATATACACACATTGTAATATTATGGTATAATTTGGCCTTAATTTTGCATTAATTGACAATGAACAAAATACGGAAAGAAATGGTCTTGGTTCCAGGAAAAACAAATCAAATAATATTCAACACATTGATTATCATTATTGTCAAAAAATTTTATCCATTTTTAAAATCATATCTTTTTCTTTAAAAGAAAATGACGAGCAAATTATATCAATATATTATTTTAATTATTGCTTATAATTATCGCATAATATTGATTCAAATTATTACCATATTAAACTAATATTTCAAAAATATTTTAACGTTTGAAAATTACGTATACATTTTTTTAAGGATATTTACTTTATGATTTACTTCTTCCTTTTTTTCTTACCCACCATTAATTATAATTCTCTTAATCTTTATCTTTATTTTTTACTTACCCGAACGAAATTGGGTGTTGACATATCTTTAGAGGATGTATACTTGATATAGGCTTTAAGAGCAAATATTCCAATAAATTGGATTTCAGTTATTAGTGATCACATGGTAAAGGTTATCAAATAGAGGATTTATGATCTCCCCTATGTTGTCTTCATTAGCAAGGTTCTAAGGCATTATTATATTGACCTTACTGATGAAGTAACCATGAGTTGTACCAAAAAGAATATGATTGAAAAGTTGGCTCTACATCATATGTGACTTAGGAAGAATGAGAAAGGCTGGGTATTCAAAGATGAACATGTGCCTGTGATTGAAAAAGTTGAACCACTAGATGTGGACAAGTCTGAATACAAGTTCAATCCACACTCTGAGTTTGAAAAATTTATGGTTGATCAGTTCAATAGACAATCTGCCAAGCTTTTAAAGATTCAAAAGTCACTATCTTGGGTACATAGAAAGTTGGATGAAGACTTGGAGATTAATTCTTTTGAAGGAACTTTAGAGGATGATACTGATAATATAGAGGACCAAACAAAAGACGAATTTATTGAAATCTGAGACTCAAATTACGAAATAGAGTCTAGATTAGGTACTTTTCTATTTTTTTTCTAACTGTAAATTTGGCAATAAGGACTTATTTTCTGAACAATGATACTTTGTTTCAATTTTGAGCTTTATTTTGGGTTGAATGAAATATTCTGTTTGATTTTGTATCCTGTTCTATTTTGTTAAATGCTTTCTGTTTGAATGATTGAATATACATGTGTGGATTCAATCTGATATTACATTATCATATACATCATTTCACATTCATACTCTTTTGATATCAATATTGCATCAAAATTATTGATTATTATTGGACTAACACTCAACACTGTTGAGAAAAATTGTTATGCAAATTTAACACTTATCTTGAAAGATGTAATGATCTTTTCTGTGTTTTGGACCATACTTGCGAAATTTAACCGATTGCAAAAGATATGTAGTCGATTAACATTTGCTCAACAGGATTTTAAATCGGTTAGCTTCGTTACGTAATCGATTAAAAATCTCTTAACTGGTTTGTATGATTATATCTGCTGATATAACTGCTTTACATGTTTATATTGTTACTATGTACATCTTTAGCATTAAATATTGCATATTATTCAAAAAATGTCATGAAAATAATTTCACATGCATTTTTTTTAACATTGTACAAACTCTTGCAGAATCATTTACTCTGATATATTCATTTCGCAGCCGTATAAAATGATATCATGCATTGCTACTACAATTATACTTTGTGCTTTATAATCTGCTGCATAATAATTTTGAGTACTTTTGCAAATGGCATATCATGCATCATGATACACTATGTTGAACTCAGTATATACTCTGATACATTTATATTGTCTTACTATGTTCATCTGATTATATGAGCTCTGATTTTAATTATTGCTCATGCTGTTGAAAGTGCTACACTTCATTATCATTGGGGGAGGATCAAATTCTTCAAATGGTCTGTAAGAACTTCTTGATGTATCTCTTTTAAATCTTCTTAATGCATTTTGGTTCCATGTTACTGAAATTGCCATTTTTTGCTAATGCCCAAAGGGGAAGAAGTAACTGGAAAACAATTTTGTGTTGTGCATCATCAAAAAAGTGGGAGATTGTTGATAAGGGGAGCTCTATAAAGCTGAACCCATATATCACATATGATTTTTTGATGATGAAAATAGAAAGAAATGTTTTATAGTTTCTTGCACAATATGGAAAATTTGTTGCTTGATTATATTTGTATTTGTGCTTTAACTATCTATGTTATATATTCATTGTTTACAAATGAATCTTTGATTAAAACACTTTGCACATTGCATATCTGTATGAATTGATCGATTACACAATTTGCATAATCTGTTACAATTCATCAGATATCAGTACATGCTTAACATGGCAAAACATCAAGTTTTAACCGATTAGATTATGGCTATAATAAATTAAAACTCGTAGTTATGCCTGAACATGTTTACTGAGTGCATTGATGTGTTTTGAATGAAAAAGTTTTCAAAAATGCTTAAGATTGGAACTTAACCGATTACATTAATTTCTTAATCTCTTAAATTATGTTTTGAATAAAAACCTTTTTTCAAGAATAACCATAATCGGTCATATTATTAAATGTTGTGGCTTATGTGTTTTGGTTAATCGATTACATGCACTTCGTAATTTGTTAAATGCTGACATATGTAAATCTATTAATGCTGATAGAATTGCTTAACCGATTACATTATTTGATTGTTAGAATTGATGAACTTTGTTTCTCAACACCAAAGGGGGGTGAATTGGTGTTTTATAAAAATACTCTCTTTTCAAATCTTTTTTGCAAAAGGAATGAATCCTTAAATATTTCTTGAACAGCAAGCAATATGTATGCAATGTAACAATATGCGTATTCGAATGATGACAATATATAATCGACGACTAATGGAGAGAAATAAGAAGAAAAATCAAACTTTGAGTTTTATACTGGTTCGACCCTAAAGCCTACATCTAGTGTCCTTTCAATCAGCCTAAGAATGAAAGCATATTTGCACTATAGTAATATGAGTTTTTACAACAAGGGCTTTACAATGACCACACTGTCAAAATGTAAATAACCTCTCTAACTCACTGATTTAATATAGCCAAATACAACAACCCAACGGAAAGAAAAATCCTCTCCCGTTGTCAACCCTTTGAGAACCCTCTCAAAGTACAAGAACTCCTTGTTCTTCTTCTTGGTGACACGCACAGGGAAACAACAACACTCAGATTGCAAAACTTCTCCTGATCACACAACAAGCACCTCAGTTGTGAAGAAAGATCAGACTCTTTAAATCCGTAAAGCTTGTCTCTCAAGAAATCTTCAAGAATCGTCCACAACGTCAATTTCTTGTTTCTTGGAGCGTTTGATCACCTTTGTAAAACCTTTCAACTCATTCTGAATCAGATATGAAAATGTTAATCTCGATTGTCTTACAGAAATCAAATTAATGCGTCTATATATAGTTTGTCATTTCAAACGCAATATAATTGATTACTCTTTTAATCTAATCGGTTATATTAAACACTTGTAAAATATTTATAACTAACTCAGCATCTTTATTGAATACGCAATTAATGCAATCGATTTCCATTTAAGGCTTGGTCAACACATTTAAAAATATGACCGTTAAAATAGTTATGACAAGCATGAAACAATTTTCAAATCAATAAGAGACTTAATTGAATGCAAAATCCATGTAATCGATTAAGCCTCAGCACCTAGCATATTTTTGAAAACTTTTCTTTCTAATTCACATTACAACACACTTGAAAAAGATATGTGCAAACACAGGTTTTTTAATCGATTCACCAACTAATATAATCGATTCAAAACAAGATGTTTTGCATTAGTTTAAAAACACAAGTTGTCTGATGACCTGAATTGATTATCACACCACTTTAATCGATTTAGTCATTCAGATATGATTTTGTGCATGTGAATCCCATAAAATCAAAACATATAATATTCATACACCGATATAATCACTTTACTAACACAGTATGGATCATTCAACACATTATAAGTTCAACACATGTGACAATCATAATATGTATTTCACAGTAAGCCTAAGCACATACAACATATGACATATAACACAATACATATTCATGTATTTTTATTATTAATGTGTTGTCATCATCAAAAACCAAAGTCACAGGGATTGGGTTTAGCTATCACAGTGTTTCCACTATCAACATGGGTAATCGATCATATTACGTCAGAGTTGTGTAAATCTATAAATAGACGCAATACTCTTTGTAATCAACAACTTTTATGATTCATAACTTTCATATCAAGATTGACATACTTGGATATTCATAAAGATTCTTTAAATAACTTTGTGCTTGAACATTGTTGATCACTTTCTGCACATCAAGTTGTATCTTTCTAAATCAGAGTTATCTACAATCAAGGTTGATTCTATACCCTGTTGCTGCAGCTAAGAAGAGGACTTAGAGAAGTTCTAGTGACTTAGAGTGGGGTTTCTCTAAGGGTTGACAAAAAGAGGTTGTCCTTTCTGGGTTACTATATTGGATTTGAAGTTATAGAGGATAGTACATTGAGAGATTGTCTCTGTGTCTTGCTTGTAAAGAACTCAATCAATGTAGTGGAATCCTTTCAATCTAAGGTTGATTGAAAGAAGACTGAATGTAGGTTTGCCCGAACAACTACAAACTGTAGTGTGAAATTCTCTTTCCCTACACTTTTACATTGTCTTTAATTCTTTATTGATTGCATTCCAAGAAATATCAAGAGATTTTGAAAAGATTTTTAAAGAGTATATGATGGAAGCAGCCTCCACGTTCAAGACTGGAGCAGATCCTTGGACAGAATGACACAGCGGAATGAAGAATGGTTTGAAGGAGTTCGGCGCATGCAAGGTGTTTGTCAGAATGCGTGACAGTGTTTGGATGTGTGTGTGAGGTAGAGTTCTAACTCAGATGGCCTTCCAACGGGGAAGGGAGCTAGAGGAAGACAAGCTAAAATAGCTGTAAGCAATGAACTTGAGAGAATGGTTGGATTTCAACAGCATTTCATTATCAAACTCAAGTTGAGTTTACAAATGATGAAGCTCTCTTTTATAGGAGAAGATGAGCTTCGAAGCGTGCAAGGAAAGCTACTGAATTATGCTGATTACATGTGCTGAAGACTAAGGAACGTGAGTTGCATTTTTCACGTGGGAAGCATGGAGAATGTGCTACAAATTAAGATGACTCACGGTGTGGCTTGTGTTCCACGTGAAAAACAAGTAAAGTGTGCTTCAAAGTAAAGAAGAGCCATGGCTGAATGTGTTGCACATGGAAAGTGTGGAAAACATGCTTCATGGCTGGTTGCAACATATATTCCTTCTTGCTTCCTTTGTTTCCTCTTCGCTTGGAAACTCTCCTAGGAACTTTCCAACCTTAATTGTCCTACAAACAATGTAAATGGAATTAGTTAAAGAGAACATGCTAAGACTTAGAAAGAAAAGATTAAGTCCTTTATTCAACTTCCCTTTCTTTGTCTTAGAGTAAAGTTGATACTTATTTGGATGGGAAGTCCCTAAAGGGGTTGCCATCAGTATATTTTGCTAAAGCGAAACCAATTCACGCCCCCTCTTGCTCAGATAATTCAAATTAATTAAAATATGAATTGTCAAATTAAGTCCAAATAGCAAAATTGAGAGAATAATGGACAGTTAAGCACAATTCACTAATTAAATTCGATGCTGAAAGCTAAGTGAATAGAACAACATAACAATTCATCATCGAAGCATGTTGTAGTTCACCCATTTCTTCATGTATTCTTCGTAGACGTATTGCTTAACTAATTATTTCAACAGTTGCTACGTACTCAGCTTCTGCTATTGATTGTGCCACTATTGCTTGCCTCTTTAATGCCCAAGATAAAATATCGGATCCTAGTGAGAAAGTGTATCTTGACGTACTCTTCATGTCGTCCATTGATCCTGCCCAATCACTATCTATGTAGCCAATCATCCTTGAGTTAGTTATGGTTTTGTACTATATACCAAACTCCTTTGTGCCTTGTAGATATCTTAAAATTCTTTTTCCTACTCCATAATGAATCTGACTTAGCTCTTACATGAATCTTTATAGAAGACTTATAACATACATAATGTCTGGTCGTGTGGCTTTAAGATATAGGAGACTATCAATCAAACTCCTGTAGCATGATGCATCTGCCTCTTGTGCTCTATCATCTTTTTGTAGCTTCTGGTTCACCACCAACAGAGTTGTGATAGGTTTACAATCATTCATTTTAAACTTCTTTAGTAGAGCTTCAATATATTTCTTTTGAGAGATAAATATACATTCTCTTCTTCCATAGCCTTGACCCATACTTCTTGCTTTGATACTTCTTCGTAACAGTTAGGCTAAATCATGACCATATTGCAAGTTTCATATATGTCTACCAAAGATCTCACTCTTCTAGATTCAGGTGAAGAATCTTCTTGTTGTGGAGCTGGAGAAAGCTACCTGAATTTTCTTCCTCTTCTTTAGTTTCTTATTGAGATTGTTGCACTGGAAGTAAAATGTTGCTTTCCATATCGTTTTCTTCTTCCCAATACCAAGAATCATTTTCATAAACTTCAACATCTTGAATAATGATGAGCTTTTTTGTTTATAGGTTGTAGACTGTGTGCTATATCCCAAGAATATTCCTCGTATAGTCTTGTGTTCAAGCTTGTGCCTCTTTTGATCATAAATATGTATGTAGCAGATACACCAAAATACTCGTAGGTGTTAAACTGATGGCTTTCTTCCACTCCAAGCTTCAATAAGACTCTTATCTTCTGTTTAGAATGAAACTGTAGTGAGACTGCTTCAGCCCAAAAAGTGTTAAGCATACTCTTCTCTTTTAGCATTGATCTTTCCATCTCCATAATTATGCGATTCTTTCTCTCTAACACTTCATTTTGTTGTGGAGTATATGAGACTGTAAGTTTCCACTCTATGCCTTCAACTTCACATAATTTGTCAAACTCGCGAGAAGTGTACTCCTTGCCATGATCACTTAAAAGTACTTTTATCTGTTTCCCCTTCGCTTCTTGACAAGGGCCTTGAATTTCTTGAATACTCTGAAGATTTCTGACTTTTCCTTTAAGAAATTGACCCATGTCATCCTAGAGAAGTCATCAATGAAGAGGATGAAATACCTATTGTTATGATGTGAAGGTGTTCTCATCGGTCTTTAAACATCAGTATGAATCAACTCCAATAAGTCTTTTGCCCTCCATGCTTTGTCTGTCGAGAATGGTAATGGGTGTTTTTTACCGAGCAGACATCCTTCGCATGATTCATTATTCTTCTTCAAGAATTAAAGAACTCTCATCATGTTTTTATTGATATAGAAGCTTTAAGGCATGTTTGTTAAAGTGGCCAAATCTCATATGCCAAAGCCATGAGTCATCAACTTCTAACTTCATGGAAATATTAGTTCCTCATTTGAAGCTTATAGGAAACTTCTATTTCTCTTCTCCATTTTTACTTCGTCAATTTCTATCATTTTACTATCATAAATTTTGCATGTATCTTTCTTGTTAAAATAGAATGACTCAATTTCTCACACCAAGAGGGGGGTGAATTGTTGAAGTATAAAATTTAAAACATTCAAAATCTTTTTCACCAAAAGAGATGCCTTTATACTTTTCTTGCAACACAAGTTAAAATATTTTCAATGCAGCGGAAATTTAATCGAATGCGTATAAAGTACAATAGATTGAATGTAAAAGAGTAAAGATAAGAAAGATTAAACACTGAGTTTTTATATGTGTTCGGCCAAGCCTACATCCAGTGTCCTTCTAACCACAGGAAGCCAATGCACTATAATGATAAAGGTTTTTACAACAAGGCTTTTATAGAGACCTCACGTCAAAAATATAAAACACCTTTCTAACCCTCTAATCAAAATATAGGCAGTACATAAACAGACTAGCAGCAAGAATCCCTTGTCATGCAGTCCAACCCCTTTGAGGCACCCTCAAAGTCAAGAACGCAGCACGTCATTCTTCCTGTAATCACAACAGGGAACTCAATCCAATCTTCAGCAGATTGTAGAACCTGATCTTGCACTAGACACCCAAATGTGCAAATAAATTAGACTTTGAAAACTCATCAATCTTGCTCTTCAAGAAATCAACATTAGTTGATCACCACGGTCAAACGAATTTCTTGGAGCTTTTTCTCTTTCTGTAAACTTTTACACTTTTCTGCAAAAGAATATGAAAATTTTAGAATCACAAAAGTCTATACAGAAATCAAATTCGCGTCAATATATAGATAAATTCACGTCAACATAATTGAATTCGCTACTAATGCAATCGAATACACCAATTTAGTTATAACAGATAGTAGCAGTCAAAGCAATTAATTGAATTCACAATTAATGTAGTCGAATAGCATTTAATGTTTGGTCAACACATTTAAAAATATAGTTGTTGTGACAGTTATATCAAGCATTAACAGATTTCAAAACAGTAACAAACTTAATCGAATACATATCACATGCAATCGATTATGCAACAATGTTAAGCCAAGTTTTGAAAACTTTTCTCTTTGAAAAACTCTCACAACACTCTTGAAAACAGTTTGTGCAAAGACACGAGTTTTAATCGATTCACCCCATAATGTAATCGACTTAACATTGTTGTTTTGCTACACAATAAAAATTCAACATTAGTGCTTGTGGTTTTTCTCATTCAAAAACATGTGTCATGCATTCACGTATAAAATCAAATATATAACATAGTGAAATGTAATGAACAACACATATATAACACAATCATGTTCACATATACGCATATAACATGTAAGCATAGAACATGTAACACACAATACACATGTGTTATTAATTATGTTTTGTCATCATCAAAAACTCAGATATTACTAAGATTGTGGGTTCAGATAAACCAATGCTCCCCTATCAACAATCTCAACATTTCTAAAAATGAAGACAATATTCATTCTCCATAATTTGGCCAATACTTAAAAGATTCTCTTTAAGATTGGGAACTTGTAAAACATCCTTGACGAATTTCATACCATTATTTGTCTCTACCATGATAGTTCCTTTGCCTTGAGACTCCACTGTGGTGCCATTTCCTAGCCGAACTTCGACTTTGACAGATTTATCAATGACTTTGAAGATGCTTTGATCTTTCGCCATGTGATTGCTGCATCCACTATCCAAGTACCAACTCCCTTCTCTACTAATTATGTTCTTCCACAAAGTTTGCTTGATGCTTATTTTTATTATGATAGTACTTCTCTACGTGACTAAATTTCTTGCAATTCTGACATTGAGGTTTTCCATAATGCCAACAATCTTTTTTCAAGTAACTTGTCTTTTTACAGGTGCCACATGGAGGATATTTTCCTTGGCGAGTCATAGAAAAACTTCTAGAATTTTCTTTATTTCTAAAAATTTCTCCTCTACTCTTATTTCCTTCATATTCTTTATTCTGAGACCGTAATTTTCAATTTTGATTGAAAGGCATTTTCAATCGATTCTTCTTCATGCCTTTTCAATCTTTGTTCATAAGCTTCAAGAGAGCCAATTAACTATGTTACTGACAATGTATCCAAATCTTTTGTTTGCTTAATCGCAGTTCTGATTGTATCATATTTTTGGGGAATAAAAATTAAAATTTTCTCAACAATTTTTTTGTCAAGAATATTTTTCCCATAGGCTCTCATCTGACTAACTATTTCTTTTATTCTAGAATAATAGTCTTTAATGGTCTTAGATTCTTTCATTCTTATTAATTCAAACTCTCGTCTTAGAGAATGAAATTTAACATTGCATACCTCGTTACTTCCTTGAATTTCCTCTTGTATTATGTTCCAAGCTTGTTTTGCACTAGTGGCACCAATTATCCTTAGAAAAATTGTGTTATCAACTGCTTGTTGAAGAACAAATAAAACCCTTGAATCCTTTTGCTTGTTTTGCTTCAACTCCTTCTTTTGAGCTGCAATAAGAGTGGAGGTGTCTTCTGGAATAATGAATCCCTCTTCTATAATATCCCATCATTCTTGAGAGTAGAAGAATGTCTTCATTTTGACACTCTAGAAATCATAATTTTCTCCTGTGAAAATAGCTATTGGAATTGATGATGTTTGATTTGTAGTAGCCATGAGTTTAGAAAATATTTTTGAAGTAGTATAAAATGGAGTTATAGTTTTGTTTCAAACGTAGCTCTAGTATCACTGTTAGTATTTTGAGGTAGAGAAAGGAATAGTGGATGGGATAGAGAAAATGTAAAGATAGTGGAATGTAGAGAAAATATGGAACTAGTAGTTGGAAGAAGTGTTGTAGTTGTCTTGGTTGTGGTAGATTTTGTCTTGCATCAAATGGTAGACTACATGGGTCTATATAGACTGATATAGATTATTCTAGAACATGCTATCCACAACTTTTGTTAAATGTAGTCCTAGATTTTTACCTATGTAGAATGTTCTTGATTTTTTCTTCTCATCTTAGGCTTTTCTACAATATTCTAGAACTTTTATTACATTTTAATAATTTTATCTTAGGACTTTCTATATTCTTCTAGAATTTGCATTACACTTTAATAGCTACAAATGGGACTGTAGGAGCACCTACAGCCGATGAAGTATAAGAGTATGATAAAGTTTTAAAATTTACCGATTTTTGTAAACCGTGACATCCCATGATTTGAAGCCTTACATTTTGTTTCCCTGTTAACCAAAGAAAAAACTTGAAATGATTACTTTTTACCCATGGTCTTAGTGGTCAATGTAGGCAATGCTATGAGTTCTTGTTCTAGCTGATATCATATTGTGATTCTCAAACATTCTCTTTTAATAATATATGATTTTTTCTCTAGTTTTATCTGATATCTGTTTCACTGAATTTTACTCCTGGTTCTCTTCCATTAAATAGTTTAAAACGAGTACTTTTACACTTGAACGTTTTGGTCGCCAATGTTGCAAGACTTCTTAGCTTCCCTTGAAGTCAGGCTGGAAAATCAGTAATTTGATTAAAATATTTGTTTCGGGACCAGGTTTTGATATTTGAACCGTTCTTACAACATGACTCCATTTTGAACGCGTATTTGAAGTAAATTTCGAAAAGCCCTTACAAACTCTTCAAACTAAACAAAACTAGCCATCGTAAGATTATTGACAACTGATTTTCTACAATGCATTTTTAAACGAGATGCTAAAAATGCTTGTAATGTAAGTATCGTAAAGTCAATTATAACATTGTCAAAGCCATTCACAAATGTTGCATATTGGAGATGGCGTTTCCTTTATGTATGAAAAACATTTTATATCTCATATATAGGTTATGGACTACAGTATTAGGACAAGTAAATAAGTTTTCTTTTCTCCTCTCGGTTTCTTCCATCTACCAAGAAATAACTCTGATATTACTAAACCCTAGGTTTCGGAGCCAGCATTCGTTCATAATATATAATATTGCTATATAAGAGGTATACGCTTTACTATTAAGGCTTCTTAATCATTTTCCAAACGCATTGTGAGTTGATCAACGAAATGTACCGATTTGTTATTTTGAATTTCATGTGCCCGAAAATAATTTGTGCATCTTCACCACTGACATAGGTTCAGACCTGGGTAAGAATGGTCGAACAATACCACAGAGAGGTCAATGCACATCTCTATCAGTGTCCGCGACAACTTGTCAATTGAGTTTGATTGTTTGATATAAAACTTTATGTGTGGTCCCCTAACATCATTCAAGTGAATAAATAAATAATCTACCACTTTCAAATTAAAATATTTGCATATCTTTTTTCTTGATTGACATTAAATTGTAGGGATTATTTCACATTGTTGCTTCATTGTCTGCACATAGAGCATGCAACGTACACACAGTACAAAGTAACTAAAGATTAAAGACCAACAATAGCAAAGGGGTAAAGGAAAAAGGGAGATACATTTTAGATACAGATTAAATAGCATGGATCTCTAGAAAGAACAACCTCATGCAAACTCAATAATTCAATGTGATTGACCGTGTATTGAGCATGCATGTGCATTTCTTCAAGAATCTTATCCCGAATATATGATTGAAAGTGAAATTCCTTTGGTGCAAAAGCCAACTCTTCTATTTGGCTTTTTGGATCACTATTTCACATGCACAGAGCGTTTTCTTGGGAGAAAAAAAGACTACTTCTGTTTACACATATTTGCACTGCATGCTGAAAGCAATGTGTGGTGTGTGCATTCTCTCTGTTATGAAATAATACTGCGCACACACTCTCACTCTCTTTCTCTTTTGTAGAAATGACATGATATCAGAGAGACGGTCAATGAATGTATTCCATAGTAAATTTGCTGAAATTGTTGGTAAAATTATATAAATCTTTTGAAGATCATTGTGAGAAGTAGCTTCCAGAGCGGATTGAAATTATTAAATCAAGAAGCTCTTCAGCACGATTTTTTGGTCAGAAATCACATTATTCTTGACCTCAAATATGATTTCATTCACATTGATACTTTTCGTCTAAAAGTTGAAAGTATTTCGAATAACGAATACCCTAATGTATTCTCGTTCTTCATCTTAATGAGATAAGTACGTCTAATTCTCCACCAAGAAGAATTTAAACGTTTCAGGTGCTCACCAAAATTAACCATATATAGATTTTTGAAAAAGGATCACCGGGAAATACAATGTAAATGAGATATAAGTTTCATCCACATAAAAGAGATTGACATCACTTCTAACCCAAAGCCTAAAATAAATGAGTTTGTGGTTCTTTTTTTCTTATATGGTGTTCAACTTCCTCATATTTAATTAATGTAAAACTTAGATTCACGTTTCAATTTCCAACAAAATTTTATCAATAAAAACTAGATTTTGATTTGTTGACAAAGTCGACAAAGTGTTTGATAAGACAAAATTGTTTAGAGAGACTAGAACATCTAGTAATCTAAGTGTTGAAGTTTAACAGTATGCATTAAATATCCTTTCAAGAATAAAACTGCCTAGACATGTTTAGGGATAGATACTAGAGAAGCTAAACTCGGGCTGCATTGTGAAAATATTTTGAAAAAGCTATTCAACACCCCACCCTCCCCTCGCCCCACCCCCATCTTAAGACCCGTGAAAAATATAGTGATGAGGTATAAAATAATATTGAGACTTTGGTGTTTTGTTTTTGTATGTGTTGGGTAGATTATAATTTTTATTTTCATTTCTTTATTTTATTTTAATAAAGTACAACACATGTCTTGGTATGCTAAACGCTCAAGCTCAAAAAGGCATTTTTCAAAAAGCGTTTATAACAAACAAGATGATACTAAGCTAAACTCTTTACTTCGTCTAACGATGAAGTTTTTGCTCAATAAATGGTATCTTTAGGAAAAGCTTAAATGATTAAATCTACCTCAATGGTAGAAAATGTAAAAAACACTTTATTGTTTTGAACAAGCATTAAATGTCATTAAATGCTTAGCGTTCAAAAACAACCAAAGTGATAAGAGATAAGACATGTCAGCTGCATGCACAATCTACTTTATTCTATACAGGTAACCTACTATACGCATTCACTGTGCTATTTGAAATATATCAAAAGTGGACATTAGAGACAAAAGAGAGATTCACGAAATGTTCTCTTCATATGAAGAAGTGTCTGAAAGAAAGTACAACCTACATTGAGCAAAGTACTGAAAAAGCACGTTTTCTCAAACAAATTGACTTTAACCAACGTCTACTTCACACGCAAGACAAAGAAGACACAAGAATCAAGGTCAAGAGCTCAGTCTAATGAATACATTTTGAAAAAAGCTTTTAAATAGAAGATCATTTAAAGGAAGAATCAAGAAGATAACCTAAAAGAAATACTTACAACAAAAATATAAATCCTAAGGAAAGCGTTTAGAAAAGAAGCATATAGAAGCTCAAGCAAAAAGAAAATATCTTAGTAGAGAAAAAGAAAAGTCAAGCAATACTCTCGAGCATCATTGTGATATTTGCTTACTATTGTAAGAAGGGAGAAAAGAGAAAAGAGAGAAACACCTAGTGAGTCTATAAACTGTCTTGTAGTGAAAATATATCCTCTCTGTGAGAGAGTTAGTCTAAACGACTCGTAAGCAAGCATTGATTGAAATTGTAAAGAGAATTAAAGCATTTGTTGTTGAAACTCTAAGGAGTTAAGGAAATCTAAGCAGCATATCAGAGGATATCAGGAATTTCTAGTACCAACAATGGTGCGAATACTCAACTAGTCTAGGATAAAGGGAAGTTATTACTGACTAAGGATACCAGAGTGGTGAAAAATACTACACAACTAGAATTAGGTGAAACTCAACTAAGCAGCGTATCGGGGGATACTAGGACTGCTTAGGGATACTAGGAGGGGTGAGAGTACTCAGTTATAATCTTGTTAAAGATTATAGTGAAACCTTCTATGGATAGCGGATGCTGGACGTAGAGTTGGAGTGAACCAGTATAAAAATATATGTGCATTTATTGTTTAATTTTGTTTAAACGCTTCTCTTATTAAACCTATAGTTGCATTTCAATTTTAAACACAAGAGTTTTCCATACTAAATGATTATTTATTAAAAAGAAAGCTCTTACAAACACTATAGACAATATCCTATATAGCACGAAGAAAATAATTTATTGATCAACATTATTTGAAAAGTTGAATGTTTAATAACTACTTAAAAAATCTTGTATTTGACAAAAGTGCTATATAAGAAGGGTTGTGAAGATGTTTTTCCATTAGAGTTTTTGTTAAACTTTTTGGAACATTTTCATGAAAGTCGTTACCAATGTGGTAAAAAGGATCCCTAAACATGCTTATGACTTTCGTTTTTAGGTTTTTCTGTCTTTCAATGAAATTCTAAAGAACAAGTAGATAACATGTTTCTCAAGTTCACATCCAAGAAAGAAAGGTGAATCACTTGGACTTCTTAAGTACCAAGTCTTTCTTAGCCAAAGCTTACCTCAAGTGGAATTAAGTGAAAGATAAAGTTGACACACACTAAGCTATAAAACACAACACAAATAAATAAAATCAAGAAATTAAAGCACCTAAAACTAAGTGTGTCCTAAAGTTAAGCCTGTTGGCACTTTTGAACCTTCAAGACACACTCACCGTCTAAGCGTTTTTATTACTTAATTAAGGTTCTAATTAGGAGATGAGAGAACCCTAAAGGCTCCCCCAAGACACCTAATTAGGATATATATAAACATGCTTAAAAGAAAGAATTCACAACAAAACAAAACAAATCCTCCCAAGGTGTTTCCTCCAATCCTTTATTTTTCTCTTTTCTTTTGCTTTTCCTTCAAGGGTCTCACTCTCTTGCACCTCCACTTGTTGAGTCCTCAAAGAGGAGTTTCCTTCAAACTAAATGCTCCACTTCCTAAGATGCTTGCTACCTTAGGAATGTTAGTTCACCTCCAAGTAGGAAACAATACCAATATAGGATAGCCAAAGCAAGAATCACGCAAAAAAATCATAAATTAACAAATGCTAAACTTAAATAGAATAATCCGAAGTAGGATTTCAAACAAAAGAAGCAAGAAATTAAAGGTGTAAACAAAGAGCAAGCACACGAAAGCATTTAAGCTTAAAATGGCAATAAAATGAATTCAAAAACTACAATAAACTAGAATAAGATGTGTACTTCGAGATATCAGTAAATGCTAACAAAAAACTCAATAAGGCTTGAAATGAAGAAAAAAGTTAGAATATAGTGCTAGAAATTCATTGATACAAGGCTTAAATGGTAAATTTTTTAAAACACAAACTCAACTGGATACAGTGGTTAACACACTTCTCTTTTCATTTTTTTTCTCTTTTCACAATCTTTTTGTCTATTTCTTTTGAATACTTTTTCTTTTCTATTCTTCTTTCAAACCAATTGATCAACCACTACACCACACATATTTTCATCAAAGAGTTTAGCATTCAACCAAGACAAACAATAGTAGTAAATATCTAAATGAAATTCCTAAAGAAATCAACAATTAAGATGCATAATCTAGAGTAAGACACAATGGAAATCTCACTCTAGGATCCCACTAATGATCCACTAGAAAGTATGAACTCAAAAAATGAAAAATAAAAGCATTTAAAGGCACAACTATGGTTCGGTTTTCACAACAAAGCCAGGACAACATGTTTCAACAAAATTGAATTGGTCAAACAAGGAATTGATGATAAGATAAGGACTAAACAAGACTCTACACACAACATATGGATCTTAAAATTAAAATGACTCAAAAATAAAACAAATAAACTGAACAAAATGAACAAAAGCTCAAGTAAAAGGAAGAACATATATGGTTACACATGTATGAAACCTAAAATCACACATTGATGGTTCAAGATCAAGCAAATGAATTTGAACTAAAGCAAGAAAACATAACATCACAATTCATTTGGTGAAATGACTCCAAAACACATCAAACATCCTGTAAACAACTTGAAAACACAAAAAACTAAAAACTAAGAGGATAAGACTTATCTATTGAAGAAACTAAGAGTCGTCATCATCGACGCCATCTTCAACTCCTCATCCTTCTCTTTCTTCATCGCTTTCGTTGGCACTTTCACCTCCATTGTTGTCATTGTCACCTTTGTAGCTGTTGTCACCACTACCACGTTGGTACCATGACTATCATCGTTGTCTTCTCTTCCTCATTTCCTCCTTCCCCTTCTCATCCTCTTTCTTCTATTATTCTTCTCACTCTTCTCTTATTTATAACAATTATTTTATAAAATTTACCAAGAAAATTGGACTCGGTTTTACCAACAAAGTTACCAATAAATTTAAAAAATACAATTATGGACATATTTACCAACAAATTTTGAAAAAATTTAAGGGTTTAATAGGTTCGGAGGTCCCTATATTTGTGGGTTCGTTTCAATTGGGTCCTCCAATTTTGAAAGTGATCAATTGGGTCCCTAATTTGGTAAATGTGATTCAATAATAGGATCTCCGTTAAATGCAGTTAACTGCGTTAACTTTGTTATGAAGTGGCAAGCTGAGGCATCCAGGTGGCATCCTTTTGAGCTGTATAGGTGGATTTATAACATTTTTATATTATTCAGAAATAAAATAAAAGCTAAATGAATTTTCATGGTTTAATTATAACTCATTAAACCAAACCAAAACAATGTTTCCTATTTTGGGGTCAGGTAGCTCGTGTGTTCAAAGTTGGGGAAATCTGCGAAATTGGGGAAATTAGAGAAATTAGGGTAGCTCGTGGTTGTATTTTGGGGTCAGGTAGCTCGTGGTTGTATTTGAAGGTGAAATCCCTAAATTAAAAGTGTGTGATAGGAGGGCGAGGTTGTAGTTCTGCGACGCGGGTGGGTGTAGTGGTTGTCGAGTTCGAAGACAATGTCGAAGGAGCACTCTTGGTATTCATCGAGTTGCAGTGCCAGGCGGAAGGAAAATGGTACGCCTTCACCGATCTGCTACTGTGGTCAAAGTTGTGTGGTGAGAACTGCCAAAACTACAAAGAATCGGGGCAAGCAATTTTGGGGATGCTCCAAGTATAAGGTATGTTAGATTCAACTCAACCTAATTAAGTTCTGGTACTGTTTGTGAGAAGAAGGTGGTACTCCCTAATGAAGTTGAATGTTGTCTTTACAGAATGGTGGTGAAGAAAGTGGTTGCAACTTCTTCGAATGGTGCAATGATATTGGTGGTGACGAAAGGGGAAGCTTGTTCAACAGTGAAGGAAAGAAAGAGATACTAGTGAAGAGTGAAGACATAGATAGTACTAGGAAAATGATACTGAATTTACAAAAATCAGTTTTCATTGTTCAAAAGTTGATGAAGGTGGTGATGTTGTTGGTGTCTGTTTTATGTGTAATACAGATAGTTTTAGTTTCAATGTTGATGAGGAAAGGATGATTTCTTGTAACTTTGTTGTAGGTTTGGTCTGTTGTAATGAAATTAATGAAATGAATGAAATGGAAGAGTTGTTATAAATTCAGTCCATATGCTTTTTCAATTTATAGAATAAGCAGTTTCATTGTTAAAATGCTAAATTACATCATTGTTATCCTGTTGAGACCACAGTTTGATTGTTGCATTGCTGAGATACTATTGAATAAGCAGTTTCATTTGATAGCTTTGACTTATGAGCTGGTGACACAGAGATAAAAAAACTTACACCAAACTGGTATGAATCATTTGAGATACTATTGAATAAGCAAACACAGAGTTATCTGGTATGAATCATCAGGTCATCCCATTAACCGTGAGTTATTGTTTGTGTTGCAAACACAGAGATAAAAAAACTGCTTAAATAACACAGGAAGCTAAAGTCAAAACACGGGAAGCTAAAGACAGAGGATGTAATAACAAACACAGGAAGCTAAAGACACAAACTGCTTAAATAACAATGCTGACAGCAAACTGGTATGAATCATTCCATAAAACCAAAGATAACATTCCATAAAAGCTGAGTTGTCATTACAGCAAACTGGTATTAATCAGAAAAGGTTCAACATCAGAATTTTTTACATCATTACAAGGTACAAAACTAGGAATAACTGCTGCACTTGTGCCAGTAAACGTCATAATTGCTTAAGGCTGATTTGATGATGGTATGTTTTCTTCATTTGTTGGGTTGCTTTGTTGTGTTTGGTTAGGGTTGACTTCACCATCTTGGGTTGATTTCTGGCAAGAAGTTCTGTTGTGACCCAGCTCCTTACAAATGCCACATCTTTTATGTATACCACCCTTCCTCATTCTTGTTTCGTCCCTGACTAACTCCCATTCCTGCAACCTTCTTTTCTTCTTGGGCCTCCCTGGCAATATTCTCTTTTTTGGAGGGAGCACATCATTATATGGGGTAATTTCCCACATATTCTGACCATTAACTGGATACACAATGGAAGAGTAGATTTCTTCATATGTTGACTTCCTAAAGCAAACAGGGATGAAATCATCTGCATCTAAATTCAGAAACTTCATAACAGCCAACGCATGACAGCATGGAATGCCCGAGATAGCCCATTTCCTGCATGTGCATTCAACTTTGTCTATATCAACTATAAACTTGTCGCGAACTTGGGACACATGACGAACTTCAAACAACTGTAGTGCTGACCAGCTAAAAAAACACAATTAAAATTTAGAAAGTACGCATACACTTAAATTGTTGAACACATGATAAATGAAACATCATCCGGTTACCTAGGAATCCAAAATTTGGTTAGCTGGAACTCCTTATTAAGTTTACTCTTGATTTTTGGACAAATCACCCCAAACAATGAGGCTATTTTTGTTCGGTTTGTTGCCCATCTGTTCATCAAGTAAAGGCGGATATCCTCCAACATGGTTATGATTGGCTTTGACCTTGTATGCAGCAATACACTGTTGAATGCCTCTGACATGTTGTTTACCAAAGTATCACACTTAGCATTGGTGGTAAACCTTGATCGTGACCAGTATCTACATTTCAAGAAAACACTTAGCATTTCATCACACAAAGTATCACAGTCTGCCACTTCCACAACTATGAATTGAATCACATTTGAAGAGATTTTCAAATTTCATCATACCTGGGAGGAATTTTGATAAGGTATTTGAAGGCCTCGAGATTCACTTCCTTTATATTTCTCATTTCGGTTTCCCAGGCTTGTGGATGAGTTGCTGTAGCTGCCTTCCACATCAACTTCAATTTCACCAAACCAATTCCCAACTCCATGCCCTACCTCTTCTTGGATTTCACTGTCAACTAGGTCATCCATACTAGTAACATCCACATTGCAATCAACATTGGCATCCTCACCACTGTAACTCCAACTACGTACATCAACATCATCTCTTTCAGACCCACCCACATCACATTCATCATCTCTTTCACACTCACCCACATCACATTCAACTTCAATTTCACCTCCTACAACATCATCTCTTTCACACTCACCCACATCAGATTCAACTTCAATTTCAACTTCCACAACATCATCTCTTACGGACTCACCCACATCACATTCAGCTTCAATTTGACCTTCTACAACATCATCTCCCTCAGCTATTTCTTCTGAAACAGGAACTTCACACTCACCATGACCTACCTCTTGACACTCATCATGAACTTGTTGACACTCACCATGATCACTATCATGCATCACAGGTTGAACTTCTTCTTCACCTTCATTATGTGGAACATTTTCTAACAAGTGTATGATCTCAGGTTCACACACTGTGTGAACAACAAATAAATGAACTTCTCCATTTAGCCTAGCTAAGTTCATCATGTGCATGGCTCCCCTATCATCAGACAAAGCCTCTAACCTATCATCTAACACAGAACCCCCCCTACACAATACCACAACTCCTTAAATCCATCATATCCAAGTCCTTTTACTACACTGACTATAATGAAGTAACTCCACACGTCTGGGTCAAAAGAAAGAGTTGTACTTTCCCCCTCATACTTAAGTGGCCCATCGTTTATGAAGTGACCTCCATGGTGGAAAACAACTTCAAAATGATCCTCCATGTAATACACTATAACAGTATATATCCTATAAAATAATAAGACGACAACAACAACAAAAATTATATAAAATTAGAAGCAGGACAAGGAAACACAAGGACCAACTACAACATAACTTAAACAAAACAAAAAGCACAAGGAACAAACATGGGGGACCACATTGCAACATCGCAACACCAATATAAAGCACAACAACAATTACGGTCTACTACGACACTTCAAACATGGGGGACCACTTTCAACACCAATTTCTATAACAACATAAATAACACACTACCACACCACTTCGAACATGGGGGACCACGACTGACCATGCATCATTGTCAAAATTATACAAAGAACTAAACATTTACTAACCTAGACACGTGCTACACCTCCAACGACCTTCGCGAAACTCTTCCACGTGATTCACCGCCAAAAATTACAAGCTTTTACTCAAAAGCACCGATAGATCACTACAATTTTATACTACGAAAGCTTATGGCTAAGTAATTTCTCACGCAAGAGCGGTGCTCCCCAAATGCCAGCACTTCCCCAATTTCCAGCGAACCCTAACTTTGCAGATTTCCCCAATTTCTCAGACAGAAAAAGTCACATTTAATATGTTTAAGGTTTAATAATTTCTAATTATATTTTCATTTATTAATATATTTAACATTGCTTAATAATTTCTAAAAATGTTCAAAATCCACGAAGGATGCCACTTGGATGCCTCAGCTTACCACTTCATAACAAAGTTAACGCAGTTAACTGCATTTAACGGAGATCCTATTATTGAATCACATTTACCAAATTAGGGACCCAATTGATCACTTTCAAAATTGGAGGACCCAATTGAAACGAACCCACAAATATAGGGACCTCCGAACCTATTAAACCAAAATTTAAGTTATCGACAGATTTTACCACAACATGGTCAATACCCAAAACAGAAACTTTGATGCCCATTTTATCTATGAAATTTATTAATGAAAATATGAGTTAATGATAAACATTACAAGTTACTAATGAATTTTATCAATGAAAATATCAAGTAGTAATAAACAATATAAATTATCAATGAATTTTAGATACAAATCTATTACTATGGATATTTCCATCTCAAATTAGAATTCTAAAATTTAATTGTAAAATCCATTGAATAAGTTGGTTGAGAATTGAAGTTAGTTTGTATTGTCGTATAAAAGTGTTAGAGTAATTCTTCGTTCCGTTATCTTTGTCCATTACATATTATTATTGTACTACTTTCATGAAAGAAGGAAAGATTAACAAAATAATTTTAGAAAACTTTTTTACAAAGAATTTTACTATCCAAACCTATTGTTTAACTACTTGATATTAAAGAATACATTCCAAAATTTTTAAAAAAACAATTCAACTCTTCCTTCTTAAGTTTTGACCTATTTTTCACAGTTGTTGAAAGCTAAAATTATTTGAACCCGTCAATATTTTGAATGGATATCTAATAAACTTCATAAAAAGTTTAAAATTAAAGTATGTATTGATTTTCAAAATATAAATTAAGCTATTCTAGAACATGAACATAAAATAAAATAGTTGATATGTTATTGGTTAACCGTGGCATGGTAAGTTTAATATATTGTTATTCTAGAGATAATGAAATTTTTATTTTTAAGGAAGATATAACAATATTTTGTTGTCAGGGTAATAAGGAACCTATGCAAATCATAAACGTATCCAAGTTCATTATTTTATAGAAACATGTCCTTCAAACTACCTTATCTTTTGTTCATGAACCTGCTAAAAGATGCTAGTGAGGACACTTACTATGTTTTATTCTATAAGATGATCATAACATAGTGATCGAGGTCGTACCTGAATCAAATTAATATGCAATTAAAGTGTAGTATATACTAGGAAGTGACTCCTAGGTTGTCTCTCAAGGACCAATTATTGGTTCAATCATTAGATCGAACACGTAGTGGGGGGTTGTGTGAGTAGAATTACGAATAAAGACGCAAATGAAAACACTAATTAAGGAAAGGTTGGTTATTGGCTCCCCTACAATGATTACAATCCCTGATTACCAATAATTATATGCTCTTTTCACCCTAATCCAACACAAATTAGCCTACTAAGCGAAGACTAAACACAGTTTTCATAATGCACACATTTAATCAGTTTTCCCTACCACAGATTAAGCATCTGCAACTCTAATCTACTAAGTGAAGATTAAAAACAGATTAGGAAACTAAGTGTGCACCTAACTTCAAGTGCAAAACAAGTTATACGATGCTAGGCTAAAATTCACAAAATCACCATGACAACACAATTATCTTATGGAACCATTGCAGTTTCAGCAATCACCATCCCAGCACAATTAAGCTACCATTAAAACAACCTTGAAATAGCAAACCGAAATTGGAAACATTAGAGCAAAGACAATGGAGAAATGAAACTCAATGCAGAAACGAAATTCAATTTAGAAACACAAACAAAAACAAAAACCTAGCACTAAAACGAATGTGGAAAATAGAATAGGAATTGAAACAACAAAGCAAATCAAAATTATAATGTAAAAACGAAATTAGAAGAGGAACCCAAAACGAAAATGCAACACCAAGCAAGGAGAGAAAAATGAAAATGGAGAAACCCAAGTGCAGAAACGAAATCAACTATGGAATTGCAATTAAATTGAGTTCAATACATAAAATGGAAATCGAAACCTTAAGGGAACTCTGGTCCTGAAGCTAAAAACGAAAATAAGAGAATGAAGGAGAGAAACTAAGGGTGGTGGTAGCTGGCACTAAAACCTAGGTCAGTCCCCTTTGTGGGTATTTTCTAAATTGACCAAAATAGGCCCAAATGTGGAAGTCTGGTCCAACAATGAATGAAAAAGCGAAAATACAAACAAAATTAAACTAAATGCTGATGTGGACAAAAGCAAATTACGTGGTAGCACTCTTGTTGATATGGAATAACATGCTTAGAGATAAATGTTCTAATGACAATTAAGAAATGGAAATTAAAAAGATTTAAAATGGAAGAGATAAGGAAGAGAGAACTTATGAACTTGAGAACACGCCACTTGAAATTGCCCTAAAAATAATAACAAAAATAATTAAGATCAGATAATTCAAATTAACTAAAATAAGAATTACTTGTCAAATTAAGCCCAAATATCAAAACTCAGAAAATATTGGACATTTAAGCATAATTCTCTAATTAAATCTAGTACAAGAAGCTAAGTGAATAGGAGAAAATATTGATTCATCACATATGTTTCTACATGTGCAAAATAAACAAAAGACAATTAAGAGTTCCTCTCCAAAGGGAAAGCAAATTAAAATCGTTATGCCTTTTGCTACAAAGAGAATGGATCCAATGCACTGTTTTCCAGTCTCAATTCATAATCAAATTCTTGAAGGTGATAAGGATGAAGAATACATTAAACACTGAACCATCAAAAGGATTTGAAAAGCCTCCAACCATTAAGGGAGGCAATATTCATCCACAACTAAAGCATCCCAACCCTTTGCCCTTGTTGATTGTGAAAACCTTACGTCACTTCTTCGACCAATAAGTGAACCCTTTTTCTCAACCATTTAAACCCTCCACCATCCTCTATTACTAAGAAAAATCATATAGTTCACTATAAAGGTAAAATTTGTGCAAGGGTGTACGTTGTTGCAAAGACCAAAGCTAAAGTGTGTACCCTGACTTTGGTTCTTATGGATGGTCCAATTGAAGTTCAAGAACTAGAAGGCATTCAACCCATCTCCACAATACCTCTAATAAACTCATCCACACAAATGTCAATGAAGTGCATCATTTACTAGTAGAGGTGTCAATTTGATTTATGGCCCTTGGTCTAGCACCAATCCACCCCTAAATATGCATTCCCGGTGTAATGGACCTAAAAGCTTCAGACTCCAAATTCCCTCTTGAGATGCGTAGGTCAGAACCAAAATGTGATTGGTCCCACCACAAAAATATAAATAATTCCAAATACCATACCATTAGCTTGAGTTAAAGACCATGCCCAGTCGTCTTGAACTAAAGACTTAGCCAAGTCGGTCAGGATCGAAGGCAAAGTTAATTCGACCTAAGCCAAAGATCAAATCGAGTCAATCCAGACCAAATATCAACATGATTTAACCAAAATCAAAAGTCGAGACAAGTCAATATGAGATTAAGGTCTAGCCGAAACAGTTAAGGTTGTGTTAAGTCAAGTCGGTCTGCTCAATGGTCAAAATAAGTCAACTTAAACTTAAGATCAAGTTTACATAGTCCAAGCCGGTCAAACCAAAAGTTGCGATAAGTCAACCCAAAATGCAATCTCAAGTTTGTTGAAATAATATCAATAGAATTAACTTAAAAATTTAAAATATCAATGTTGGGTCCTAAAAGATATCACATTTAGTTAAAAGAGAAATGTGTATCTAAATCGCACCTAGTCTTTTTACTTTAAGGAGATATTTTTAATATTTTCTTTGAAGCTTAGAACTTTCTTTTAGGATAACAGAATCAGTGTAGTGTGTAAGCAACTCTTACATAATTTTAAAATTCTTACTTAAAATCCAAATTTAAGCGAAATCACTAACACATGACCTATAAAAGCTGTTAACGTTGTGTTCTGATTACCCATGATGTATGTTATAACACTTCTTCATCTTACAATATTGTTTAGTTTAAGTTGTCACTTTTTTTTCATATTTATAAATTTAGAAAAATTCTGAAGGTAGAGATGATTAATTGACATCATTTGTGCTAAACTTAAAAGATGAAAGAAAAAACTATACTATATTGTCATTATAAAACAAGTGACGTTGCCCGCTAGACTTTTTTTAGTTCTGCTACCCTTCATCCACGATCACTTTCATAAACTCTTTCCCAATCAACCCGTGATTCGTTTTTATCGGTTCTCTTGTCGTGATGATGGAAATTTCAATGTATGATTTCTTTATGGATGCTGCAAATATTATCCATCACGGACAGAAATGTCTACAAATTGAAGATGACTTAACCACCTTAATTATTAATTCAAATTTATAAATTTGGTCCAATTTCTTGCATCGAACAAATAATCCTAAAATAGACTGAAATCGAGTTATAGAAATACTCATCAACATTGGTCTCCAAAATCTAATTAGTTTAAACTTTTATTCAAATATATTTAAACTAAGTATAAGATACATGTATATTTTTTAAATCATAACTTAAATTAAAAGTAATTAATGGAATAACATTACTTTATTGATACATATACATTTACTAAAAACTATATATTAAAATAATATGTCTTAAACTAAAACTTAATTGATTTAAGTTAATCTCTTATAAATTTAGGTATTTTTAATTATGTTCTTTTTAATTTTTTTTTATAGAGTATTTTTCAATTAAATTCTAACGGTTTAATTTTTCTATTAATTTCGTGACGTGAGTATGATATTGGCTAGTCATTTTGCTTACTCTCTCTACATATAAAAAGTACGATATTAGAGTTAATGCAAAATAATGAATTAATTTTACTATTTTCATTCAAATCTTCTTAATTAAGAGGTCATCATCATGCTCCTTGTCACCTTATTATAACAGTCACCATCACATTATTAATGCAGATGATAACGTTGTTTTTTTTTTTTTTTTGTTATAAACACATTTTCAATAAAAACAATAAAAATCATTCCTTGTATTTTGTTTTAGCATTTGTAGACAAGTAAATAATATAATTAAAAACAATAAAAATCGTTCGTTGTATTTTTTTTAACATTTATAGACCAGTAAATAAGATGATTAGACAAAATAATTGTTCAGAGTCCAATTAAGAAAATATTAAATAACACAACCTCAATTAAAAATATAAGAAATTTGAGAACTCAAAAAATAAATTTTTTAAATAATGTCTTAACGGAAATACCTAAATTTATGGAAACTTAATTCAGCCATATTAATTTATTTGTGACTTTTTCAAAAATATAAATTTTATTTTTCATAATTTTGAATTTAAAACTACTTTGTGTAACAACCTAGTATTAGAGTTAGTAGGTGTATTAAAATAATGAGACCAAATATTTTATTATATAATAATTTCATAATATAAATAGAATTTTCTATACTCGTCTCATTACTTAAAACACATTGTATCTCTCTAAAACTTTTTTTCCTTCGTTTCCTCTCACATCTCTCTAGGTATTCTAACTCCTTGATTTTCTGTTTGACGATCAGGAGATGCCTAGACGATCACGGTGTTAAGGTCTGCATATCTACCCAATCAATTTGTTGTTTAGAGCAAGTAAGTTTGTACTCATTTCTTTGGTATTTCTAGGCTTCATGATTGTGCAAAGGGATTCTGTTTTGCATGTGTCAAGAAATTGTTTTTCTTAATTCTTGGTTCCATTTAGGTTCTAAGGTCTGTCTTCAATCACCAATCGGTGATTTGTAGGTTTTTCTAGAAGTTTCTTGCAATGGAAGCAACGGTCGTGGATTTCTAGAACGATAGAAGTTTTCTAGACCCTTTAATTGATGTTTTGTGCTACTTTATGAGTATTGAACTGATTTAGTAGGAAATTTTGTTTTGTGCTACTTGTAACTTAAAGAAGCTTGTTTCACAACACCAAGAGGGAGGGAGGGGGGGGGGGGGGGGGGGGGGGTTGAATTGGTGATTTATAAAAACATGCACTTTTCAAATATTTTTGCAGAAATAGAATGATCTTTAAAAATTTCTTGCACTATAAGTAAAGTGTGTATGCAATGAAATGTAAAGAGATAGAGAAAGAAGATCAAACACAGTTTTTATCCTATTTCGGCCTAAATGCCTACATCCAATCACCCTTCCAATCAACCATCGATTGAAGGATATGTCACTATAATGATTGGAGAATTACACCAAAGGTTTTACAGTGAACACACCCTCACAACGTAAACACATTTCCCACTCAAACAATCAAATATAGAAACGAATACACCTGCACACACAGAACCACACGTTCTTATTGCATAATCCCTTTGAGAATCCCCTTTCAAAGTCCAAGAGCTCTTCGCTCTCCTTCCTATTGCACACGAACAGAGACACAACACAATCAACAAGTGCATAATTCTTTTCTAATCACAACAAATACACCTCAGCAGTGCAGATACGATCAGTCAGTCAAGCACTCAAATTTCCTCTCAAGAATCCTTCAGATTTCTTCAAGATCTTTGCTTCTTGATTCTTGAAGTGTCAATGCAATCTGCAAAACTTTCTCAGATGAAAACTGTCATATATGAAAATGTAAATGATAAAGTGTTCTACAAAAATACAAGTAATGCGTCAATTTATAGTTTATGTCATAACATACACAAAGTAATCGATTATGTTAGTAATGTAATCGGTTACATAATAAAAATTTAGATGTAACAGAAATACAACTAACTCAGCCCATAATTGAATGCACAATTAATGTAATCGATTCACATTTAATGCAAGTCAAACATATTTAAAAAAATATGACCGTTAGAGCAATTTGACTGAACTGAAAATAGTTTTCAAAAGATAACATACTTAATTGAGTACATAACATGTGGAATCGATTAAGCTTAACACTTAAACAAATTTTGAAAACTTTTTCTTCTTCAAAAACTCATCACAGCACATTTGAAAGAGATATATGCAAAGACATGAGTTTTAATCGATTCACCAATTAAGGTAATTGGCTCTAACTTGTTGTTTTTGCCATACTTCAAAAGCTTTTGTGCTTGTGGTTTTCATTACTCAGAAACATACAATATGCATACAGAGATATAATCACATCATAATCACAATAGTATACAGAAACAACAGTATGTTCAACATATGCATCAATCAACAATAGACATTTTTGTATCCACATATGCATTAAATACAGAAAACACATTTTGGTTGTGTCATGACAACATCTGTGTTGTTATAGTTAATGTGTTCTCATCATAAATAACAAACACAAGATTTGGGTTTAGCACTCACAAGGCTCCCAAAATCTCTCCCTTTTTTGATGATGCACAAACATGATCAATAAAACAACCATGATTAACAATGCACAATCAGAAATTGTTTCACATAGTTGTAAACAGATACATTATGCCATACACATTCAATTATCTCATTCAATGTTCAATTATTTCTCCCCCTTTGGGCATTAGCCAAAAAGAAATTACAGCTCAATGTAATTGAAACACAGAGATATCGAATTTCATAAATATGCATCAACACATGTTCACAAAAAAAAATGATGCTCCCTTGTCACATGTTTACAGAAAAAAATTATGTTCCTCCTGTCAACAGTATGAAATTCACATGAGTTTAATTTTCTTCCCTTTTTTAACATGTGAATAAACATATAACAGGATACTAAGCTCCCATATCAATATGCATTATTTCATATTCCAACATTAGAGTAACATGATAGAGATATAATTGAGAATGTATCATTCAAACAGATTCAAGAAATGTATCAAAAGATATAACAAATATCAAAGCATTTCAGATACAGCTTGAAGCTAAACAACTTAGTGTTATCAATCATAAACTCAAATTAGAATCACAGCGGATTATAAACACTGAGATTTATTATAAACACATATGAAATCAGAAGATATGGTTCAAAGTTAATGATTCAGTAGTTAAGATACTTGAAACCAGATTAACAAAAACAATTAATCGATTTAATTCTTCCTTAATCGATTCAACTCTACAGTGTATTGAAGTTTCCAAGGCAATTCAGTAATCAACCAATGATCAACATCAGACCTGCACAAGTTTTTCTTCTCAACTAGGTTGAGCGTTAGTCCAAATACAGTGTAATTTGAAATAAGCATTATCACATATCAGGTATGAGTATGCAATGTAATGATGTAATAGTGAAATGTTCAATTGCTTTCATACAAGTGATATAATCAATTAAATGTTATTTAATGCAATTATTCACGTATCACATAAGGTTTACCAAAAGATAATTTCATTGATATTAAAAATAAGTACAATGAGAACCAAAAGATGGCTTAATAGCCATTGATATCAAAACAAAGAAAAAGAAACTTTTGACAACTCATCCCTATTCTGAGTTGGATTCATCCATAAAATCCTCTTCACTTGACTTATCATCATCATGTGACACTTCTATTGAAGATGAACTATCTACATAGTTCTTAATGAGTTTATCCACCTTATTTTCCATTCGGAATAATGATTTCTCCAACTTTAGAGACTTCTCAGAGATTCTTTTAAATGTGTTTACAACATTTCTTTCAAATTCAAATTCTGGAGTGAATGAGATAGAGTTTTCATCATAGTCAAACAATTCAGCTTTACTTCTAACTTGAGTCTGAACATCCCTGAACACCCAACCATCATCATTTTTCTTAATACTGATACATGTCAGGATTGCCTTTCCAATCTCATTTGTTCTATTGCAGACAACTCTGGTTTCCCTAGTAAGAACAACTCGATGAAGCGTTAAGACTTTACTGATGAACAATCCATATGGTAAGTTATGCCCACTATTGATTCCAGCATCAATCATATGTTTTCTAAGAGCCACAACGTCGCTTATCCACCTAGTTGGACTTGCGTTTCTCGCGATTCTGTCAATCTTCTTGCTGCGTTTGGATGATGAGGATGAAGCCCTCTTGATTAAGGATTTTTATGGAGGATCTTACTCAATTGAGGGTTTTAAACACTTTAGTTCCAAGAGTAGTGAATGTATAAAAGATTTTCAAATCTAGTATTTATAAAGGCACGCAACAAATCATTTTATCATCAGGCCCAATTAGATTTTTTTTAGAAAGAAAAAGCCCTGATTAAACATTTTAATCGATTTTATTAATCTTAACATCGATTACTTCTTAACAGCTTAACACAAAATAGAGAAGCATAGAAAAATAGTCTAACTGATTTAATTGTTAACACAATCGATTAAAGTGTGTGCAAACTATTTTTCAAACAATTTTGTATAGCAGACAAACAGACAACATTCATACTCATCAATTACACATTCACAAACAGAAACAGTGATGCATGAATGCATGAATTGACAGTAGATGTTACCATAGAATACTACTCAAGAGATTTATATATGTTCCAATGAAATTCATCCTTGAGTGCTATCTGTTGCTTGATCAGCTTACTTCCCTGCAAAACTTTCAAATGATTGTGTTGTAGGTACCCAGATGAACTTTGGGCCTTTCTTGTTACAGGAGGTTGCTCTTTGGGAATCCATTTATTTTTTCCCTTTGGAACACCTACCTTTGTGTCACTAGTAAAAAACGGGGCCACTAACGTGCCCATTATGCTTCGATTAGTCAGAAATAAAAGCATAAAATGGGGCAGTACCATTTTTGAAATTATTGGAATAGTATATGCCTCGGTTCGATATTAACCGAAGCCATAAAACACTTATAACCTCGGTTACAAAGGCAACCGAAGCCATAAAGCCCGCAAAAGTTGCCAAGAAAAGACTTTTCAGATGACAAATATCTTTGTCAGGGTTTTTGGCCTCGGTTATCCTCAGAACTGAGGCCAAAACCCCTCTGCTCCACTAACATTCCCGCTCTGTACTCTGAAGGGGGCTATGGCCTCGGTTCTCCTTGCAACTGAGGTAAAAAGGTTAATTAAAATTACCAAAATGCCATTTAATATAATTTTTTAATTTTTTTCTGGGCACTTTAATTTTGTGCAAGGGTTTTGGCCTCGGCTCTCCTTGGAAACGAGGTAAAAAGGTTCATTAAAATTACAAAAATGTCATTTAATATAATTTTTTAATTATTTTTGGGCACTATAGGCCTCGATTCTTTATAGAACTGAGGCGGTAGAGACTAACTACCTCGGTTAAAAAAATAACCGAGGTAATAACATGCGTTTAGGTTTAAATGTCACGAACAGAGGCATTTTTAGACAGAAGGCCTTCGTTTTGATTTAAATTGCGTCGTTGCTCTCTCTGGCCCTTAGGGTTCTCTCCGCCAATGTTTTGTTCTCTTCTTCACTCCTCTGTCGCAACTTCACAAGAAGGGGGAAGCGCCCATGTTCATCTTTTTCTTTTCTTCTTGTTTCGTTTCGCCTCGTAGTGAGGGAGGCATGAACTTCTTTTTCCTCTTCTCTAACTCTGGTTCGTGTTTCGCATGGAGTGAAGACTCCCTTTCGCTTCTCGGTGTTGGTTCATTTTTGCAGGAAGGGAGGTGACTTTGACAGCTTAGGCGCATCTTTCTTTCTCGCAATATGGTAGCAGTAGGGCCTCCGCGAGGGTTCGGGTTCTGGTGTCTTCAAGGCGAAGGGAAGTCGCGTCTGACTCTAGCATAAAGTAGGGTTTCTGACCTCGTTTCGATTTGGGATTTTTTTTTTGAATCTGATTCCTGCGTTTTGAGGCTAGGGTTTTGGATTATGATTTGGAAATTTGGGGTTTCTATGCTCGCAAAATTTTCTTGTAATTAGGTTTTTAATTTTTTTGGTTTTGGAAATTTCTGTTCGAGTTGGATTTTTTTTTTTAAATTTCATATAAGAACACATGATTTAAAAAAATAAAAATAAAGGGCTTTGACATCGGTTCTAGCCTGAACCGCTGCCATAGATCCATGTTATTACCTTGAGTGTAGAAGAACCGAAGCAGAAACCTTGGGGATATTACCTCGGTTGGAACCGAGGCCAAAAGCCCCCACCTTTTTACCTCGCTAATATATGTCTCGGTTTGAAAACTAAAGCGAATTGTCAAAAATAACCATTGTCGTCTTCCTTTGTTGCACTAGTGTGTAATAACAGTTTTCTACAATATGCCCAATAGTATTACAATATAAACAGGTATTGGATACATGTTTTCTCAATTCAATGAATCTTTTAGAATTAACTGTTTCATTTTTAGCTTTATAACCAATTCTCGGCCTATTTATTGCTCTGCCTTGTTATCTCAACACAACTTCTAAATTTTCTCTTCCAAGATTAAATTTAGCTAATGTGCTAGTTAGATATTCAATTTTCTCAGCATGAGCATGAAAATCCTTACAACCTTTTTCTACAATCTTAATTTCATTTTTAACATTTGCAGCAAATTGTAAAGCAAGATCAAGTTCATTTTTTAGCCTATCATTTTAATCCACAAGGTTATTTACACTATATTCAAAGTCTCTTCTCTCAGAGTTTAATCGATTAACCTTGTACTGCACTCTCATTGCCTCTGCATGTAGCTCCTGAAAAGTATCCAGCAGTTGATCATATCTGACCTCAATTGGCTCATTCTTAAAGTCGTTGTCACTGCTTTCAGAGCATACAAATGCAGCCATGAAGCATAAGTTTGACTCTTCTTCAATGCTTTGATCATCATCACTGGACTTCATCATTGTTCTCCCAGGCAATATAGCCTTTCTTCTGCTTGTTCCTTCTCCTGTCCTGAGTGTAATTTACATCAACCTTCTACTTGATCTTCAGGTATGGACAATCAGGCTTGATGTGTCCTTCCTTTCCATACTCATAGCATGTGATAGAAGTGTTCTTTGCATTTCTTTTTCCTTCTTTAGAGTTTCGTGCAAAGTTAGATACAACATTTCTATTTTTCATAAATTTATTAAATTTTTTTACCATCATATTCATTACTTCCTTCTTTGAAATGTCTGCATCTGATTCAATTCTTTTAGAGGTTTTCTTGTTCGTAGCTTTGAGTGCAATTGACTGTTTCTGTTCAGCCTCCTCTTCTTCCTTTAGTCTTCCCAGCTCTAATTCATGATCCCTAAGCTTACCAAACAATGTAGCCATATTCATAGTTGTTAAATCTCTGGATTCAAATATTGTTGTTACCTTTGGTTGCCAACTCCTGTTGAGACTTTTCAATATCTTAATATTGATTTCCTCCTTTTCAAAGACCTTTCTGAGAGCAATCAAATGATTCAAAATGTGTGTAAATCTTTTTTGCACATCGTAGATTGTTTCTCCAGTCTTCATTCTAAACATCTTGTACTTTTCCACCAAGGAGTTCTTTCTGGCTCTCTTTACTTCATCTGTGCCTTCATGGGTTACTTCAAGTACCTCTCACATTTCTTTAGCACTTGTGAATGTCGATACCCTAAAAAACTCATAAATAGTAAGAGCAGAAGAGATAACATTTCTAGCTTTAATATCATATTGTGCTTTTCTGTTTTCCTTTTGACTCCACTTACAAAACATTTTCAAAATGGGTTTTCCATCAAATAGTTTAGTGGGTTCAAAAGGACCATTTAGAATAGCATCCCATACACCTTTATCTACTAACTCAAGAAATATTTTCATTCTAATTTTCCAAAAAGGATAGTTTTCACCAGCAAATAGACACTAGTGTAGAATTGGCCTTTAACGTCACCCCGTAAATGTCGGTCCACCAAATAACCAACGTAAATTATTGACCGGTGGCATTTTCGTAAATAAGTGGACATATAGACGTCGGACCCCAGAGCCCGACGTCTATAGCCTTTTATACAGGAAAACGTGAACCCGCGTGGAGTTACGCTCACTGTTCATCGTCTTCCTCACGTTTTCTCTCTGAGGCATTGCATTTCCACGTAGGTTTTCTCTCTTTTGGACTTTTAAATTTACTTTTACTCCGATTAAATTACTCTTTGATGAAATATCTTCCATTTGAATCGACTAAAATTTGTTTTCGTTGCGTTTTGGTGTAGTTTCTGGCGTGTGCTTGAGCGACATTTTTTACTCTTTTTGGCCTACTTTTTGGGCGTGCATTACTGATGAGAGGGTCGCACCTCCCACAAAAGTTGTGCATAAAAGAATGCAGTATAGACTAGGAAGTGACTCCTAGGTCGTCTCACAAGGACCAAATGCGATTCGAGACTTAGGTCAAACACGAAGTGGGGGGGGGGGGTTTGAAAGTGTTTTTGGTTGCGGATAAAATTAAATAAGACACTAATGCAAACGGAAACGTAAAAACGGTCTCAATCACAAAATTAAAGCGGTTGGTCACTAAAGCTAACATTACATTTAAATTAAAGGAGTGAAAATTAACTTTGTGATGATTAACATTGAAAGGAGAATATGGTAATCAAGCAAAGATCACTTAAAAATTAGCAAGCATTCAAACCTAAGTGTATGCAATATGAAAATTGTAACCTAATTAAGTGCAAGATTAAGCATTTAAAATAATATAAAAGTAGACCCTTGGAGCTCTCTAGACGTGGCAGCAGCTCCCTTCCGTCACCGTGCACCACACATTCATTTTAAATCACTGTCTCGGGCTTCTCTTTAAAGAAAATTTAAATCCTTAGAATGCTTCTTCTTTCTTCACGTAATTCACCACCAGCCACTGCCACTTTTTTTTTGCTTCTCCTATCTAAGTTATCATTCATTCTTAAAAGATAAAGAATTGTATCAATGACCGTGGGCCACCTCTGCCTTCACGTGAATGAACTTCTTCATAGACCAAAACAAACCAGCTGTAAAGTGCTTCTCTTCTCCCGCTCCACATAAGCCATCAACGTCCCATCATTTTCCCACCTAATCTACTCTTCATTTCTCATTCTTCAATTGAAAAGCAAAGTAATTAAACACTCAATCATGGTACCTTCTCCGTTCCAGCAAAGAAACATTAAAAAGCTTTAATCAAAAGTCAAAATGTGAGCTTGTGCACCCTCCCATCCGTGACAGCACACCACTTATTATTCATTTCTCAATCACAATGCACATTCTGCCTCTGCATCCAAAAATCCGTGCACACCATTATCTTCACACTACATTCTCTTTATCAACCCGTGACCTCCTTGGTTCAAGCGTCCGTGCACACCATTCATTCCATCCCTTCTCTTTTCTCCATCACCGTGCTCTCTTCCAGCGTAACAGCACATTCCAGCACCGTTTTTCTTCCAGCCAGCGTGGCACCTCCAGCTCCTAAATCTACTTGCAGCACCTTGCTTCCAACCGTGCACAGCGTCTCTTCCAGCACAGCAAAAATGAAATTTGCTTCTTCAAAAATGCGTAACAGTAAAAAGAGAGTAACAAAGACTGATGAAGCAAAAGTGAACTTCCGTGATGATGAGCATTGAAAGATTGATGAAGAGTTAACAAAGATCAATTAAAACAAAATGCTTCTTTCATTCTAAAAATTTGTAACAACGTGAATATCTCCCCAGCTCTCCATTCCCGAAAACTTCCAGGCACAAGCCTAAAAGCCAAAAACCGCAAGAGCCCCCCCAAGAGACCCGAGACCGAGGGTATCTGCTTGAAATTGTGTGGCGGCTGGCTCTTCTAAGGGCCGTGTGTCCTTTGTTTTAGGGTAGGGTCCACACAAATAAAACCCTAGGGTGCCAAGTCATTAATTTCTAATTTTGGGTCTAATCTAATTTACCAAAAATTGACCCAAAATATAAAAGTTGATACAAAAAAAAAAAATTCTAAACTACTGAATTACAATTTAATTAATTCTAAAATGTCCGTGTGGAGAGTCTTGAATTTATTTGGCATTCTTCCTGATGTCCCAAAATGTATTTCCGAAATTTTCCTGCACTTCAAAAATGCACTTAATCAGCTCAGAAAATCCAAATTAGCACAATTACAAATTTCCGACCAAATTAAGCAAAATTCGGAAAACGGGGAAATAACAAACAATTAAACACAATTCCCTGGTTTATTTAAGTGCAATAAACTAAATATAATTCAAGAAATAACGACTCATCAAAATAGACCACACTTACTCTTTTGCACTCCTGGGCAAAACCAAAACCAAAACCAGGGAACTACTTAAACATCAGGAAGGTGACACAGACTCGACAGACAGACCACAAAGACTCCAAAACAGGAACACAGTTGCACAATTCTCACAAAATCTGGACAGTAAAAGGTATAGGCAGAATCCCACACAGAGTCAATGAAAGCCAATACTCAAAAAATCATCCAAACAGTTCAGTACAAGGAAAACATTCAATCAGTTCAAGAGATGAATCAAAAGCAACAAAGCCTCATAGATGCACACAATCAGTGTTTCTCTCAAGTGTTTAAGATAAATCAATGTCACTCAATGCACTCAAGAAAGCAATCACAAATAGACTTGGCAAGCCTCTAATATCAACACTCAAGCACATACGCATGTTCAAATCAAAAGGTCTTTTCATGGTTGTAATGGGGCCATGGACAAGGGAGGATATATCTGGATAAGAAGCTACAAACCATAAGGAACAGAGGAGCAATGGGGAACAAGTGTAAACACATTCAAACATACCCACAACCTCTAATTCCATCCTCTTCTTGACTCCATTATTCACAATTATTCATATATATATTTTTTTTCACTATTTTTCTGCTCTCTTTTTTTTTTTCTCATCCTGTCTCTTTTCTTTTCTTTCTTTTCAAAACAAAACTGTAAAAGACAAGATTTACAAAAACAAAACAATAATAGGAACCAACTAGCCAACTCATAAGAATCCCCAAGAAGACCACACTTGTTCCCAAAACACTTCCAAAGCTCCAAAATTCCCTAAGGTTAAGGTAATCATGATTTTTCACTTAGGGCTAGTGTATGAGCTTCAAAACAAAGAAATAGGGGAAAGTATAGGCTCAAAAAGGGTTTTCAAAGAATCAGAGCAAGGTAAGCTTATTTGGCTAGAGAGGCTCAAGAACAAAATTGCCTTTATCACTTCCAAACATGCATATTAATCAAGAGTTGTCACAAGAGTCAAGCCAAGGCATATGCGCAAGCAATCAAGAGACATATCACACACAAGAAAGAACATAAAGTGGCTCAAATCTCACACAGGGTAATTCTGTCACAATCAATTCAACTCTCAAAAATCATAATCATCTTCCAAGCAGAGAAAAGCAAGGATTTCCAACCAATCAGAGTATCAATGAAGTGGAAGACATATTTACAACCCAAACAAAGTCCAGAAATCAAGAGAAACATGTAAAACTGTACACAAAACAAAACAAAAACTACCTAGAAAAGAAAAAATTTAACACGGAAAACAAAAACTATCAAAGAAAAATCAGAATCTCCCCCAATAGACCACACTTAAACTACACAGTGTCCTCAATGTGTCACAATCAGCAGATCAAACAATCAGAACAGTCAACAGATCATGGACAAGTGCAATAAAAGTAGGGAAAGGGGGAGAAGAGAAAAAGAAAACTCCCCTGATCATGGTGGCAGTTGCCAATTTTGGACTTTCAGGGAGATGTCTTCCACCACAGTATCCAGCAAGAAGGTTTTGAGGACGAACTGCTTCATCCTCCAGATTTGATCTAGCAGGGAGATATCATCCACAGCTGGATTTAAGAAGCAAAGATTGTTGATGAGCAGGTTCAGCTGGTGCCTATTGATCTTGAAGCTTTTGTCAGTGTTAGCACCTTTATTTTCCACTGTGGGTGTTTGTCTATCAAATTCATGTGTACCTCCTGCAACATGGTTAGTGCGATGTGTTTCCAAAGAAATGATATGCAGGGGTATAACACCCAATCCCAGTGTAATAGGCTGAACAACAGATATACTCTCAGAACATGAATCAATTTCAAATTCAAAAGCAATATCAACAACAGACTCAGATTCATGTTCAGTGCATGGAGAATAAACATTTGGATGTGATAGCAAAAAGTGGTTCTCATCATGCAGAGAAGGACAATTAAGAACAGACTCATCAACAATATAATCATCAACACACCTATCAACATCATAATCATGCATCGCACAATCATCAACAGAATAATCAATTTGAGGTATGTTTACCTCCACTTCCCTAAAGATTGGAATAGTGGTGGAGGATGAAAATGGTCTACCTGGCTCAAAATTGCTGCTTATACCTGCCTGCTCCTCAAAATACTCATCACTCTCCTCAGGTGCAAGAGTAGGGACATAGGATGATGGGAAAGTAGATGGCACCATAGTAAGTTCATGACTCTTCTCCCCATCTTCTATGTTGATGCCACTATCATCATCATCTGGAATCTGAACAGTCTGAAATGGTAACTCTGAATCTTGAGACTGTTCCTCAGTGAGTTGAGTGGCCATCTGCCCTATCTGATCAGTCATACTCTGAATGGCAGCTCCTATTTCTTGCTGGAACTGCATGTTCTCTTGCCGAAACTGAAGGTTCTGCATGGTCATCTGCTCCAACAACTCCTGCAATGTAGGCTCAGAAGTAGAAGGCTGAGGAGCTGTTTCGGCAGAAGCATCATATTGCTGACTCTGATATTGCTGGACTGGTGGAGGCATGAAGGTACTCTGGAATGGTGGTTCTTGATATTGATGTTGTGGAGCATTGTACCATCCCAAGGTAGGGTCATTCCATCCAAGACCGTTGTCGTATCCATCTTGCACATGGGAGAATTTACTCAGAAATTTATGCTCAAGATCTTCCCATCTGGTAATGGATCCTGGAGGAAGAGAGTCTTTCCAATCTTTTGGTGCTCTTTCTAATGAGTGCGGGAATGCTCTTAAGAAAACTAGATCGTCCGGGACATTTGGAAGTTTCATTAAAGAGCAAATTCGATAAAACCTATCCAAATGTTCATGTGGGCATTCACCTGCAAGACCATAAAACTTGGGCAACAAATTCATCAGTCCAGTGGTGAGAACTAAATGATCACCATCCTCATTAGGTGGAACCGGCTCCCAAAGAGAGCTCTCAGAAATTTGAGGATGAGCCACATTGTTCTCAGCATAAAAATCAGCAGAATTACAATCAGAGTAACATGCAGAAGGAGAATCATGATCAGAGGCACTAGCAAAATAAGCAGTATTCACAAAATCAAAATAGGTAGACATGGAAAAAGAAGAATACTAAAAATCACGAAACTAATAAAACACAACACATTTATACATGCAACACGCACACACAAAACAGAACATCACATCATATCACAACACAAGACAAAACACAACACACACAAACACAACAAAAACCTAAGACCGAACCATTGGTCCCCGGCAACGGCGCCATTTTGATGAGAGGGTCGCACCTCCCACAAAAGTTGTGCATAAAAGAATGCAGTATAGACTAGGAAGTGACTCCTAGGTCGTCTCACAAGGACCAAATGCGATTCGAGACTTAGGTCAAACACGAAGTGGGGGGGGTTTGAAAGTGTTTTTGGTTGCGGATAAAATTAAATAAGACACTAATGCAAACGGAAACGTAAAAACGGTCTCAATCACAAAATTAAAGCGGTTGGTCACTAAAGCTAACATTACATTTAAATTAAAGGAGTGAAAATTAACTTTGTGATGATTAACATTGAAAGGAGAATATGGTAATCAAGCAAAGATCACTTAAAAATTAGCAAGCATTCAAACCTAAGTGTATGCAATATGAAAATTGTAACCTAATTAAGTGCAAGATTAAGCATTTAAAATAATATAAAAGTAGACCCTTGGAGATCTCTGGACGTGGCAGCAGCTCCCTTCCGTCACCGTGCACCACACATTCATTTTAAATCACTGTCTCGGGCTTCTCTTTAAAGAAAATTTAAATCCTTAGAATGCTTCTTCTTTCTTCACGTAATTCACCACCAGCCACTGCCACTTTTTTTTTGCTTCTCCTATCTAAGTTATCATTCATTCTTAAAAGATAAAGAATTGTATCAATGACCGTGGGCCACCTCTGCCTTCACGTGAATGAACTTCTTCATAGACCAAAACAAACCAGCTGTAAAGTGCTTCTCTTCTCCCGCTCCACATAAGCCATCAACGTCCCATCATTTTCCCACCTAATCTACTCTTCATTTCTCATTCTTCAATTGAAAAGCAAAGTAATTAAACACTCAATCATGGTACCTTCTCCGTTCCAGCAAAGAAACATTAAAAAGCTTTAATCAAAAGTCAAAATGTGAGCTTGTGCACCCTCCCATCCGTGACAGCACACCACTTATTATTCATTTCTCAATCACAATGCACATTCTGCCTCTGCATCCAAAAATCCGTGCACACCATTATCTTCACACTACATTCTCTTTATCAACCCGTGACCTCCTTGGTTCAAGCGTCCGTGCACACCATTCATTCCATCCCTTCTCTTTTCTCCATCACCGTGCTCTCTTCCAGCGTAACAGCACATTCCAACACCGTTTTTCTTCCAGCCAGCGTGGCACCTCCAGCTCCTAAATCTACTTGCAGCACCTTGCTTCCAACCGTGCACAACGTCTCTTCCAGCACAGCAAAAATGAAATTTGCTTCTTCAAAAATGCGTAACAGTAAAAAGAGAGTAACAAAGACTGATGAAGCAAAAGTGAACTTCCGTGATGATGAGCATTGAAAGATTGATGAAGAGTTAACAAAGATCAATTAAAACAAAATGCTTCTTTCATTCTAAAAATTTGTAACAACGTGAATATCTCCCCAGCTCTCCATTCCCGAAAACTTCCAGGCACAAGCCTAAAAGCCAAAAACCGCAAGAGCCCCCCCAAGAGACCCGAGACCGAGGGTATCTGCTTGAAATTGTGTGGCGGCTGGCTCTTCTAAGGGTCTTGTGTCCTTTGTTTTAGGGTAGGGTCCACACAAATAAAACCCTAGGGTGCCAAGTCATTAATTTCTAATTTTGGGTCTAATCTAATTTACCAAAAATTGACCCAAAATATAAAAGTTGATACAAAAAAAAAAAAATTCTAAACTACTGAATTACAATTTAATTAATTCTAAAATGTCCGTGTGGAGAGTCTTGAATTTATTTGGCATTCTTCCTGATGTCCCAAAATGTATTTCCGAAATTTTCCTGCACTTCAAAAATGCACTTAATCAGCTCAGAAAATCCAAATTAGCACAATTACAAATTTCCGACCAAATTAAGCAAAATTCGGAAAACGGGGAAATAACAAACAATTAAACACAATTCCCTGGTTTATTTAAGTGCAATAAACTAAATATAATTCAAGAAATAACGACTCATCAATTACTCCATTTCCCTCCATTGCTTTTTTAATTTGCTGAAAAGGTTAGTTGCTTTGTTGAAAACTTTTTTTGTATGCATGTTATTTGCTTTTGTGTATGCATGTTATTGGCTTTTGCGTATGCATTCTTTTGGCTTTTAGGTATGCATGTGTTATTGGATTTTGAATATGCATGTGATAGTTGTGTTATTATAATTGGCATGTTAGATTACAAGTATGAAATCATTCAGTGAAACTTAGTTCCCATTTGAAATTTAACACAAACGATTAATCTTTTAATCGTTTGTATTAAATTTTGAATTGTCCGATTGGACAGTTTGGGAAAATTATCTTTCTTAATTTGCTATAACATATATGTTGGAGTTTATGGATAAGATTGATAAAATTTTGGTTCAGTTTTTGTGTTGTTCTCTGGATGCATATTTGATTGTGGTCATCCTTGACTACTCTCATTTCGTGTATTTCGGAGACCAATGCGAAATGTTGCCGAAATGTTATCAAATTTGTTATGTAAACTTCTTTGCACGTGTCTTAGCAATTTATGAAAAATAATTTTTCTGAATGGGTAGGGCCTAACCTTGTGAGAGTTAAAAAACTGAAACTGATGAAGTATGTTACGGACACAGTATGGATCGAAGCTGGATGAATGAATGTCACATCAGTGAAGAATATGAGAAGGGTGTTTCGGAGTTCTTGCAATATGTTGAACAAAATGCTAAGTCTGTGAACGGGACATATTTTTGTCCTTGTGTTCGTTGTCTTAATCAAATACGACAAGACTTAGGCAATGTGTTTGACCATCTTTTCATGTTCGGCATAATGAGAACTTATACCGTTGTGAGTTGGTATGGAGAAGTACTGGACCAGCCTACCACTTCACGAGGAATGGATTATGTGGAAGAATGGATGAGTGATCATTTATAGGACATGATACGTGATGTCGGTGAAGATAATTTTGGAAGAGCTAATTTGTATGATTCTCTTATAAATGATTCAGAGCAATCGTTGTTCCCAGGATGCTCGAACTTTACACGTCTGTCTGCAACTTTGAAGTTGTTTAGTTTAAAAGCAAGTAATGGATGGACCGATAAAAGTTTCACAAAGTTGTTGGAGTTGTTGAAGGAGATGCTTCCAGAAAATAATACTCTACCTATTCGTAATTACGAGGTAAATTTTTTTTATGTCCAATGGGTCTTGAATATCAAAAGATACATGCTTGTCCTAATGATTGTGTTTTGTACATAAAGGAGTTTGCTTCGCTAAAGTATTGTCCAACATGTGGTTTATCTTGTTTTAAAAAAAAATCTGACAGAAACACTGCTGATGAAGGTAATGATGGTGCACCTACTAAGGTGATGTGGTATTTGCCTATAATACCTAGGTTCAAACGTATGATCTTTGTTAAAGAAGATGCAAAGAACCTTAAATGGCACGTTGTCGGAAGAAATGAGGCCCACTGAAGCTCCCACACCACCTCGGGTCAACACTAGAGGATCATGCTCTGCTGTATAACCTACTCAATATAGCGGTCAGTATGAGGTGTTGGTTGATGGGGATCCCCCATGCATTATGGCTGTCGGACGACTACTTGAGGGAGGGCAGACTATTCATGGTGTTCCCATATTACCCCACCACGTGCGTGTGACGATTGACGAGGTTCGGGATCCCCAGGCGTAGGTGCCTGTACCCGCTCGAGAAATTCATTTTGTAGGGGAGGCCATAGGATCATTTATAGCCTGGCCTAGAGCATTGATCATGTCACACATTGCTACTCCACAGGTATAATGTATTTGTTATTAGTATTTCTATGTTAAATTTAAAAATATTTATTGATAACTTTGAAACTCTTATCTTCAAAAGCAGTCGATTCATGATACAGTCATAGATGAAGATGATGAGATGGCTGAAGAGGAGGATGATCCTCTATCAAAGCTAATGACAAGATTACCCAGGTTGAAGAGAGCACCATTAGAACTATACTGGGATTTGAGAGTATTTCGTCTCCCCCCATGTTCTACTATATATCACATTGACTGATGCATTGGAGGTCATTGGGGGAGACAGGATGTTGAATATTTCCATCATTCAGCTATGGTGCATGTAAGATAGTTAATTTTGTCTTCCATATTAGTTTTATTTAGATTCCTAGTTTCTAACAACTTAACTTTATTGTTTTAGGTACATGGACACAATCATTATAGACCAAGGTCGGTTTTCCGTGTACGGATTTGTTGAACCTCAGACCATTGAACCTTCTGGTAACACACTTGAAAGCAAACAACATTATTTGCAAACATGGATGGATGAGTAAAAAAGAGACGTATACCTTGTGCCATACATTGATGGGTAGGTGTTGTTATATGTAAAAGTTCATTAAAGTTTACTTAATTAGTTAACTAACTATTTGTGATTCGTGATAGGTCGCACTGGGAGCTGATGGTCATCATTCCCAAACAATGTAAAATTATATGGTTTTGTTCACTACACAGGAAGATGAAAACTGACTTGAGAACCATGCTTCAAGGGTAAGTGTTTCTCCAAAAATGACTTTGAATTTGATGTTCACCTTAAACTTTTATGATATATATAGTTATATTAATTTTACTATGTGTTTTCAATCTAAATAGAGTTATTGGTAAATCACGAGGTCAACTAGTTCAAATTTTGTATCCAAAGGTTGTAAATCATTTATACTTCTAATTCATTCTTTATGTTATTGAATGATTTAAATTCTTGACTATTTAGTTTGTCATTTTAGTGTAACAACCAACTAGATTCATGGGAATGTGGCTTCTATGTCATGTCTTGGATTAAGACCATCATTTGAGCTGCCATTACAGATGACTGGAATGAGGTAATTATGCATAGCTTCAATACATTACAAATCAAATTCATCTTTAAACATATATGAAACCATAATGAATCTTTCTTCATTTTGCAGCGTTTCAAGAATACATCTCCTATACCAAAGGACATAATTAGGAAGATAAGGTAGGAGTGGACAACTTATCATCTGCAAAGATGGAGCTAGGAACACTTATATTTGTTGTTGAACATTACTTAGGTTTAGTTTAAGTTTATATTTTGATAGTTTTGGTATTGGATTGTTTTTTACATTAAGTAGAACTTTCTTTATATGAAACGAATTAATATATATATATATATATATATATATATATATATTATAGTATATTGTTTTGGGACAATTTCTGTTTTTCAGGTGTGGTTTTATTGCAACAATAAATTAATTTAAAAAAAAAACAACTAGTAAACGTCGGTTAATGCCATGTCCGACGTCTATTGACGTTTGTCAATGCACAGACAAACGTCCAATGAGTTACAGTGAACAGGGCCTATTAACGTCTGTTGTATCCCACATCCGACGTCTATATAGACGTCTGATGTACCATGTCCGACGTCTATATAGACGTCTGGTATACCTCGTCCGACGTCTATATAGACATCTGGTATACCCCGTCTGACGTCTATATAGACGTCTGGTATACTCTGTCCGACGTTTTATTAACGTCACCGACAAAGACGTCGGATATGGATCCGACGTTAAAAGGCCAAAATAATAGACGTCTAAAGCCCTTTTTGCACTAGTGAGAGGTGGTCTGTTTCGAGATGCACCTTCACCGAAGGTTTGAGAAACGGAAGCCATTACATGATTAAATAATCGATTTCACAAAAAGGATAATCAATTTATTTTTCAAATAACTTTTGAAAACCAGCTCTGGTGCCAATCGTTAGAAATAAAGAAGCTTGTTTCTCAACACCACGATGGGGGAGGGGTGAATTGGTGATTTATAAAAACGTGCATTTTTCAAATCTTTTTGCAGAAATAGAATGATCTTTAAAACTTTTTTGCGCTGTAAGTAAAGTGTGTATGCAATGAAATGTAAAGAGATAGAGATAGAAGATCAAACATAGTTTTTATCTTGGTTCGGTCTCAATGCCTACATCTAGTCATCCTTCCAATCAACCATTGATTGATGGATATTTCACTATAATGATTGGAGAATTACACCAAAGGTTTTACAGTGATTACACCCTCACAATGTAAACACCTTTCCCACTTAAACAATCAAATATAAAAACGAATACGCCTACACACACATAACCACACGTTCTTGCTACATGATCCCTTTGAGAATCCAATCTCAAACTCCAAGAGCTCCTCGCTCTCCTTCCTGTTGCACACGAAAAGGGACACAACACAATCAACAAGTGCATAATTCTTTTATGATGACAGCAAATACACCTCAGTAGTGGGGATACGATCAGTCAGTCAAGCTATCAAATGTCTCTCAAGAATCCTTCAAATTTCTTTAAGATCTTTGCTTCTTGATTCTTGGAGCGTCAATGCAATCTGTATAACTTTCTCAGATGAAAACTGTTAGATATGAAAATGTAAATGATCAAGTGTTCTACAGAAATACAAGCAATGCGTCAATTTATAGTTTCTATCATAACAGACGCAAAGTAATTGATTATGTTAGTAATGTAATCGGTTACATAATAAAAAACCAGATGTAAAAGAAATACAACTAACTCAACCCATAATTGAAGGCACAATTAATGTAATCATTCTCATTTAATGCAAGTCAAATATATTTAAAACATATGACCATTAGAGCAATTTGACTCAACTGAAAACAACTTTCAAAAGATAAGAGACTTAATTCATTACATAACATGTGTAATCGGTTAAGCTTAACACTTAAACAAATTTTGAAAACTTTTTCTTCTTCAAAAACTCATCACAGCACAATTGAAAAAGATATATGCAAAGACATAAGTTTTAATCGATTCACCAATTAATGTAATTGATTCTAACTTGTTTTTGCCACAGTTCAAAACTTAAGCTTTTGTGCTTGTGGTTTTCATTACTCAAAAACATACAGTATGCATACAGAGATATAATCACATCATAATCACAATAGTATGCAGAAACAACAGTATGTTCAACATATGCATCAATCAACAATAAGTATTTATGTATCAACATATGCATTAAACACAAAAAAAACATTTATGTTGTGTCATGACAACATCTGTGTTGTTACAATCAATGTGTTGTCATCATAAAAAACAAACACAATATTTGGGTTTATTACTCACAAGGCTCCCCCTATCAACAATTTAGATACAATTGTTTAAGTCCATTGAAGTGTATAATATGATCTAGGAGTATTAGAATTTGGGAAAGATGAATAAAATAGGTCAAGAGCGGTGTAGTGGTGCAAATTTTGCAGTTTAGGTGTTGTAGAATTATGCAGACTCGTTGAGCGAGTGTGGTTGCCGAGCAAGAGGTGAGGGAACCTGGACCATTGTTTCTGTTATCTACAGCAAGATTGTCCGCTGAGCGAGAGGTGAGGAGTTTGGACCACTGTTTTTTTTGTCGCAGAGCGAGAGGGGTCATTGAGCGAGAGGTGAGGGAGCTTGACTCATTGTCTCTGTGTTCGCATAGGGAGAGTGGTCGCTAAGCGAGAGGTGAGGTAGCTTGACTCACTGTCTTTGTGTTCGCATAACGAGAGTGGTCGTTGAGTGAGAGGTGAGGGAGCTTGGCTCACTATTTCTGTGGTTGCCTAGCGAGTTTGGTGCGTTGAGCGACTAGTCCAGAATCTGTTTTATTCTTTCTATACTTGTTTTTTTATAACCTTGAACTATGTTTTGATTTATAGTGAATGATGTATAAGTATTTATGGTATTATATGGTTATTAATTTTATGTGTTGTGATTCAATGTGAAAGTATATGAGTATCATTATGGTTTCAAAGGTGTGGAAGAAAGTTCCAAGGAGGAATTTCTCAGTGGTGGTTTCAAGTGTTGTAAGTATGAATATGGGAAGTTCAGTCTTGGAGTTAATCCTGACATTCTTGGTCACCCATTCGCAAGTAGAGAAGGGTGAGGCATGTCGTGAGAATAGTAGGAGGTCCTAGTTAGGGGCTTTACCCTGGACTAAGGCGAGTGATAACAGACTAACCTTTGGTATGGTAGCTTAGGGTGAGCCAGTTGTTTCACCACAACAAGTGCATGAACTCCCATAACTCAATATTCATACTGATCCGAATGGTCAAGTAAAAAGGGTGGTCATATATGAAGTGTAGCTTGGTTTGATGTGATGTGTGTATCTTAGATGATGGTTTAACATGTATTAATATATCTTTAGTTGTTTGTACTCTAGTTACCCTTCTACTTGTGTTTTGTGTGGTATGTTTTTCTTTGCTTCCTTACTTTGCTATGATCGTCCGGTGGGTGTGAGCAGAGGGAGATGAGGTTTTTCTGGAGCATGATTTGGATGGAGATGCTATTGATGCTTAGGTCGCTTAGTTCTTGTAAATAGTATTGGACTTTTAAGCTAGTATTATATATAAAGTTTATCTTTGTAGTTATTTTGAGATGATTGTAAATAACTTTATATTTTCCTTCTTTTTAACTGTTCTTGTTAATATTAGAATTATGATGACTCTTTTATATAGTAAAATACTATATTTTTGGGATGTTACACTTTTAATTTTTTTCTTTTAAATCAAGTAAAAATAATTCAATCATACGTTAGTTTCACATAAGATTGGATAATATAAAACAAAAAACAAAGAAATAAAACGTTTAATCTATTTAAAATGAGGTAAATTTTGTCATCAGAAATTGTTCGACTCTGTGTTAAACTCCTACCAACCCTTTTATTAGTAATGGTATCACATCTATACCTTTTTTATTAAGTAATTGAATTTAATAGATTGTTTAATATATTTGTCACATGGTTCAGTTTAATTCGTCACATCTTAGTGATCTCACATCTCTAAAAGTGTGGGAAAAAATAACACGCAAACGCCTTCTTGAAAAGATGGATATTATTAAGAGTAGAAACACCATCTGGTTCGGATTCATACGTGGAAAGAAAGAAAAGCAAAGTGGCAACATTTGAATTCTTTTTTATATTTTTTACTACCCAATCATGCACTTTTTATCTCATCATGAAAGAAATATCGATTCTTGGTGTAATGTAAAGTAAAATTGGACTTTGGTACAATCTGGTCAGTATCTTATTTTTTTTCTAATACTGTTTACGACATTGATAAGGTGAAAGAAATTATTTAAAACAGTAAAGGTTATGATGAAGTCCAGAACTAGCAGAGAGGTACGTCGCACGATTGATCGAAGTTTAGGAGATGTTAAGCTTTATAAAATGGTGGTGAGATCAAAGAGGTTGAAACTCCATTCTCTTCTCGTCCATCATTAACATCGGAATTTCCAAGTGCCTTCTAATTGTTTCTCTATTATACGAAACTTTTTTATCACGAACCTATGAGCATTTATCCTTTGCAAATGGTTGGTTCGGGTATGCATTTGCATATAATCCTCTGACCACCAGTTCAATGTAGTAGTCCTTCCTCAATGCCTGTCGCTAATACTCGTTGGAATTCATCATTTTCTCTTTCCAGTAGCTCAATGCTTCTTTCTGTCAACAATGACGTATTCTTAATATTCTCAAACCTTTCCTGCTTTGCTCTTGTTTGGAACTTAATTTGGTCCCATTGGTTGGAAGGTTATGGAAGATCTTTCCCTTTTGTGGGTTCTAAAATTTGACTGGTGGAGCAGAGATGATGATTTTGTGGTGGATTGATTTGTTAAGATCGTTTATAAGGCTGAATTGTCCAAACATCCTTAATTATATATTTTGAAGTTTATGACATAGTGTTATGATGGAACCAACTCCAAGTTCCAAGCTCAAGCAGCTCCACAACTCAAAGTGACGCAATGGAATGAATTGATGAAGGAAAACCGAACTGCACGTAATGTGTTTGATGAAAGGTTCAACGAAGGTTTGGTGAGTGTATGAGGTTTCTCAAGCTCAGAAAGCCTTCCAAAAGGGAAGGAAGCTAGAGGAGGGAGTGCAGAATAAGCACAAAGAAGTGAACTCTGAAAGATAAACCTCGAGAATTCTCAACAGCGTTTCTTTATCAATTTCAAAGTTGGATTTTACAAAGAAGAGAGTCTCTCTTTTATAGATGAAGAGAAGGCTTTATATCTAGTCTACGAAGCTCTAAAGAATGCCAAAAGAAGTGTGTTGAAGACGCAATCCAAGCTTGGGCCGCAAGTCTCGCATGAAACACATTAAAAACGTGTTTTAAATGCTGAAAAATCTGGTGCAGATTGGCTGAGCGTGAGCAGCAGGTGGCTGAGCGAATTTTCATTCAGGAAGCCAATTCTCTTTGTAATCCTAATCCGGAAGGTACTTGCTCCAATCCGGAAAGCACCCTTTTCTTCACTTCTTTCGCTTTCCTTGCTTCCTTTGGCTCACCAAGCTTCTTTAGGTGATTGTCCATGGTCTTCAACCTTTATTTAAGACCTACAAAATAATGCAAATGTTATTTAACAAAGATAATCTATCTAAGACTTAGATAAGGAAAGAGCTTTAGTTGAAAGTCTATATTCACTTCCCTTTCTTAGTCTTAGTCTAAGTTGATACTTCTTTGGATAGGAAATCCCTAAAGGAGTTGCCATCATTTCGTCCCTCTTTAAAAATGATTTGTCCTCAAATCGGGAAGAAAGAAAGAAGCACAACTGTGGTTGTTGTTTTCCTCCTGGATCAAAAATATATCTACAAAAGATAGCAAAAATTAATATGATTAAAAGGATGTAATAAAAAACAAGGAAACAAAATGAAGGCCTTTTGTTGGCAAGAATTTGCTTAGAAGTAGTTTTGGAAAAATTGAGAAGTCCATATTCACAAGTTTTTTGACTTTTATCTTAAGTTACCTGTTTCCACTAGGGTAACATTAACTCAAGATTCAAATTGCCATATTTTGAAAAGGATTGTACAGAATATTGAATGACAATTGATTTAAAAGAAAAATTAATAGTTGAAGAGTGCACAATGATTGGAAAAGGAGTAAAGAATGAGAAACCTTCCCTTTTAGATTCCATGGTAATGGTAAGAGTAGGAGTTGCCTTCAATAGCAATTGCTCTGTCTCTTTATTTTCTTCTTTTCTTCTTCTCTTCATGTTTCCTCTTCTCTTCTCTTTCTTTTGTGTCTCTCCTTTTCCTTTCTCTCTTCTTCTTCTCTCCCTCTCTTTTCTTTCTCTCATCTCTCATCTTCTTTTCTTACTGTTGCTTCTCTTCTCTCTTTCGCTTCTTTCTTTCTCTTTTCTTGTTCTCTCCTATCTTCTTCTCTTTTCCTTTCTTCTTTTTTTCTTTCTACCTCTGTTCTTTCTTTTCTCTCAATCTCTCTTTCTATTTGCTTAACCTTTAAATCTTGAAGTCTTGCCCCAAATTCTATTTCTCTACAAAAGAAACCATGATCATTTAAACTCAAGAAATATTTTTCCATTTTCAATACTATCTCGCATTAGTTCCAGGTTTCTTTTGATTGTAAGAGGCACAAACTTTCTTCTCATGCAAGCTCTTAATTCATCCTTGATATATGAATTATAGTACCCATTATCAATCCTAGATGACCTATATGAACTAAACGACATATATGAATAACAAGACATTTTATTTCTAAAAGTTTTTCACAAACTTTTTAGATTTTTGGTGAAGGATTTCTAGAATGATTCTAGAGGTAAAATGAACCAAATAGCTCCTAGGAAAGAGATGTGAGTCATAAATGGACAAGCTTAAGAACCTTGTCCTTCCTAGCTAGAGTGTCTTTGGTTGTTTCTTACCTTATTCTAGGTAGAAATCTTTCAAAAGCTTTTGAATGCAAGATGAAATGCACCTAGAAACCAAATGAAGGTTTATCTAAATGAAACACGCTCCTATGTATCACTGAGACTTAAAACATAAAAGACAAGCAAGCAAAGTAAAGTACACAATGCAAATGGAAAATGCTAAGCAGTCCTAAGTGAAAGCGCAAGTGACACTTTGAGCCCATTGACACACTTTCACACTAAGAAGTGGAAACTAAGATATTACAATGTTTAATTGTGCACTTGGAATTACTTGAAAAACATTTTTCCAAGCCACTTTGAGTTGCAAATGGAAAAGCAATTAAACTTCAAATGTTCCATGATACAAAGCTCGAAAGTACATGATACAATGCTTAAAATTTACAAATGATGTTGCTGCAAAAACTAGGCTGTTGCAGCCCTCCAAAATTGGTGCAAAGTATGGTGCAAGATGGTGAAATGCTGCTGAATTCTTGAGCAAAAGTGACACTTTGAGAGCAACTCCATTGTCCAATTCAGCAACCCTTCCACTTCCTAGTATGCTACCCCCTTGGAGCAAGGATCCTGGACCTTGGAAGCCTCACCAAAACGCCACAACACCCTGCCACACACTAAAACAGTCACCGCAAAAATCTGCACTACAACAGAATTTAATTCACATACCAGGTTTTGTGACACAAATTGGAGGTCAAACAAGTTTATTTCAAGTATTTTTAAGCTTTGAATCAATGAAGGTACATAAAAGGAACCTAGGATAGGAACTAGATCAAATTAAACAAGCAAGAAGAACAAAAAACAAAGAGCCAAAACTAGTGCAGTAAATTGTTTGATAAAAACGGAACTGTTTGATCAAAGTCCCCAAAGAAGCGCAGATTTTGTGATTTTTAATTTTTGGGGTTCAAAACTGGATTGTTTGGTTTTCTTTTGCTTTTTATGGATGTTTTAATCATATCTTTCCATTTGGAAACATAAACCTAGCTTTTGCCAATCCAAAAATGAGATTTGAAGAAATGGAAATGCCAAACAACACTAAAAATGGTTACTGCACAAGAAAAGTGGCTTTAAAAGTGTACTTTCAAACCCAAAAATGAGTGGCAATGTTTCAAAAGCTCAAATGATGGTTCAAGCAATTTTATATCATCAATTCGAAAGTGTTTAAGCACTGAGACAACAAAGAAATACACTATAGCAGAATGCACTAAAACAATCAGATTCATCAAAACACACCTGTGGTAGCCAATTATGTAGCACTTTTTACACCAAATTTGCACCAGAATTGAAAACAAACACTAGAATCAAACTCGAAAGCACCAACAAAACTTATGGAAGTCCTAATTCACTAGATCTAGCTATAGAATATTAGCTAGGAGATGTTAAAAGACTTAATACCAAACAAGGAAATCAAGCATGGTGCATAACTTGGATGAAACAGTGACAACATTGTTTTAGAGAATTTTGAATCAACTCAAGTATGCTTTTTTGCAAAAATAATATAGCTAAAAGATAAGCGAGTTATGAAAAAGCTTTGTGAAACATAAAGACCTTGAACTATAAACACACCAATACATGAACAAATGCACTGTTAAACGATTTTCCTATCAAATGCATCAATGAGAGTCTTGTGGAATGTACTCGTGTTAGACATTGCTAAGCAAATCTCAAACAAACTCTCAATATGTATTGTTGGATAATATGTCAAAAGATATTTTTGAAAGGTACACTAAAAGTCTTAAATGATAATCCAAAAACTTGTGTTAAAAACACCTTGCTAAATGCGCTTTTGAATAGAACAGAGATAACTTAAATAAGCGTTTTGAGGAAAAGCCTTAGATAGCCTACACCATACCGTTTGCCGAACAATTTTCATCCAATGATGACTTCTTTATAAGCTACTTGGTTCCTAGTTAAATGCTTAAGCAATTAAATCTTTCCTGAGCGGTAGGAAATGTGAAAAGAACTTTGTTGTTCTGAACATACATCAAATGCCATTAAATGTACAATGTTTAAAAACAAAAAAAAAAAGTGATAAGAAAAAAGATATATCTGCCTCCATGAATATCTACTCTACTATGTGCAGATAACCTTTTCAAGTATCCACCTAATCCATCCTATACAAATTAGAAGTGGATGTTAGAGACAAAGAAGACATTCACGGAATGTTCTACTATCAAAAGTCGTGCCAGAAAGTTCGTAGAATCCACTTTTGATAAAGAGTTGAAAAAGAATGTTTGCTCTGACAAGTTGACTTTAACTAACAGTTGCTACCTATGACAAGGCTAAGAAGATCTGAAGATCAAAGCAAAGTATTATCTAACGAACATGTTCTTGAAGCCTATATGTTGAAGAATGCCAAAGAAAAGAGTAAGAGAATAAGTAGACGAACACGAAAGAAAATATCTTTGGAGAAAAAAAAATCTCAAAAGAAAAGGATACACTCTCAAGCATCGTAGAATCATAAGCTTACTTTTATAAAAAGAGAGAAAATTCTGAGAGTCTATTAGATTGAATTGTATTATATACGCATCCTTTCTACGAGAATAATTGTCTAAGGACTTCTAATCAATCTGTTCGATTCTAAATTCTGAAGAGAATTCAAACACTTAAGGCTTTGTTAAGACAAAATCGTCTATATGTCTAAACGCTCTCATGTTTTGAAGTTTAACAAAATAACATTAAATGAAATAAGGATATGAATTAGGTTAAAAAATCCCCAACGCTCTCATGTTTTGAAACATAAGACTTAGGTTAAAAAATCCCCAACATAGAAAAATTTATCGAGGTCGTACCCGAATCAAATTAATATGCAATTAAGTGCAGTATAGACTAGGAAGTGACTCTTAGGTCGTCTCTTAAGAACCAAATATGGTTCAGGAAATAGGTCAAATACGTAGTGGGGGGAAATGGACAGTTTTCACGAATTGAAATCAATAAAACAGAAACAAAGATTAAAAACAGGGTGGCATTAGTTCGATTGCAATTCTTTCCAATCCTTGATTAACAAAAATTATTCGCTCTCTCATCCCTAATCCAACACAAGTTAAACGACAAAGAGAAGTCTAAAGTGGTTTTCATAAAATATGCATTAAGCAAACACATTCACACAAATTCATTCAGTTCTGCACAAACACATTAATCAACTAAGCGAAGATTATCCTGCACAAATCAGACCACTAAGTGTGGACCAAACTCAACTGCACAGAATAAATTTAATATGTGTTGGCAATTAAGAGCATAATTAGAATCAAATTTAACCACAATAATATCATGGAAATTCTTGCAACCTCACTAATCACCAACCCAGAAAATTAAGCTTCCGTGGGGAACAATTGCAGAACAGAGAGTGTGGAAAACGTAGAAGGAAACGAAAATGAAACATCAAGCGTGGAGAGAAAAATGAAAATGAAAATGGAATTGCGATTGAATAGAAAACGAGTTCAACACATCATAAAAGAAGTAAAACGAAAATGAAAACCTCCATGAAAGAGCATTGTTCACGTCCAAGCTTCTCAAGAAAACGTAAAAATGAGAGAATGAATAGAGTGAAGGAATGGGGGGCTGCCAAGCACTAAACACTAGGTTTCCAAATCAGCCCCCACTTTTGGGCCTCTCCTAAAGTGACCAAAAAGTGGCCCAATGTGCAAAAGTCTCCCCAAAAAACACAAAAACAAACAATTAAATTTAAACTAAAATGCTGATGTGAAGAGTAGAGGATGATGTGGCAGCCCTCTAGGAGTCCCAAAATAATATTCCAAACATTTTCCTACAATCAATAATGAAAATAATTAGCCTTAGATAATTTAAATTAATTAAAATAAGAATTACTGGTCAAATTAAGCACAATTAGCAAAACTGGAGAAATAATAGACATTCAAGCACAATTCCCTAATTAAATATAGTATAATAAGCTAAGTGAATAGTAGAAAATATTGATTCATCAAAATAGACCACACTTAGTCTTTTACACTCCTGGGAAAAATCAAGACGCAGATCAAGGGATACATCAAAGGACATTAGGAGAGTGATACAACTTGAGCACACAGAAACAAAAAGACACACAAGAAAACAAATAAATTTACACAATCCTCAATGAATCCTTGAAAATAAAAGGACTAGACAACATCCAACACACAAAGAATCAGAGAAACCAGATAATCATAGTAATCATCCAAGCAATTCCAAACATGGCCAAATAATCAATCAGCTCAAGAGATGATTAGAAGTAACAGAACCTCACAAGATGCACTATGATTGTATCTCTCAAGTGTCTAGGGTAAATAATGTCAACTCAATGCACTCAAGAAAGCAAACAACAAACAAACTTGGAAAGCCTCTAATATCAACGCTCAAAACATATGCATGTTCAAATCAAAAGGTCTTTTCATGGTTGTAATGGGGTCAAGGACAAATGAGGATAACATATAGATAAGAAGCTACAAACCAAAGAGAATATAGGAGCATTGAGGAACAAGTGAAAATACAATCAAATCACACCCAAAACCTTTAATTCAATCGTCTTCTTGACTCCACTATTCAAAATTTTTTATTTTTCTGAAAATTTTCCATCTTTTTTTGTCTTGTCTCTTTTCTTTTCTATTTTTTTTTCTATAACACAACTGTAAGAGACAAGGTACACAACATTTTTACAAAACAACCAAGAAGAGGAACCAACTAGCCAATTCATAAGAATCACAAGAAGACCACACTTGTTCCCCAAACAATTCCAAAGCTCTAAAATTCCCTAGGGTTAAGGTAATCATGGTTTTTCACTTAAGGCTAATTAAGGAGCTTCAAAAAACAGATAGGGTAAAGAATAGGCTCAAAGGGGTTATCAAAGGATTGAAACAAGGTAGGCTTATTTAGCTAGAGAGGCTCAATAACAAAATTACCTTTATCACTTCAAAACATTCATATCAATCAAGAATAATCAAAAAGAGTCAAGCCAAGACATATGTTCAAGCAATCAAGAGATATATCACACACAAGAAAGAACATCATATGGCTCAAATCTTCACACGGGGTATTTCTGTCACAATCAATCACGCTCTCAAACATCATAATCATCTTTCCAAGCATAGAAAAGCTAGAATTTCAAATCATAAGTATCATTCAAGTGAAGGAAGAGTCTACAACTTAAACAAAATCTAGAAATTAAGAAAAACATGCAAAATTGTACACAAGACACAACAAAAACAACCTAGAAAAGAAAAACCTAAACAAAGAAAAATCACCCCCAATATACCACACTTAAACTACACAATGTCCTCAATGTGTCACAAGCATAAGATCAGAAATTAGAACAGTCAAAAGATATAGCCTAGTGCAATAAAAGTGAGAAAGGATGGAGAAAAGAAAACTCCCTAAGTTAGGGGGGAAATGAAGTTGGATCGAGTAAAGACATCTCCTCTACCACTGCATCTAATAAAGAAGGATTACTCAGGAAAGGCTTCAGTTTGTGCCCATTAACCTTGAAGCTTTTATCTGTGGATGGACTTTGCATCTCAATTGCACCATAAGGATAAATGTTAGTAACAACAAAAGGTCCAATCAACTTTGACCATAACTTACTCCCATGAGTTTGAGCCTAGAACTAATAGCACTTTCTGCCTAACCTCGAAGTCCTTTCCAACAATCTGAGTGTCATGGAACTTCTTCGTTCTCTCCTTGTAAAACTTCGAGTTTTCATAGGCTTTCAACCAAATCTCATGAAGCTCATTTAGTTGCAACTTTCTTTACTCTCTAGCTTGATCCATAAAGAAGTTGCAAGTCTTCACAGCATAGTATGCCCGATGCTCAATCTCAACAGGTAAGTGACATGCCTTTCTAAAGAGCATCATACAGCCTGTTGCTTCAATCTTTCCTGTTGGGCTGGATAATTTTCTCTAAGATCCTTTTTATCTCCCTATTTCAAATTTCGGCTGACCCATTGGTTTAGGGATGGTATGGTGTAGAAACTCTATGCACACCCTATATTTCTTTAGCAAAGACTGCATGGATCTATTACAAAAATGGGTTTCTTGTTGTTGAGACATGCAATCTATACCCTAGACATCAAAAGAAATAGGAAAAGGATCCATGCAATCTATACCCTAGACATCAAATACCTCACAGAACAACAAGTGTTGTTGAGACATCTACTGTCTCCAAGAAAGTGATCCTCCTACGCTCGAGCATCTGATCAATGAAAGGAAGGGGAAATGATATTTCCTTGCTGCTTGGTTAAGCCTCCTATAGTCAATGCAGACTCTCCAACTCTTTTGCACTCTTGTGGGAATAAGCTTATCCCTCTCCTTTTTCACCATAGTGAGACTAGTCTTCTTTGGCACAACATGGACCAAGCTCACCTACTGACTATCCGAGATAGGATAGGTGATCCCAACTTATAGAAGCTTGCTCACCTTCTTCTTGATAACATCCAAAATCACTAGGTTTTTCCTTCTCTACGACTGTCTAACTGGTTTTTCTCCATCCTCCAATGAAATGTTATGCATGCAAGTGGATAGGCTGATACCAGGGATGTCAGCTAAGGTCCAACCAATAGCCTTTTTGTGCTTCCTAAGCACACTCAACAACTTCTCCTCTTGAACAACATCAAGGGAGGTGGAAATGATCACAGATAACTTCTCATCATTCTCCAAGTACGTATACTTAAGGTTATCTAGAAGAAGTTTAAGCTTAGGAGTGGGTGCTTTCAAGTCAGATTTATCTATAGTTCCGACAAAAGGGTTAGTGCAATCTGACTCTAGAGAATTTAAATGTAAAGGCACAACACTCATCTTATCAGACCCAACATCAATATCCATCACAAGAGATACATCATCAATGTCAGCTTCATAATCATCAGTATGAAAATCAACATCAAAATCAATCATATATTCAAATTCAAATTCAAATTCAATGCATGTATGTAGAGAACATAGGAAAGAACACTCTTTATCATGCAAAGAATCAAAATCAGTAGCATATTCATCAACCACATCACCGTGAATATCAACTCTAAACACAAAGTAGTCCTTAGCTGAAAACTTCATTGCATCAAGAATATTAAAATGAACAACAATATCACCAAAGTCCATTGACAAAGTTCCAACATGCACATCAATTTTAGTTCGGGCTGTCTTAAGAATTGGCCTACCTAAAATGATGGGAGCAAATCCATGAGAGAATCCCTCCTCAATTTCCAAAACATAAATATCTGTAGGGAAAATCAATTCACCAACCCGAACGAAAACATCATCTATGTAACCTGTTAGGTGGGCACCACTTATACTAGCGAATTGAATGACCACACGCGTATGTTGCACAGGACTAGGAGACAAAGATTTATATATTGACAGAGGCATAACATTGATGGAAGCACTGAGATCTAGCATGGCACTTTCAATTTTACTGTTTCCAATAACACAAGAATGCAAAAGTACCTAAGTCCTTGCACCTTTTATGAATGTGTGGGACTAATTTACCTATGAGTGCAGATACATTCCTACCCATGTTGCTTGTTTCATTACCCTTCATCTTCTTTTGTTGGTGTACAGTTCCTTCGGGAATTTAGCATACTTCAGAATTTGCTTGATGGCATCAAGTAGAGGTATGTTCACCTACACTTTCTTGAAGGTCTCCAAGAGCTCTTTATCTACCTGTTCAATATTTTTGCTTGGAATGAAATTTGGAGGGAATGGAAGAGGGATCAGACGTTCTTGCAAGCTAGAAGATGCACTGGTGCTGGTGGAAGAAGAAGAAGAAGAAGAAGGTCCACTTGAAGAAGAAGAAGATTGATGAGTCAATATTTTCTTGACTTCACTTAGTTTATTGTACCGGATTTAATTCGGGAAATGTGCTTAATTGTCCAGTATTTTCCCATTTTTGCTAATTGTGCTTAATTTGATCAAAAATTCTTATTTTAATTAATTTGAATTATCTGAGCTTATTATTTGCATCATTGATTGTAGGGAAATTGTTGGTTAATATTTGGGACATTTTGGAGGTCAAAAGAAAATGCCACATCAAATATACTTTAAACTAAAATGAGTGAGGAGGTGTGGATTTAAATTATGGGAGTGCACATGGAGATGGGCTTGGTTGGAGAAGCTAAGAAAGGGTGCAAACGGAAGACATCCCGCATCAAATTTTGGCGCCGCTGCCGGGGACCAACGGTTCGGTCTTAGGTCTTTTGTTGTGTTAGTGTGTGTTGTGTTTTGTCTTGTCTTGTGATGTGATGTTCTGTTTTGTGTGTGCGCGTTGCATGTTAAATTGTGACGTGTTTTGTTTGTTTCGTAATTTTCAGTATTTTCTTTTTCCATGTCTACCAATTTTGATTTTGTGAATACTGCTTATTCTGCCTGTGCCTTTGATTATGATTCTCCTTCTGCACTAACTGTGAGTACAGTCCTCATGTTTATTCTGCTGATTCTCCTTCTGTTAAATTGTGACGTGTTTTATTTGTTTCGTAATTTTCAGTATTTTCTTTTTCCATGTCTACCAATTTTGATTTTGTGAATACTGCTTATTCTGCCTGTGCCTTTGATTATGATTCTCCTTCTGCATCTAAATCTGAGTACAGTCCTCATGCTTATTCTACTGATTCTCCTTCTGTTAAATTGTGATGTGTTTTGTTTGTTTCGTAATTTTCAGTATTTTCTTTTTCCATGTCTACCAATTTTGATTTTGTGAATACTGCTTATTCTGCCTGTGCCGTTGATTATGATTCTCCTTCTGCATCTAACTCTAAGTACAGTCCTCATGTTTATTCTGCTGATTTTTATGCTGAGAACACTATGGCTCATTCCCCAACTTCTGAGAGTGCTCCTTGGGAGCCGGTTCCTCTTGATGAGGAGGATGTTCGTTGTGTTTTCAACACTGGACTGATAAATTTGCTGCTTGAGTTTCATGGTTTTGTAAGTGAATGCCCACATAAACATTTGGAGAAGTTCTATCTCATTTGCTCTGCAATGAAACCTCCAGATCTCCCCGGATGATCACATTTTTGTAAGAGCATTTTCACACTCATTACAAGGAGCAACGAAGGATTGGTGTTATTGTCTACCTCTAGGATCCGTCACCAGTTGGGAAGATCTTGAGCATCAGTTTCTAAACAAATTCTTCTCTCTGCAGTATGGTCACAACAACGATCCTGGATGGAATGATCCTAACCTGGGATGGCATAGTACTCCACAACATCAATATCAAGAACCACCACTCCAGAATACTTGTATGTCTCCACCAGTCCAGGAGCTACAGCAGCTACAGTCTTATGAGCCTACCGAAATAGCTCCTCAGCCTTCTACTTCTGAGCTTACATTAAAGGAGTTATTGGAGCAGATGACCATGTAAAACCTTCAGTTCAAGCAAGCAAACATGGAGTTTCAGCAGGAAACACAAGCTCACATTCATCAGATGGGGCAGATGGCCACTCAACTCACTGAGGAACAGTCTCAAGAATTAGAGGTATCTCCATTTCAGACTGTTAAGATTCCTGATGATGTTAGTGTCATCCACATAGGATATGGGGAGTAGAGTCACGAGCTTACTATTGTGCCACCTACTTTCCCACCTTCCTATGACCCTACTCTTGCACCTGAAGAGACTGTTGAAAATTTTGAGGACCAGGCAAGAATAAGCAGTACTTTTGAGCCAGGTAGACCACCTTCATCTTCCCACACTCTAGCAACCTTCAGGGAAGTAGAGGTAAACATACCTCAATTTGATTATGTTGATGATTATGCTATTGAGGGGTATGTTATTGATAATTATATTGATGATGAGCATCCTTTTCATTTCCACTCTTTGCATGATGAGAAACAACTTTTGCCATCATATCTGAACACTTCTTATCCATGCATTGAACATGAATCTGAGTCTGTGGTTGATATTGTTTCTGAAATTGAAATTGATTCATGTTCTGAGAGTATATCTAAGGTTCAGTCTGATAAATTGGAATTGGGTGTTATACCCCTGCATGTAATTTCTGTAGAGCCACATTGCACTAACCATGTTGTAGGAGGTACACATGAATTTAATCAACAAACACCCACTATTGAAGACAAGGGTGCGAGCCTTCAAAACGGTTTCAACATCAATAGGCACTTGCTGAACCCGATCATCAACAATTTTTGCTGCTTAGATCCAGCTGTGGAAGACATTTCCCTGCTCCATCAAATTTGGAGGATGAAGCAATTCGTCCTCAAAACTTCCTTGGTGGATACTATGGTGGAAAACATCTCCCTGATAGTCCAAAATTAGCAACTACCACCATGACTAGAGGAGTTTTCTTTTCCCTTCTCCCCTTTTCCCTACTTTTATTGCACTTGTCCATGATGTGTTCACTGTTCTGATTTCTGATCTTATGCTTATGACACATTGACGGCATTGTGTAGTTTAAGTATGGTCTATTGGGGGAGATTTTTATTTTTCTTTGTCAGTTTTTTTTTGTTTTCCTAGTTAAATTTTTTCTTTTCTAGGTTATTTTTGTCGTGTCTTATGTACAGTTTGCATGTTTCTCTTGATTTCTAGACTTTGTTTAGGTTGTAGACTTGACCTTCACTTCATTGATACTTGACTTGAAATCCTTGCTTTTCTCTGCTTGGAAGATGATTATGATGTTTAAGAGGTTGATTTGATTGTGACAAATATCCTGTGTGAGAATTTGAGCCACTTGATGTTCTTTCTTGTGTGTGATATGTCTCTTGATTGCTTGCGCATATGCCTTGGCTTGACTCTTGTTGATAATTCTTGATTGATATGCATGTTTGGAAGTGATAAAGGCATTTTTGTTCTTGAGCCTCTCTAGCCAAATAAGCTTACCTTGTTCTAATCCTTTTGATAACCCATTTTGAGCCTACACTTTCCTCATTTCTTTGTTTTGAAGCTCATACACTAGCCCTAAGTGAAAGACCATTATTACCTTAACCTTAGGGAATTTTGGAGCTTTGGAAGTGTTTTGGGAACAAGTGTGGTCTCCTTGGGGATTCTGATGAATTGGCTAGTCAGTTCCTCTTCTTATTTTATTTCATAAATATGTTGTGTATCTTGTCTTTTACAGTTGTGTCCTAAATAGAGAGAAAAGAAAAGAAACAAGATGAAAAAAAAATTACAGAAAAATGAGAAAAAAAAATAAAAAAAATTGTGAATAATGGAGTCAAGAAGAGGATTGAATTAGAGGTTTTGGGTGTGAGTTGACTGTGTCTACACTTGTTCCCCATTGCTCCTCTATTTCTTTTGGTTTGTAGCTTCTCATCCATATTTATCCTCCCTTGTCCTTGCCCCATTACGTCCATGAAAAGACGTTTTGATTTGAACATGCATATGTTTTGAGTGTTGATATTAGAGGTTTGCCAAGTCTGTTGTTGTTTGCTTTCTTGAGTGCATTGAGTTGAAATTCTTTACCTTAGACACTTGAGAGAAACACTGATAGTGCATCTGTGAGGTTTTGTTGCTTTTGATTCACCTCTCAAGCTGATTCATCATTTTGCCATGCTTGGAAGTGCTTGGAGAATTTCACGAGTATCTACTTTCTTTGATTCTGTGTTGGATACTGTCTACATCTTTTCTTTGTCCAGATTTCTTAAGAACTGTGTAATTTTGTTTGTTTCCTTGTTTATCTTTGTTTCTTGTGTGCTGAGTTTGTGTCACTTCCCTGATGTCCTTTGAATTATTCCTTGGTTTGCGTCTTGATTTTGCCTAGGAGTGCAAAAGACTAAGTGTGGTCTATTTTGATGAGTCAATATTTTCTTGGCTTCACTTAGTTTATTGTACCGGATTTAATTCGGGAAATGTGCTTAATTGTCCAATACTTTCCCATTTTTGCTAATTGTGCTAAATTTGATCAGAAATTCTTATTTTAATTAATTTGAATTATTTGAGCTTATTATTTGCATTATTGATTGTAGGAAAATTGTTGGATAATATTTGGGACATTTTGGAGGTCAAAAGAAAATGCCACATCAAATATACTTTAAACTAAAATGAGTGAGGAGGTATGGATTTAAATTATGGGAGTGCACATGGAGATGGGCTTGGTTGGAGAAGCTAAGAAAGGATGCAAACGGAAGACAGCCCGCATCAAAGATCCACCTGCCTCAAATGTCTTGCTTGGACCTGCCTAGTCCTCTTTTCTCTAAGACGTAGCAAGGTCAGGATGCAGTGTAGGTGTAGGTGAAAGTGTAGGAAGTGGAACTATGGGTAGAACAATCTGCTTCCCAGATCTCAGGGTGATGACACTAACATTCTTCGGATTCTGCATAGTCTAGAATGGTAATTTATCAGAATTCTAAAATTGTGCCTGATTAAGTTGTGTAGCCATCTGTCCCATCTGATTGGTCAAACTCTGGATGGAAGCTCTTGTCTCCTGTTGAAACTACATGTTTTGAATTGTCATCTGCCTCACTCACTCCTCCAATGTATGCTTAGAAGAAATGGAAGGTTGAATAGTTGGCTAGGCAGGTATATTTTGCTACTGTTATTGCCTCTTATATTATTGAACAAGTGGAGGCACACAAGGTCTACTAGGTTCTGTAGCATTCTGATTCTAGAATGGTGGTGGCTGCTATTGCTGCTGTTGTTGCTACTGTGGATCATTGGACCATCTCAGATTTTGGGTGATTCCCCCATCCTGGGTTGTATATATTACTTGAGAGGTCATAATTTTGTTGTTGTGGCTGTCTGTTGTTGTAGATTTTACAGCTTAGGCTTGAGGAGCATCTAGGCCAACTGGTTGGTGCAAAGAACGACATGCATCGATATAATGATCACTACAGGGATATATACCACATAGACGTGCAACAGATGCAGGTATAGGTCTCTCATTGCTAGCTAGTTGTGCCACCAAACTTACAAAAGCATCAAGATTGCTTTCTAATTTCTTATCTACAAATGATGAAGAATGAGTAACAACATCATGAACTCATCTTACCACAATAGCGTCATTTCTCGCACTAAACTGCTGGGAGTTGGAAGTCATCTTCTTAATCAAATGCCTGGCTTCAGCAAGCATCATGTCACCAAGCATTCCACCATTGGCAACATCAATCATACTCTTCTCCATATTATCCAGACCTTCATAAAAGTATTAGAGAAGGAGTTGCTTAGATATCTGATGGTGTGGGCAGCTTGTACGTAACTTCTTATATCTCTCCCAGTACTCTTAAGCTTTCATCACCAAGCTTCCTGATTCTAGATATGTCTTTCCATATGGCTGTGGTCCTTGATGCTAGGAACAATTTCTCCAAAAATAATCTCTTAAGATCATCCCAACTGGTGATGGATCTAGGTGCAAGGTAATAGACCAATCTTTTGCAACGCCTTCTAGTGAATGAGGGAACGCCTTCAAGAAGATGTGATCTTCAAGGACATCTAAAGGTTGTGTGGGCATTCACTTGCAATGCCATGAAACTTTGGCAACAAATGGATCAGTCCAGTTTTGAGAAAATATGGCACATCCTCATCAAGATATTGGATGCACAGGCTTTCATATGTGAAATCAGGTGCAACCATCTCCCTAAGAGTCCTCTCGCGAGGTGGAGGTTGAGTCATATTGTTCTCGTTGTGAAAATATGCAGATGCAGATGTAGATGTAGATGAAGATGCAAAATCATGTACAATATGCACAAAATATGAAGCAGTAGACACAGAAGCAGAAGTAGAATGTTGAGACTCTAAAGGTACTGACTGGAATGAGATAGACTCTAAAGACAAGTTCCTAGAATGCCTGATGAATCAATATTTTCTTAACTTTACTTAGCTTATTATACTAGATTTAATTAAGGAATTGTGCTTGAGAAGTTGAGAAATCTAGTACAATAAGCTAAGTGAAGTTGAGAAAATATTGATTCATCAATAGCTTATTTGCAAAGTCAGAGTAAACTGTGCATGCAGCAGATATGACTTTTCTTATCACTTTTGTTGTTTTTGACCGTTGTGCATTTAATATCATTTAATGCTTGCTAAAAACAACAAAGTGCTTTTGATTTCCTACCGTTAGGTATCATTTTACAATTAAATTTTTTCTTTGAGGATACCAAGCATAAATATTTACTTCATCATAAGATGAGGTACTTGTTGAGCTCATGGCATCGTTTAGTCAAGTAAACGCTTCTTTAGATTTTGTCTCTTTTTAGATAGATATCGTTTATCTTTCTTAAGCTTTCTTAAATATTTTAATAATTAAGTCTTTTAATATATTTTGTCAAAGACATTGTCTCAACCTATTTTGTTTTCGAGTGAAGCTGAATACCTATTGCAGGTATTGTTAACTCATTGGCAAATGTACTAAATCGTATCAAGTAATATAAAATGGTAAGACCAAGTATCGATTCCCAAGAGACTCGTGTTACTAAACAATCGTGTAATACCTTAACCAATTAAGACTTAAGAATGATTCCAATGATTAAGGGTAAAATGCAATAAAAGTAAACCTAAACATGAATGTAAAATCTTGATCTTTTGGATTAAAAGCATGAATGAATGAATGATATTGATGATATGAGATGATGATGTTGTTGGGGTTAGACTTCACCTACTTCACTTTCATGCATATTAGAACTCATCTTCTTCATTGGAATGTTAATGTCACTTACGAAATTAATTAGAACCCGACCTCGGCTTAAAAAGCCTAGCCTTAATTATTAGACCTCAATCCCTTGAATCCCTAATAATCAATTTCGCATTAAGAAAAAAGCTTAAGCCAACCAAACGTCCTATCCCTATCCCTAGGCAATATTCCCTTTGGGTGAAATCCTCTAGATCATGATTCATAAGATATTTCCCAATACTCAAACAAATCAAACATCAAGTCATGAATGGCCAAAACATGACAAGAATTAAGAATAAGAGAATATCACTAACATTCAATGAAAGAAGCATAAAATATTTATTTAAAACATGTTCAAACACATGAAAGTTTAGAGGTTACATCATCCCCAACAACAAATGAGTTTAGTTCTCCATTGTCATGGAGAACCTTGGTGTACAATGGAAGAATGAATGAATGGAAACCCTAGAAAGTGAGAAGGAAAGCTCCTGCATGCCCAATCTCCCTCCAAAGGGTCGAAAATTATGTTTCTGTACTTCAGCCGTCCAAAAGATGTGAACCTTAGGGCGTAGAGGTCCTTAAATAGATCAAAAACAAAGTCCAAGGCCCAACATGCTAGCGCTCAACGCCCCTACTTAGGGCAACGAGGCAAGCTTGCGAGAGGAGTGGCGCTCAAGGCCCTAAAAGGGGCAACTAGGCGTCCTACGATACATGGAGTCTGGTGCTCAGCACCCCTCAGAGGGCAAGTAGGTGCTGGTTCGAGCTACCTGGCACTGAGGACCCTAGAAAAGGGCAACCAGGCGTGGTTGTGTGAGCTCCTACGCTCAGGGCCTCAGAAAAGGGCAACCAGGCGTCCTGCGACCTTCTATAACCTTCTCTTTTGGTGCTTTTTCTTTCCTTCCTTGGTTCCAACTCCTTGATACTTCAACTCCTCTTCCAATTCATTCCAATAACCTACAAAATCAAGGGAATTTAGTGATAAGATCATCAAGTATAACCTCAACTCTCTTATTCCTAGAAATAAACTAAAAACAAGAGTTTAAGTAAGATTCAAAGTTAAAAAGGGTTAATCTAGTATCAAAATTGAATCACAGATAATGGTAAATTCAATCGTTATCACAACCCTAAACTTGAAACTTTGCTTGTCCTCAAGCAAACTATATCTTGGCTTAAACAAAATAGCCATACTACAATGGTCTAAAACACTAAAAAAAACATTCTCTTCTAAGACAAGTAAATCACTAATGTCTGCCCATCGTAGAAAGATCATTCAAGATATAATGAAGTCTTAGCCAATCAAGCTTCAACTATGGTGCTCACGTAATAAAGAATACACAACCAATGCAAAAGCCTTATGAGTGATCAATAGCAAAGCAAAATGTTATCCTATAGTCCATGGAACAATTCCTCACCAAAGAAAGTGTTTCACTCAAGCTCAAAGGTGTATAGTGAGGTGTCTCTTTCACTCTATCATCACAATGTCACACAATTCAACTTTACCTTTCATTTAACAACATCAAACACATTCACAAGTAAGTTATCATCACAAGGACTTTTTGAGGCTTGTATTGTGGTTGGGCTAAGAAGAAAACTGGTTTTTCTGGACACCAAAGTTCCCTGAGTTAAGAGAGTGAACAATTTACTTCATAATTTAACATTAATCTTTCTTTCTACTTTACTTGAGAAACCACTTCTCAACTTAAAAGCTATGAGCAACCACCATCTTGCTTAAAAGCTAAACCAATCAATATCTCAACATCACTTTCACAATAAAGCAAACACAAGACAATATTACTTCTCACACACAATTTATCACTTCACACCAAACCATTGCAGCAAACTATCCATTTAACCAAGTACATAGGTCAAACTATAATTAAAAAAAAATAAACAAAGTTTAAAAATGCATAAAAATAAAGAAAAAGAAACATCCTGATCTAGCAGCATCCATCAGTAGATGTTGTCATCTACATCCAAATTATCCTCTACTGTCATCGGAATCTTCCTCTTCATCCTCATCCTCATCCTCATCATGCTCATCGTCCTCTTCCTCACCCTCGTCCTCAGAAGGGTTCTGACTCGGTCATGAGTCATCCCACCTGATCAGCTGGTGCTGAGCGCCTCTCAGCAGAGGGCCCTCAGCGTTTAAACTTTCTAATTCTCCAACTCAAGCTTTCACATTTTACATTTGACTCTTAAAACTTTATGCAGCATATCACAAACATTCACCCAAACCAGAACATACCATTGCATACTAAATCACACTAGACATATCAAACACAAATAATTAACATTAAAAAGAAGGGTTTAGAAAACTGGGTTGCCTCTCAGTAAGCGCTCGTTTAACGTCATTAGCTTGATACCAATATGCTCAATTTGGATTCTTGATATTAGCGTGCTTCTTTCTTTCATCACACCAACATAATTTCAACAGCTTCCTAGTCACCAACTTGACTCTTCTACAATAAGGAGCCTCAATCTCAAGAACTCCCTTTACTTTAATATCCTTGATAACCCATACCCTATTCTTGAATTTCACTGGTTTGCCAGGTTTAGGTTCATTATTTTCCAGCACCGATTCTTGGTGCACTTGTTTCTCTTTATTATCTTCATCCTCTTCCTTTACTTTTGGGGAAAAACAATTATGGCTCCTCTTGACCAAATTGACAGCTTGATCAGGTAAACTAGTCACTAATAGAATTCATCTCTTGTTTTAGGACTAGTCTTTTTTACTTGAATTGGCTGCACATCATTGATGACATTAAAAGTCACCTCTTCATCTTGATCTTTCAATGTTAAAACTCCATCATCTACATGAATTACAACCTTGGTTGTCTTCATGAATGGTCTTCCAAGAATGAGAGGGATCTCTATTTCTTCCCCATCTCCATCACTACAAAATCCACTAGGAATTTGAGTTTATCAATCTGGATCACAACATTTTCCACTACACCAAAAGGATTATTAATGGACCTGTCTGCCATTTGCAAGATCATTCTTGTAGGTTTGACCTCAAGACCACCAATCTCCTTGAGCATGCATTAGATTGATGCTAGCCCCTAAATCAACTAGAACCTTTCCTATATCATGATTCCCAATGGTGCAAGACTTATGACCACTCCTAGTATCAACCCTAGACAATTGTCTAGAATATTTAACTCTCCTGAGCTAAATAATACAAGTGTTTTAATTCTCTTCAGAATATCCAAACACAATCAGTTTTGGTTTACAAGTATAGATTCTAATAACTCTTAGTGAGATGATATATCACTAGTACAAAAACAGTATATAATGTCACGCGTTCAACTTCCTACCACTAAATAGCCAACGTTAAAAATGATCGGTGGCGTTTTCGTAAATAAATGCAATTAGTAAACGTCGTTTAGAATTGTAATTCGACGTAAAAGGATATAAAACGTCGAATGCCCCAGCATTAGACGTTAAAAGGTTAGTGAGTTCAATAAAAAATTGAGCGGGAGATTGAAAATTCATTCACTTTATCTTAGCGCACGAGATCCTCTTCTCTTCTTAAACTTTTCTCGAACAAAGTTTGACGACCATCACATGTAATCTTTCTTTCATTTGATACAAGTTCATGATAATTAACCACTTTATGTATGATTTTCGTTTGTTGAGACCGATTATTTTCGTGCTCTTGTCCTTCATAGGTGCAGTATGCTTTCTCTGTCACTGACGTCACTTTATTCCAATGAACCCACCTTTTGAAGGTTAGTTTTCGTTTTCGTTTTGAAGAACTTATTTGTTGAACTTGTTTGTTGTTTTTTTTTTTGTTGAACTTGTTTATTGTTGTTTGGTTGAACTTGTTTGTTGTTGTTGTTTGATTGAACTTGTTTGTTGTTGGTTTTGTTGTTTGTTTTTGATACTATACTACACGTTCATAGTTCTTGTTTTATAAAATACCAAAAACTAAAATTTGTTGTTTGTCTACTTTTAAGGTATCCTAGAGTTGTAAAAAAAGATCACAATTAATTATAAAAAAACAAAAAAAAAATTATTAATGTTGTATATTGAAAAAATTTGACGTTAATTTAACATCGATTTTTTAAATTCGACGTCAATTTAACGTCTCCTGATATGACGTCGTTCACAAATTCACCGTTAAAAGCCCAAAATGTTCGACGTTGTATGCGATTTTTGTTCTAGTAAATACAATACAATGAAATCTGGGAACTTGTGAAGTTCATTCTTTTGTTTTATGAACAAACTCAGAGGATGTAAGCTTATAGAGAACATAACAACATAACGATATAATTATGGCAAAAGTTATTGTATTCTCCTGTGCGACTCCTCCTTTTATTGTTTTCTTCGATATATGACCATTACTCAGAATGAGTTGACCTTCTAAAAGTAGATGGCTTCTTGTACGAAGATATGTACTTTTCTACGCCTTAGGGAGAGTATCATTACTTTCATAGTTAGAGCTTGTACGATTATTGTAGGATATAAAGCTTTAGGAAACATTCCACTAATGTCTTTCTATTTCACGACATATTTCTGATCGACGTGCAATGCTTTTAAGTAGATATTGGTATTATCAATATCTACATAGATAAAGAGAGAAATAGTATAGTAGATAAGGTACACTACGTACATACATTTAATAATTTATACGTTGATAGAATGTTTAAGCATGTTTCATAAAATAAGTATTTTAGCGTAAGTATGAACTTTTTCAATGTAATGACAATTGATAAGATATATAGCGTTTACTATTTTTTTACCTTAGACATTTATAAATGAGAAGTCATGGTTTATTTTATAAATATTTAATAAGAATGCAATTATCCAGATGTTATATATTTCGTTAAATGATATTTCCTATTTGTTAAACTTTTAAATATGATATGCTAAACCGTCTATCTCTTTAAACAATCTTGTTTTAATATTAATCATAATTTATTAATATTATCTATTTGGCCGGTATGGTTCTTTTCCGATGCATATCGAATACATGTATCGACATGTATTCAAACAATGCGGTGCATATATTGACATCACAGAGGGTGTCACGTGATTACATATTTTATGAAATATAATGATAAAAAAATAGTGGTGGTTAGATAATTAGAGAATACAATAAATGACATTAGTCAACTGGGAAATGAAGTTGAATATAAATCCAGGACCGTGGAAACAAAATTCATTCTCATTAATTGCTTAACCGTTTTTATTCCAGTGTTTTATTTATTTATCCAAAAACAAATTCACCGTACCAAACGATAAGCTCCAATAGAAACATAACTTCTAGTCAACAACATCGTCATATATTCCACATAAAGTGATGTTTTCTGATGTTTTTTAGCTCAGTTTTTTGGATGAATAATAATAACATGAGAGTAACGTTTTCTTCTCATTAAAATAACACGTTTGACATCGCTTTTAGTAAGAAAATGGTCCCCTTAACATTCATCCATTTTCTGAACATGTTATCGAGCGCATGAATAAAAGAAGGTATAAATAACAAGGATATGTAACAAAATATAAAAACTTATATTTCATAAAGTTAAATTTATTTTTAAACAATTTTTTAATATAACGAGGTAAATAACCACATTAAATAAATTTTAATCCAAATAATTTTCTAAAATAATTAAAAATTCAGAGCTACACGACTTATTTAATTTATTTCTAATCTTTCAAACATTTCAATTTTAGAAAGCACACAACTTTGGGATTTTCTTACTCAGATCATGTGATTAGTAAAATGAGCTATAAATTCTAATATCATATTAAATTACAGCATAAAAGTAATTAATATTAGATAATATTGTACAACAAATAAAGAAATAGCCCCCAATACTAGTAATTATAAAAGTATCAATTTTAGTCCTAGTATACTTATATCAGATCAGAGAAGCATTGCCGTACCAAAACAAACTTTGTTATTAAGGCCAAATACTTAACTGAATTGAAAAGAAAAAAAATATTTTTTATAAAAGAGCACACGATATAATCTCTGCATTTAAATATAAATAAAAAAGTAATATATATAAGATAAATTTAAATATGAATAAGTTTTAATTTTCAAAAATTTATTTAAAAAAAAATCTTTAACTTTAAATATAAACATTATTTTAAATATCACAATTTGAAGATAATTTCAAAGCAATCAGAAATTAAATTGTAATTATTTTTTAGTGGATATGAACAAAGCTAATTTTTATTTTTTAATTTATTATGGAGACACTATTGTTTAAATAATCATTGCTACATAAATAAGATCACAAGTTAATTTATAAATCATGTTAGTGTAATGTAATTTTCTAAAAGCATCGAATTCACTGTTACCGGGTCATAGTAAGGAAAAATGGTGTTGTAGAATCTTAGATAATGTTTGATGTAATTATGAAAAGTTTTGTTTAACAAATATATATATCATTAGTAATAAAGTGTATGATGTAATTAAATAAAGATAAATTATTAAAATTAACGTATGAGTAACATATTATACGTAAACAAACACGTAACCATGAGATTAATCGAGTTTTGATTGACAGACCAAGTTGGGGAAGGCATCAGAATTGTCGACTACTACTTCTCGAAACAGAGCACTACATATTTTGTGCCAAAACAGGAAAAATATGACAATTTTCCTCCGTCCACTACTAGACAGTTAGGCTTAAATTCAAAAGAATAGATAAGAGAGACTACACAGCGAATAAACAGAGCAGCTAAAAAACCGAAAATCAAACAAAGAAACCCGTGCCAAAATCCCTCAACAGAAAACCTGAGAGGGCTCATAACACAGCCAAATTGAGAGTACAAGGAAAACCAAAAACAGTTGTAATTAAGTTACATTATAAAGAAAAAGGAAAAAACAAAAACTTAAGCAACAAAGTATGTTGTTTGTCTTTATTTAAAACGAGGTTCAGATAATCACCACAATTGGATATTATGACCGTAATTATATTACATTCAACTTCGATGAAAGAGACTCTGAATTCGAAAGCTTGAATGCCATAATATTAACAATATCTAGCATATGTGGTAAAAGTACATCATATCATTCAGACGGAACACTCAATTTCAATTAAAAATTAGAACAAAGACACTTCAACATTGCACTTAAAGTTTGTCAAACGCATAAAAAACAGAAACAGATAAAAAAATCATATCAGTAATCCCACAGAAAACTCTTAAAGCTAGTGACAAGCCCAGTCTCTGCCACTACAATATCATCGTCGGCATGAGAAGCATCGTACGTGGTTTGCAACCAAGGTATCGGCGGCTGATACATCCACGTGTCCTGCGAGTCTGCGAACACAAACTCCTTTCCCAACTCGTAACTCGTTTCCAACCTCGGCAACTCGATGATCTGGCTCAGTTCCTCCGACTCAGCTGACAAGTCCGAAGTTGAAACCGACGAGGATAACGACGAGGAGGAGGAAGTGGTTGACACCAACGATGATGTTGATGATGATAATGACGTGGACGAAGGACGGAAGTCTGTGTGAGCCGCTTTGGCCGCTGCGGCTTGCACGTCGCGAGGGGCCAACGACACGGGACGCGGAAGCGAGGCGGCGAGTTCGGGGAAGTTGAGGATGGCGCTGTTCCCCTTTATGCTCAGTGCTGCAACGTCATGCGCCCTCGCCGCCATTTCCGGCGTGGGGAATGTCCCCAGCCATATTCTCGATTTCTTCCGCGGCTCTCGGATTTCCGACACCCATTTTCCCCAGTTCCTCATGCGCACACCTCGGTACACCGGGTGCTTGTTCGAGTCCCGGTTGCGCTTCTCCGGTTTGGACTCTGACGGGGGCGCCTTCTCAGATGGTGATAACGGCGAGGTCGACCTGCTCTCCTTCCCAGAATTATCATTGCGTGCAGAAACTCTCATTGTAAGAGGTTTTAGCGCGTACTGGACTGTCAAAAAACTAAGCTGATTCCAGATTTGTCCCTTTCCAGTGTTCAAATTACAAAGAAAATAAAAAAAAAATTGAATTCAAGTTCAACACAAAAAAAACACACACTTGCAGATGTAGTTTAGAACTATGGTCAAAATCCTTACATATGTAGAAAAGTAAGATATGAAAGATTGAGTTAACCAACAAGTGTAGATGGGTCTAAGATCTCTTAATGAACTAAACCTTAGATAAGCACCTGGAACTATAATCTCTCGCAATGTAGCAAAGTAAAGTTTGAATTTCTATCAGGTGAAGTGTTGGGGGTTATTAAATAAGATTACTTGTGGGAAGAAAAGATTGAGGTAAGACAAGACGTGAGAGAAGTCTTCTGTTGAGTTTGGAAGGGAGAAAATTGATGAGGCATGGTGTTTAATTTTGAGAGTCACTTCTGAATGAGTCATATAACACTTATAAAGGTTGACAGAGGGTCCACAAGAAATGGGTCTCTCTGCCTGGCCCGGTGGATACAAATACACGATGGGTCACCCTTTCTTTGTGCCACGAACAATTGCTTTTGGTTTTGCACTCTCTGCACTGTGCGCTTCACTTCTACAACCTAATCTATCTTCAACCTGCCTCGGTTTCACCCACGTTGCACTGTTCATTTATCCCTTATCCGTGTATTCCTTCAAGATATCACACAGCTTTTCAGCCCAATTATGCACACCACTTTCTTACCCCCTTCACTATCTCCAATTTGCCCTTACCCCTACTCTGATCTACCCTTTTGTACGCATATGGTGGTGTTCGCGTGTGTAACTTATTCCATGCATCATACATAGCAAGGTTGGTTGGTGGATTTATGGGTGCAAGTGGTGACGCAACGTGATCCCACTAATTAATGCATAATTAGGCTATCATTAATGCTTTTCTTTTTATATTGGCACCTGATGCATTAAGTCTTCCTTGTGACTCTTTTGATTACGTGTTAAGAGGGTACTACAGGGCTTTGTCATCGCCAAGAATTTATATATAGAGAAAGCTCTAAATTCTGTGAAAGTGATTGAACTTGCTAACTGACTGTCAATCCATTATCATCATATGTGTGTTCGTATTTGGCTGTGGCCGATCAATTGAACTGGTGAGAAATAATTCATTTGTTGATCAGCAGCGGTTGTGCTGAATAATTTGGTATACACAACCTGTTTAGTTCGGTAAATTAACAAGGTACCAATCATATCCTGTTTCTGGGCTGGAGATTGATTATTCAGCGAAGCAAGGCATGTGAGTGCCTTTAAATCTTTATTGTAAGAAAGCCAGCAATGTTTAGGTTTCAGGATCCTTCTTTGATTCCTTCCCTTTCGCAATATATATTATTTTCTATTCCTAGCTGGTGCAATACTCCCTTGGTTTGTTTTTTCTTCAATTTAAGCCTCTCAAGTGTCTCGAATAGTCAGCTAGTTATTTGTATCAAAATCTTCCATGTAGTAATTGTCTTCGCAATGTCGTAGTTGTATTATATTCAGATCAATATCACACCATATGGGTCCAGTGTTACGTTTGTCTCACACGTATGGCACACCATAGGTGGTTTCAGTTGTGCACATGTGTGAACAGCCATTTAATTCTCATAAATAGACTAAGCCCATACATCATCTATGAGGCATTTGCTTTCTGCACTCTTTGTTTTCTATCTCAGTCCATGTCTCCTAGTGAATGATGAAATACCTTGAGTTTTATTCTAGAGGGTAAACCTTAGCTTATGCCTCCACTAACTAAAAATTAGCTGTGAAGAAAAGGAAAAACTCAATAAAAAAGGATCGAATTGTCTTCTTAATAATTCCTTGTTACAACTTTTTACAAATAGCATCTAATGTACCTACCTACTTATATTTATCTATATATTTAAATTCCTAAATAATATAAGTATTACATACGAATTTTATTAAGAATTTGTAAATTTGAGTTACATATAGATTTTTTTTTGTAACGAGAAAAACAAATCTTACTGATTTTTCGTATGTAAATTTCATATGTATATTTAGCATGTGAAAAACATGATCCTTAGATAATGGTATAAAATAAAATAAAATTTACATACGAATTTAGAAATAATTAAATATTTTAAATTAAAACCAAGGGTTATTTGTGTTACTTGACACAAAATATTCTCACAGCTTGATCACTCATCCACTCATACCTTTAAAATCAATCTCTCACTCAAAAATCACTCACTCACAACTTCCATTGGAACCCTAACCTCCACTATGCATACCTTTTCCTCATTGGCACTCCCCTTGGAACCCTAGCCTTCACTGTATGCTCCTCTTCTGGATTGAGAGACCGTCAAATCCAAGAATTCCTTGCTTAGACTTGTATTGAGAAAGTTGGAACGACAATGCTGAGAATGGTGGGGATGCAAATGAAGGAGAGGAATTTGGTGGTCTGAAAGGCACCTTGCTTGTCAAGGAATAGATCCTCAAGCACGTGGAAAACACTATGGAGGCAAACGGTGATGATGCGAGGCATGAGAGCGGAGATGAGGGCGGAGCCAACAACGGTGAGGAACACGATAAAGAAGGTGAGCCTAAAAAGGATAGTTACACTAGTGCAACGAACGAAAATGGCAGTAGTTGTTTTTGACAATACACTTCGATTTTCGAACCGAGGTATATACAGACGAGGTAAAAAGGTTGGGGACTTTTGGCCTCAGTTACAACCGAGGTAATATGTTTAAGGCTACTGCCTTGGTTCTTCAACAACCGAGGTAATAACCTGGACCTATGGCAACAGTTCTAGCTTGAAGCCCTGCCAAAGCGCTATTTTTTTTTTTAAAATTATCGTGCACCCTATGGCATCGGTTGTAGTTGAACCGAAGTCATATGTAGGCTTTCTACCTCGACTTTGGCTACAACTGAGGCCTATTCTCTTGCAATTTTTTTTAATAGTAGGTCTATTTTTGTGACATCCACTATCACAAAAACAGACCTGCATATCAAACACAATATATACAACACAGAGTCAACACAATATTCAATATTTACATCACATAATGTTTAAACCATAATGTACAAAGTCTAATAACTATAAATCAACATGTTCTAATGTATTTTAAATCTAATAACTATGAACTATTATATAATCTAACTAAATATTTTGCAAGTGTATTCCTCAGGAATGTAAGTGGCTTCTCAAGAAGTGGAGTAGGAGTCTTGAATCTCTACACAAGACAATTGATATTAATTAGTGTATATGAATTCCAAATGTTGGAGAAAACCAAAATTCATTAAATTTAAATATTACCGTTTCCCAGTCTCTTGTGATATGGACACGAATAATGTGGGTCATCCTATACATTACATAGTATCCGCACTCATATGACCCACTCTGTTTGTTACACCACAATATATCATCATAGTTGTAAATAGTTAGTGAAAATCATTAAAACAAAACAACTATAAGAAGGTATGACTTTAGCATATGTCAAACCTCGAGAGTAAATCATGCAAGCTTTCTACCGTTAACAGTTGATATCCCAACAAACATCATACGTGCTGCAATAGAACTATATAAAAAAAAAGTTTTAGCATTCATTTATATAATAAAGAAAGTCCAAACATTGAGGTTCTTACCAATCAACTGCTTGTCTGAGATGTTTGGGAGGAGACTTGCGCAATGAGCAGAACCACAAAGCATAACTCTCTGGTACGGAAATAACAAGTAGTTGCCAATGGTACTTGAAATTGATAATAACTTAATTGTTATATATTAAAACCACATATGGATCTTTATGAAGTTAACAAACTTCACTTACCCAGATATATAACGAATAAAATATATTTCCTTCCTACTTCCAAATCTGCTGGTGAGATATGTTGTGATGTCATCAAAATCATTTGCTTCGTGAATGACTTGGGGATCAATGAACCCATAGACATCATTGTACCCCAAGTTGTTATTGACACCAAACATATACCTGAAATCAAAAATTACCTTTGATATAAGTATACTTGATATATAAATCAATTTTATATAAATAATTGCTCATAAACTTACATCATCCATAGCTGAATTAATGTAATATTCAACTCTTCTCTTCCCGACGCAAGCTCCCTGACATCTTGGCTATGCAGGTATACTGGACCTCAGAGCCTCTCCCAAATACACTAGCATCATATTCAACCTTCATAGGCTCATCTCCAATGATGTCATAAAGTTGATGCAATGCACCAATAGGATCATCCTTAGATAAACGAATCTTCTCGTGTCCATGCGTCTGTTGTTACATGGAAAAATAGAATAAGTTTGGACATCAATAACATGTAAAATTTAAAATTGACAAGTGTAAAGTAGAAGTTCATACTGGGTGGTCAGAAACCGAACCAACCAAGTGTTTAGGCCCAGCGATAAAAGACTGGAATGCATGTGTCATAGTGAAAATCTCATCTGTGGATAGAGGAACTAAGGCATCTGGTATGATAATGTCGTCTACTGAGACCTTCATATCCTCTGATAGCTCCATACCATGAACAACAGTTGCTGCCTTAAACACTATTCCACGAGCTACCAGGATTGTCCCGGTACCATCTAAAACGTATAGCAGACATGGACTAGCATCGTCCATGTCATCCCCATGGACGGCTGGTGTTGAACAACTTCCTTTCCTGCTTCTCCCTTTCAAAGTAAAGGTTAGATTATAAAAATAATAAATTATTGAACATAAATGTGTATTGATTTTACCTGTGGGAGGCACAATAGGTTCCTGTACTGGAGATGGCTGCGGACGCATTCCATAACTCTCAAATTGTTGCTGGAACTAGCACATAACTCTATCAGTCACTTCTGTAGTGACTTCATCATACAATTTTGTCCTAAGCTCCGCCCTAAGCTCCACCCTAAGCTTTTTTGAGATCTCTTGTGTCAGCCTTTATTATTGTTCTTCGTTGTATGCGTATAAAGTCTGACGCGAAGAACTCCCAAAATAATCTCGAATGCCTACTCTAGTACTAGCAGCACACACACGTCCAGGGTGCTCAGGTCGTTCAATTGCAGTGGTAAGAATATCCTGGCGACCCTTTGGAGTGAATTGACCTTGGGAGCTCTACTCAACCAAGGAGTCTTGTAACATAAAAAAGCACCATTATTCTTTAAAACGTTCAATGTAGTATGTATAATGAAACTATTATTGTTTTAGGAATAGTGAAAACTTATAATTCTTTCAGATATTTGTCGTGCAGTCTCAGAAGAGTAGTCCCCTGATGATCTTAAATAAGCCAACTTCCACTTCTCATGTCGAGAAGGTGGAGAAGGAGGCTGGGGGCTACCACCCTCAGATGATGGTCTACCTTCTACCTTTTGCTTGAGGATTTTCTCCTCAAGCTTCCTATACCCACCACGAGATAATAGGTAGGGGTTCTTATTTTGAGCACTTATTCCTTATGCTTTGCTTCTTGTTGCCTGTCACATATATTGAATTAATTAGTTCATATAATATATATTTGTTAATTAGGAACTGAATAAACATCAACTATATTAACCTGTCATTCCTCTAATGTCCGACTCTGTACAAAGAGGCGCCAAGTCTCCTCATCAATGACCTTATATTTTTTACATGAAGACTCATTTTTTTACCTCCAAATATATATCTCGAGGTCAACTTAGTTTTAAAACCCTGGAATTTCTCAGCAATAGATGATAAACACTTATTTTAAGTGTTGTGACATTTGGAATGTCAAATGTCGTCTGCAATAAACATGATAAAGTTGTATCAGGATAAAATTATCAATATAAACAAATAATATTAATTAAATTACCAATAGATCGTTCCATATGATGTTCTGATCAACCTCGGACACATGTTCAAAAGATGGAGTAAGAATATTAATCCTATCACGGGCCAGTACTCCAAGGTATGATCTAAAGGCATCTGCATTTGGGCTAGATGCCACACCAGTGATGACATTAACATCCATAGGTGTCCTTTCACCACTATTCTGACCATCATTTGTTTCAACCTGGTGGCTCCTCTAGTATGTCTGGATGAGGGAGCCTCATCCCCTGATGAATGTGGGTGGTCAACCATATATTTGTCAAAATAAATAACAACATGAAATATTAATAAAAGACTTATGTGATATCATATAATTTAACAAAACATGTAATATGGGTCATATGAAATATTAATAAAAGACTTATGTAATATTAATAAAAACTTATACACAAATTTGAAATTCATACATAAATAAATCGATTAGTCATATGTATATCATGAACTGACCGAATTGCATGTACATCGTCAAGTAAAGGGTGGTCATCCAAATTTGTCACTGTTTTCAATGAATGTTTCAGCAATATGAATATTAATCAGATTGTCTTTGATAACTTCAATTTGTTTTTTGCCTTGAAGAGCGACATACCAATGATCAGACGCATGATCTTTGACATAAAAAACCTGAGATGCTTGATGTACCATGGTAAACGGTTCGTCTCGATAACCCACCTTTCGAAAATCAACTAGTGTCATACCCGATTCATATATTTTCACACCACTCTTATTGTCAAACCACTTACATTTGAACAATGGAACAAAAAACTTAGTGTAATCAACCTCCCATATCTCTTCTATTGTACCATAATATCTCGTTGATCTAAGTACAAGATTTTGATCTTTTGATGTGGAAAATTGGAGCGACTCAACTTCTAGACTAACTCCACTATTTTGTATTGTGCTTTTATCATCCAAACTCTTCGTATAGAATGAGTTATTATTGATTTCATAACCTGTACAACATATGACATCAAACTTTAAACCATTTGCAAGCCACAACAAAGTCTGATAAGAATGTGGCTCTTTGTCAACTTCAGATTTGAACCAACACATAAATGTTCTATTATGCTCCATCAACTGTCATTTCTCTTATTGTCTTGGATTTTTATTCTTCACAATGACTTTGTGTTCTTCCAAAAAAGGGATCACCTCATTTGTGTTGTTTAATATATAAAGATGTGCTTGCAACAATTCTTCGCGGTCTTTGGTCACCACTTTCACACCTCAGATGCTTTTACTTGTAGAACATTTATTCAACCATGATATGCGAAGAAGTCATGTAATCTGAACAAAACTCAATACTTTCTTCAGCAATATACCTTTCAATCCTTGAACCTTCGGAACAATACAAATTTTTAACGTACCCTTTTAAAATCTTCATATAACGCTCAATAAGATACATCCATCTTAAGTATACCGGTTTGCACAACTTGATTTCTCTAACCAAATGAACAAGTAAATGTACCATGATGTCAAAAAAAGATGGAGGGAGAAACATCTCTAGTTGACACAAGATGATAACAATCTCGCCTTGAAGTTCATCTAACTTTGTTGGATCGATGGCTTTACAACAAATTGATGAGAAAAATGAACACAACTTGTTTATGGTCTGCCTAACACTTTTGGGCAAAATTCCATGAATAGTCACCGGTAACAATTGTTGCATTAAGACGTACAATCGTGAGACTTCATGCCAACAAGCTTTAAGTACTGCATCGACACTAAACTCTTCATATTTGAAGAGTATCCTTGTGGTACCTTGATTCTCTTTAAACAAAGGCAAAAAGTTATCTTCTCTTTTCTGGAAATTGTGTAACATGTAGGGGGCAAATAAGTACGTTTACAATTCTCCCTAGGTGCCAACTCTTCTCGGATCTACATGTCAACCAAATCCAAACGAGCATTCACTCCATTTTTTGTCTTTCCTTGAATGTTGAGCAGTGTACCAATCAAGTTATCACACACATTCTTCTCTACATGCATCAAATCTTTGCAATGTCTAACATCTAACTTTGACCATTATGGAAGATCAAAGAATATAGCAACCTTGTGTTTGACAGCTAATATTGATGACACTACAAGCGAAGTAAGTTGCTCTAGCCTTGACACTAATGAATTTCATGTACAAAAGGATTTTCTTGAATTGCTTGATGAATATGAGAAATTGAATGCTGCTCATAAAAATTTGAAAAAGGAATTTAAAGAATTGAAAATTAAATATGATAAGGCATTAGATGAGGAAGTAATTTTAAGAAATAAAATTTGTAACTTAGAAATGAAAGAGTCTTCAAATGTTGAACATCTTGTTGAATGTCTTTCATGTAAAACTGTTGATGAATCGGCAAGTGTACCCTCAAAAAGGCCCTCTTTGTTGGCATGAAAGAGGGCATAACCGAAAAAGAGGGCATTACCGAAGGCCCGAATCCGTCGAAAATAGAAAAAAGTCGTCAGTAATGCCTATTACCGACAGATTACCCACGAAGAATTGATCGTCGGTAAATCGTTTGTCGCTAACCGTTACCGACGGCCTTTGCCCTTCGGTAATTATCGAAGGATAAAGGCCCTAGTTTCATTTCACTAGCTTAGATTATGAAAATTTTCATGACATCAATTCAAACTAACCACTGATATTTCTACTGGAGAAGGACAGTTGAAAAGAAGATATCAAATGATATTGCATAATATGTTTGTAGTCTTTTACATAAGATACTTGTTGCCACAACACTACAACACTAAAAGTTCTTACACCTCAATACAAAAGAAAAACATTTAAATTCTACTTCTAAACAAGAAAACAGCTCAAAAGGCCCAACTTCTCCAAAGACAAAGCTATTGCATCATTTCCATTATTCTAGGGAATGTACAGTGATATATGATTCTCTTCAAAAGACCCAGCTGATTCGCACTCTGAAAAACCTGTGGCATTTTGGAAAGTAGTTGAAGACTTGTTAAATCCTTCCCATCCTTTTCCAGAACAAGTGTTTCATCTTTTCCTTGTAGCCAAATTGCAACATCTACACCAAAAAACTCACTTATATAAGTAAACATGAAATCCTCTAGTAAGTGCTTAGAAACCAATGAACCAGTGATTACCCATGCTGTAACAGTTCAAGAGCACATATCAAGAGCTAAGCTGGAATAATAAGAGGAACCAAAATCTGAAAACAGACTAGCACTAGCAACATAACCCATTAAAATGTACAAGGAATAAAACATAGCAAAATACTACTGCAAAGAGCAAGAATCCAAGACAAAGGTTATTAAAAAACTATGCATTAAATTAAATTAACAACTTGGACAACAATAAACCACCATATTAACTAAAGACTAGAGTTAAGATAACATAAGAAATGCAAAGTAGTAGTTAAACTGCACTGAATAAAACCAATTGGGCTTAATATGAATTTATCAGAAAATAGATTTTTTGTTCAGTAAAACAGATTTTATATGGAATTAAAACTGGAAGAATGGGTTGAACAAGGAAACTAGAGGCGTTGTGTTAACTGGAAAATGAGTATGGATGGTGATTAAGCAGCACAACTTGTGGGAAAACAAGCTACACTTGAAACACTAATTTAAGCCATTAAAGCAAGCTGAAAAATTAACAGATACTTAAGGCAATGGACTAGTAAAAAGGAGAACTTCAAACATTTAGAATTAAAAACTAACCACAAACCAATGTCTACAACATCGTTAAACTGAGAAAACGAAAAATGGCCCAAAGAGAAGCTCGAGACATCTTCCTCTCAACATTCAGAAAAATTAAAACAACTATCACTCCCCTTAAAAAGAGAAAGTAAAAGATTATGAATAGGTAATGAGAAAGACAAGAAAACGATAATGGAGATTACAAAATATAATAATTTTATAACAACATAATGTAATATATAATACTTTATTATTAGCAGAACCTGTTAAAGATTATGAAACTTTTAAGTTCACCAAATAAAAAGCCAAACAACTTTACTCCAAACACATGATTTTGGAATAAAAAATTAGTTACCAAATAAAAAATTATAATTAGCAATGTCATGTTTTCCTTCTCACTCCATCTGAAATCCCACCCTTCTTTGTAAATTAAAAACACCAAGCATAGCTAATTTATTGAACTTTGAGATGTTCATTTTGTTTTCAAGTGAATAGGATTTGAACCAAGAAGAGGGTGGGAACCTTTTAATGTAAAAGGTCATTATAAAAAATGTGTTGATCACATGTAAAAGTTTGTTATTACCATTACTGGAAGGTGAAAATTCTTTTGGACAAGCATTCCGTAGATACAATTATACAGACCACATTTGCAATACTATAATTGAGCAATAGAGAGTATACCTTCTGCACAATAGTCTCGGGAATATTAGAGCTGGTCTGGTACAGGGATGTAGAGTGGCGAAATAAGTTTAAAGCATCAGCTTCATTCAGTGATTTCAACACGTATGGCTGCCTAAATCCTTTAATTGTGACTCTTGATGTCACTAAAATATTGTAGTTTGTCCTTGAATTCACCTAAACAATTTTCAACAAGTTTAGAGCTCTGGATAATCATTCTGAAGTTACTATTCCTTAGACATGTTAACAAAACTAGTTAAAATATGACCTTCACAGAAAATAAGATCTAGCTTCTTAGGCCAATTATTTTGGACATCATCAAGAACATATAAAGTACTTGAATTTCTCAACTTCTTAAATGAACATCCAACACAACATGAAAGCTAGCGGTTCAGGTGGAGAGCACAAGCCTGCAATCCTTCTCGGAACATTTATATTTCCTTGCATATCCAATTGAACGTACAGAGTAATAAATTGGTGGGCCTCTCCCTCCCTTCCCTCAACCTCCATGGTCCAATTAATTCTCTGTCCCCAGTAGTGTACCTCCCGTTTCTTTATGCATTCATGTCAACGTCACTCACTAAATCACTTAAACCCGATCCCTTGACAAAGAAGTCTGTCCTTAATCACCAGTTCATCCAATTCTTAGAATTCCTAGTAATTAAATGTGAAGATCAAGAGCTTAAGACGACCAAGACTGATACTCTCATCCTTGAGAAATATTACTCTTGGGAGAATTCAACAAGAACCTGAATCGCAAGGAACCTCCCGACACTCATGCAATTCAGAAATCATGCGATGAATGAGTTAAACAAAGCATGTAATAAGCACATACGAATTACTCTAACAATTAATGAAAAAACATATGGAATTAAGAATCAATTAAAAATACATGAGAGTTCACAAGGTTACATCATCCCCCAACAACAAATAGAGTTTAGTTCCCCATAGACATGGAGAAACTAGATGAATAATGGAAAAGCATAAGATAGTAAAACCCTAAAAGTAGAGGATGGAAGCTCCCGCCTCTAGATCCGCCTTCAGAGAGTAGAAGAATGTGGTGTTGTGCTGCTCCAGCCAGAGATACCAATCCTAGGACGCCTGGGTCCTTTAAATAGAACAAAAATAGAATAGAAACAAAGTCCAGGCCCGAGTCGCCGGCGCTCAAGCGCCCCACTTAGGGCGCCCGGGCGACGAGCGGTGATTTTCAACGCTCAAGCCTCGCAGAGGTCGCCCCAGCCTTCTACATCCGGCGCTCGGGCGGTGAGCGGCATTTCCTGCGCTTAAGCCTTCCAGAGGTCGCCCAAGCTTCGTGCAGTTGGCGCTCAAGCGCCCAAAAAGGGCGCCCGGGCGACGAGCGATGGTTTGCTACGCTCAAGCCTCCAAAAAAGGCGCCCAAGCCTCGAGTTTCTTTCCTTCTGTGGCTTTTTCTATACCTTTCTAAGCTCTATCTCCTTAGCACTTTATCCCTGCTTTCCATATTAACTCATTTTCTATTAAAACAAAGGGAATTAGTCATAAAATCATCAAATTCAACCTCAACTTTCTTATTCACGCAACTTAACAGAAAAACATGATTCCAAGCAAGTTTCTAAGCAGAAAAGGGTGTATTTAGTATCAAAATTACATCACAAATAACGGTATTTTCAACTGTTATCAAAACCACAAACTTAGAACTTTGTTTGTCCTCAAGCAAAACAGATTGTAACTTAGCTTTTCAGAACAATCACTACACTGACTCAACCTTTTTCAAAAACTTTTTCTTTTAGACAAGCAATTTTATCATTTCAGCATACAAATATCAGTCAAAGTGTGCAGATGCCATAATTCAATCAAAATCAATGTGATGCCCATATGTTTCAACAGATGCTATCCTTAAGAATGATCAATCAACCAAGCAGAGATGCAATCAGAAATTCAGAGAACTACTCCTAACCAAAGAAAGTGTTTCACTCAAGAACTTAAAAGTGTATAGTGAGGTGTTGGTGTCTTTTCCACTCTACTATCACAATGTCACACAAATTAACTTTGCCTTTCATTTAGCCACAATCAAACATAGTCACAAGCAAGTAGTCATCACAAGGGCTTTTCATGGCTCTTAACTTGGCTGGGCTAAGAAGGAAATTGGTTTTTCTGGTCAACAAGATTCTTGAGTTAAGAGAGATATTTATGGTTTCATCATTCAAGCACAAACGCTCTTTCTTTTTCTCAACTTTTCCTTGCATTGAGCCTTTCTTTTCTTTTCTTTTCTTTTCCTTTTCTTTTGCTTTTCAAGTATTCACTGCTTAGATCAATGCTTTTCTTTTCCTTTTTCCCAGTAACCTCAAACTTGAACCTTTATCAATACCTCACAAATGTTCTCAACGTAACTCAAGGTAAAGACTTTCACAAAGGGTTTTCAACAAATGCATAGGGCTTAAGGTTCAAAGGATATAATACATTGTTTTCTTTTAGTGGATAACTTCATGTGAAGGCTAGAAGAATAAGGGACAACAAAAGATGACCTTGATCATATGAAACCTACAGGCAAGTAGTTCAATCACAGAATATTTGGGCAAAATCATTCATGCCTCCAAAGTAATAGCAATTATTTACAAAACATTCTGAAGCCCAAAACTCACACAGGTAAACTCTCAAGTCCCAGAATTCAAAAAAACAACTTGCTCAGTATCTCAATCAAACTTTACCTCAAACACATGTTTTATACACTGCGAGTCATCACCTGTATATCAGCACATCATGCATCACCTCAACATCAATCCACACACCAAGCACTACTCATCACAAAACAATCACAATTGAACCAAAGTAGTGTAGTTCATTAAAGCAATGTAGAATACAAAGCACATAATTAAAAAGGAAACTAGTAAAACATAAACAAAATACAGTCAATCAAAGCAAATAACACAAAAATAGAAAATATAATAAATCCTGGTCTTAACAAAGATGGCACCCTTCAGTAGGTCCCAGATATAAATCATCACTCCTCATCAGAATCCTCAGCATCAGCATCCATGGCTGAAGCTTCAGCTGCTTCAGCTCTATCACCCTCCTGTGTCGGGTTAGCGGGCCATGCCACATAAGCTGCAAATTCATCCTGAGACATGAACTGTCTCTCAGGGAATGCAAACGTTAGTGTCCTCAGCAATTCCTGCTCGCCCCTGTATACAGCAGCCATCCTAGCATCTAGTAGAGAATAGTACATGTCCTGCATCTGGAAAGGAGCAACCTAATGAACCGACTCCTAAGCTGGTGGTGATGCCCTCCTATGTGCCCTGCGTCCAGTTACTTTCTTGGATGCTTTAGTAGTGGCCTAGAAACATCAATGCCTGCAGCCTCATAAAGGGAGGTGATCAATGAAGGATGTCCCAAGGGTGCCTTACTGGTTGCACCACGGGCACAACTCTGGATCGCATCAGCTATGACCTGGCCTATGTCAATATTAAAGCCCTAGAGAATACAGTAGAGGAGGATAGCCCTAGGAACAGTGATGTCAAAAACATGAGAGCAGGGCTGGATGTTGGCATGAGAGAATGCCATCGAATACTTCGCCCAAGGCGTCAGTTGGGGTCTAGTAAGGTGGATGGGTGCCCCAGACCTGTTCCTCTGAAAATGCCCTCCAAGCACACATAAGGTCCACATCCTCGTAACCCACCCCTTCCAGCATGGGTGAGGCAAACTGACATTGCTCCCCCTCCCCCTCTATACCAAGGAAGCAGTTAATAGCATCAGCATCAAAAATAACCCTCTTACCCCTCACGTAGCTGAAGTATGTCTGTTCTTCTCCCCCCAATGCTTTGGCATTTGTGTAAAACTCTTTAACTATGTCAACATTGGCGGGAGAGGGGTATACTGCCAGGTGGCCCCAGTCTCTATTGTTCAGCTCCCTTTCAAACTTGGGAGCTAAGGATGGTATGGAGGCCACCTTCCTTTCCATTAGCAATTTTCTTCCCTCCACTTGTGGGTACTATCTTTCATGAGCAGGGGTTCTGAACTTATCTGAGTGAAATTGCTCCTTCTCCTTCCTCTTTATTCCCTTTTCTTTGGAACCAAGGGTTTTAATCCTTTTTCCTGAAGAAGATGTCATTCCTGCACAGAAAAATTCATAGACAAACCCAGAAATCATCAAGCATTAGTTCCCAAAAAACACAAACTCTTATTATTTAGAAAGCGGGTATAACAGAGAACCCTCAACACCAGCTGCATAAAACCAAACAGTCAAAAACAGAACACAACAAAAGAAATTCAAAATCTACCACTTTCTGCTTTGGCGCCCCTCAAGGGGCGCTTAAGTGGCGCACGGTGTAGCCAAGTGTGACCTTGTTGTTTCAATCCTTTTCCAAATCAGTTTCCACCCAGTTCAAATCAAAATTAGCACAATTTAATCGGTCCAAATAGTGGGAAATCAAGCATAAACAATATAGGGTATAAAAAATCAAACTTTCTCCTCCAAATCTTTCATACATCAAACTTTAAAGTTCTCAACTCATAACCTAACAAGAACGTACATGATTGGAGACAAGAAAATAGAGATTTGAGCTCAAATTAAGTGCACAATATAGAACACTAGCAGCCACACAGTCAAAAAACCCAAACTTTGATGGTTGGAAAGTGCAAATCAAGTGAGAAATAGGGTTTTTGGTGGAAAAGTGAAGGGGAAAAGTGAAGAGAAGACTTGGGAGAGGTGTTTAAGGAGGCTAGAGTGAGGAGAATCTGAAAGAGGGGGCTTGGGCGAACCCTAGAGCGTGAAAATAAGAAGTGGGCTGAAATCCCGCTTAAGCTGCAAACTTAAAAACCAAGTCTACAGTCGCGCCACCCGAGCGCCCCTCAGAGGGCGCTCAAGCCGCGGGCAGAACTTTTCCCTCTTTGCTTTTTAGCTCGTTTTGGGTGGTCCTGGCCCTGAGTTCGCAAATTCAACTTTAGAATTTTTTCAGTTTCTTTTGCCTAGTCCTCACAACAACTCTCAAATCAATCAATTCATCTCTCTTCACACCTCAAACATTCAGACTAAGCACACTGAAATCACACACAAACAAAAACTAAAGAAATAAAAGTTTGTAAAAACACTGGGTTGCCTCCCAGCAAGCGCTTCTTTAACATCACTAGCTTGACCCAAAGAAAACATAAAATAAATAGAAAAATTGCAAACTTAAAGAAACAATAAACAAATAAAAGTTTTTAAACACTGGGTTGTCTCCCAACAAGCACTTCTTTAACGTCACTAGCTTGACCCAATAAGCTCATGTCACATCTTTGATCTTGGTGCTATTTTTTCCTTCTCCACACCAAATGGTCTTCATTAATTTCCTGTTCACCTTTTTGATTCTTCTTGAAATTGGAGATTCAATCTCTATCAGTCCATCAGTTCTGATCAGTTCTTTCACAACCCACAGCTTTTTGTTGATTATCACTAGAATGCCTGGTCTAAATTCTTCATGTTTCTCTAGGAAGTCTTGATGAACACTTTCTCCTTTGCTATCTTTTTCTTCCTCCTTTACCTATGACAAAAAACTTTTTACCTTTCTTACCTGGCTTGGCAGCTTTAGCACTGGTCTCTGATGTACCTCCACTTGAAGTCTTGAGACTAGTCTTCTTTATTTGGATTTGCTGCTCAGCCTTGAAGACATTGAAAATCACCTCCTCTTCTTGGTTTTTAAGTGTTATAGTTCCATCATCAACATTAATAATCACCTTCGCCGTTTTCATGAATGGCGGCTTACTAATAGGATGACCCATTACATTACAAAATTTTGTTTTAGCCAATGATCTCATTAGAGGAATAATGGGAACAATTGTATCAAGTTTTTTTATAACAATTTGAATTAGAAATGAATTTTGCATCCAAGAATAAGAGGAATCTCCAAATCTCCCCCCATCTCCATTATCACACAGTCAACCAGGAATCTGGGATTTTCAATTTGAACCATCACATCTTCCACCATACCATAGGGCTTTTTGGTGGATCCATCAGCCATAAATAGAGTCATCCTTGCAGGTTTGACTTCAAGACCACCAATCTTTTCAAGCACAGATAAAGGCATCAAATTAATACTGGACCCTAAATCAATTAGGGCTTTCCCTATTTTATGATTCCCAATAGTATAGGGAATGGTGAAACTTCCTGGATCTTCAACCTTAGGAGGAAGTGCCTTTTGTAAGATCACACTACACTCTTCATGTACCTCCATGGTCTCCTCTTTTAAATATTCTTTTCTTTTGAGGAGTTTCTTCAAAAAATCAGCATATTCAGGAATTTGTTGCAATACTTCAGTCATAGGAGTTCTAATCCCCAATTCTCTAGAGATTTCTTCAAAACACCCTAATTGTTTTTCTTTTTCTTTTCTGGAGCACTCTTCAGGGTGATTGAGCTTTTTCTCAAAATTTTCTTATTCTCTCTTAACCGCTTCATTTTTCTCTCTCTCACTCTCCTCTTTTTTTTTTCTTTTCGTCTTTCTCTTTCTCTTTTTCTTTCTTATTTTCATCCTTTTCTTTTTCACTCAATCTCTCTTCTTTTTCTTTCTCACTCAACTTTTCTTTTTCTTTCTCTCTCTCATCTTTCATACTAACAATAGCCTTACATTGTTCTTTAGGGTTAACTTCAGTATTAGCCCCAAAACTTCTAATAGGCATCTCTTCTAACTTCTTATCCATTTGACCAACTTGCATCTTCAAGTTCCTTATAGCAGCTTCAGTGCTTTTCTGAGTGGAAAGAGATGCCTGCATGAATTGTTGGAGAGTCTCCTCAAGCTTAGTAGTTCTATGAGTTAGAGAGGGTTGTTTTTTCCACTATTGTTGTTGCTGCTGTGGTGGTCTATTGAATTGCCCACCAGTTTGCCCAAACTGACTTTGTCCATTGCTAGGATGAGATTTCCACCCTTGATTATAATTTTTGGGACGAAACCGGTTGCCCATGTAACTAAATTCTTCATTGATATTCTCAGGCACAACACATTGACCATTGATATGATCACCACCACATTGTTCACAAAGTTGTTGTTGAACTTGTGAGACATTCTGGCACTCCTTTGGTGGTTGAGAAAGCTTCTTTGTCAACACCTCTAACTGTTGATTTATAATCTTATTTTGAGCAAGCAAGGCATCATAAGACTGTAACTGTAACACTCCCTTAGGTTGTGATGAAGTTCCTCTTTCATTGTGTATCTCATTGTCATTGGTAGCCATATTTTCAATTAATTCATATGCTTCCTCTGGAGTCTTACTCCTGATATTGCCTCCAGCTGAGGCATCTAACATCAATTTGGTCTGTAAGCCAAGACCTCCAAGGAAAAGAATGACTACTGTTGCTTCATCAAAGCCATGAGTAGGTGTCTTTCTCAACAAGCCCTTGTATCTATCCCATGCTTGTCCTAATGTCTCCTCCAAGCTTTGCTTGAAAGAAGAGATTTCTTGCTTTCCTTTGTTGATCTTTGATTGTGGGAAGTATTTATTCAAGAATTTTGAAACCACATCTTCCCACTCAATAAAGCTATTCTCAGGAAAAGAGTTCAACCACAGTTTAGCATTGCCTCCCAATGAGAAAGGAAACAAGCTCAGTCTAATAGCATCCTTTGGCACTCCATTCAACTTTACAATATTACAGATCTCATTAAAAGTGGTCAGATGCTCATATGAACTTTCATTAGACAATCCATTGAACTGATTGTTCTTCACTAGATGGATCAACGCAGGCTTCATCTCCATACTCGCGGCATTGCCCTCGGCTTTGCAATGTTGTTAAAATGATGAGGACCAACCATTGTTGCATAATCTGCCAAAGTACGCCTAGCACCATTGTTGTCCATGCTTTCCTGATCAGATTGTAAGGCCTGTGAAATTCTTTCTAGAGAAGGTTCTCTAGATAATGTGGTTCTTCTTGGCCTTCTACTAGTCTCAAGTCCTTCAAGAAGAGGTTCGGCACTTTTGTTGCTCCTTGTTCGAACTGTATCCTGCATAAACTAGACACAAAACCCTAGAAAACACTGTTAGCACAAAAACAAAAACAAACGACAGAAAACACAAATTAAAAATAAGATAAAAATAAATTAAGAATAAAAAATAAAGTCAAAGTTAATCAAGAATCACACAAATAGAATAGTTTAAACCATGAGTCCCCCGCAACGGCGCCAAAAACTTGTTGATGGATTGGCCAGTAATATAAAATGATAAGACCAAGTATCGTATTCCAGAAGACTCTCGACACTAGACAGTTGTGTGATAACTTGATTAATTAAGACTTCAATAAAACGACATTGTTGGTTTCAAATGAAAAGGCATAAAATTAAATATGAATGCAAGTTGATCAATAGCAAATGATCAATATGAGATGAGTATGTTGTTGGGGTTAGATTTCACCAAGTTCCTTCTCATGGATGTAAGAATTCTTCTTTATGCATTAATGTCAACGTCACTAACTAAATCAATTAAACCCGATCCCTCAGCGAAGAAGCCTATCCTTAATCACCAGTTCATGCAATTCCTAGCATTCCTATTAATTAAATTTTAAGATCAAGAGCTTAAGACGACCAAGACTGATACCCTCATCCTTGAGAAATATTACTCTTGGGAGAATTCAACAAGAATCTGAATCATAAGAAACCTCCCCGCACTCATGCAATTCATAAATCATGCGATGAATGAGTTAAACAAAGCATGTAATAAGCACAAATGAATTACTCTAACAATTAATGAAAAAGCATATGGAATTAAGAATCAATTCAAATACATGAGAGTTCACAAGGTTACATCATCCCCCAACAACAAATAGAGTTTAGTTCCCCATAGACATGGAGAAACTAGATGAATAATGGAAAGGCATAAGATAGTAAAACCCTAAAAGTAGAGGATGGAAGCTTCCGCCTCTAGATCCTCCTTTAGAGAGTAGAAGAGTGTGGTGTTGTGCTACTCTAGCCAGAGATACCAAACCTGGGACGCTTGGGTCCTTTAAATAGAACAGAAGTATAATAGAAACAAAGCCCAGGCCCGAGTCGTCGGCGCTCAAGCGCCCCACTTAGGGCGCCCGGGCGGCGAGTGGTGATCTTCCACGCTCAAGCCTCATAGAGGTCGCCCTAGTATTCTACATCTAGCGCTCAAGCCCCCCTGAAAGGGGCCCCGGGCGGTGAGCGGTACTTCTTGCGCTTAAGCCTTCCAGAGGATGCCCAAGCCTTCTGCAACTCGCGCTCAAGCGCCCCCGAAAGGGGCACCCAGGCGGTGAGCGACACTTCCTCCACTTAAGCCTTCCAGAGGACGCCCAAGCTTAGTGCAGTTGGCGCTCAAGCGCCCAAAAAGGGGCGCCCGAGCGGCGAGCGGTGGTTTACTGCGCTCAAGCCTCCAAAAAGGGCACCCAAGTCTCGAGCTTCTTTCCTTCTTGTGCTTTTTCTGGATCTTTTGGAGCTCTATCTCCTTAGCACTTTATCCCTGCTTTCCATATTAACTTATTTTCTATCAAAACAAAGGGAATTAGTCATAAAATCATCAAATTGAACCTCAACTCTCTTATTCACACAACTTAACAGAAAAACAAGATTCCAAGCAAGTTTCTAAGCAGAAAAGGGTGTATTTAGTATAAAAATTACATCACAAATAACAATATTTTCAACCGTTATCAATTACCAAGGGTAATAATCGATTATCTCGGTCTCAAAATATGAATTTTGAAAGTTTGGCTCACAAATAATCGATTATTTAAAGTGATGATCGATTATCTTAAGTTCAATTGTAAAAAATTAAAATTAAAATTAAAAAAATTAAAAAAAAACTTTTTTTCTTTTCGAATCTGTTTTTGATTTTAAGGGGAATATTACTTTTAGGGGAGTAATTTTTAATGAATTAAAAGGACCTAAATTCTTTTTGATTTAACTAATTTAGGGGGAGCATTAAGATTAGATTATTTTTTTATTATGATCAAAATGGGAGAAATTTTTTCATTGATATCTTTTGTGATAATCTTGTGATAATTGGTACTTATTTGACGGGGAGATATATGAGTTTGTTTAATATCTTGTTATTTATCTCTATTCTAGATCAATAACTCTTTTCCCCTTATCATATTTGAATTGCATCTGGTACTCAACAATTTTATAACATTTGAATTGCATCTAGTCTTTTATTGAGGGGGAGCAACACTTAAGGGAGAGATTTTATTTAATTTTTTCTTATGATAAAAAAAGGGTAGAAATATTTCTAAAGTAGTGGTTATTACTAACATGTTTATATGTTTGTAAGTTTGAAATCTGTGCAGAAATTAGAAATGCTTTTAAGTAAGAGATTTTTTATCATCATCAAAAAGGGGGAAATTGTTACCAATGACGAACATTGGTGTCTTGAAGATATTATAGTTTTGATGATGCTACAAGATAAAGAACGTGAAGACTTTTGTTGTATTTATTTAAAAGCATTTTGTAGAATTAATTGTATAGGAATTAGTTTGTTGATGTAAGAACACTTAGAAGTTTTCCTGTTTAGAGAGTCTTTACGCAGATAAACGATTATTTGGTATAATAATCGATTATCACGAGCCTATTGGGAAAAAAGTTGCTCGTGCAAATAATCGATTACTACTTAAAATAATTGATTATCACTGTCTGATTTAATATTGCCTAGGTTCCGCAAATAATCGATTATCACTCAAAGATAATCGATTATCACTTTTCGAAAACCCCATAACAGACACAAATAATCGATTATCACTTATGATAATAGATTATATTTGGAAGCTAGGAGTTGTCTTTTCATTTTCTGAACCTTGGGTTATAAATAGTGTTTTCCACAGCTCTTAGAAAGTAACTTTTCATTTTGAGAGTATTAGAGTTGTGTGTCTAAGAGAAGCTCTCTGAGAGTGAAAAAGGAATCTATGTCATTTGAGAATAGAGAGATTTTCTGAGGAAGTTCTCAAGTGATAATGTGCTCTTGTCAAGTCTTGTGAATAGGAGAAGCTCGAGCTTAGTGTGTCTAAGGTAGGAGCGGTTCTCTTCAAGTTGGCTGAGCAATTTTCTTCTAGTTCGTTTGTCGAAGGAAGGTGTTTTCTATTCTTACTCTTTATTCCTTATTATTGTAATCTGTGAAACAATATTTTAGTGAAAAGGTTAATCACTATTTAAGGTGATTAACGACTGGACGTAGAATCTTTTGATTCGAACCAGGATAAAACTTTTGTGTTGAGTTTCTCCTCTCTACACTCTTTAAACTTTTAACACACCAATTGTTTGATAAAAGTTTTATAAGAAAATTAAAATTGCTAAAGGAACCATTTTATTGACCGTAACACACTTTCCGCTATTTAAAATTTATTTACACTCTGTTACGCGACTAACTGATACCTACATTAAAGTTCAAAAACCAACTAAGAATCCAATATTAAAGGCTAAATAAGGGCATAAGTATGCATCATGCCCACACTTATCCTTTTGCACTCCTTGGCAAAACTTAGTAATTTCAGAAGGTCATCCTACTAAGGAAGGAAGCTAGAGGAGTGTGAAAGAAGTCAAAATCTAAGAGGGACTTAAGACCAAAAGGGCTAGAATCAAATCTGCAACAATTCATTAAGCTCAAAAGTGAGGAAAATACAATGTAATGGCTCTCTTATTTGTAGGTGAGTAAGAGCCTTCTTTTTTACCAAATTTCCCTCCTAATTTCAAACATTTTGCACAGGATGAGCTAGCTGGTGATGAATCACTATTTTGTACTATTCACTTTGCTTTTCACACTGAATTGTGTTAGTGAATTGTGTTTAATTTTCCATTATGATCTCATTTACACTATTTGGGCTTAATTAGACTATTAATTATTATTTTAATTAATTTGAATTATTTGAGCCTAATTATTCCAATTCTTATTTGCAGGACAATTGTGGAAACATATTTTGGAACTTTAAGAGGGTTGTCACGTCATCTAATTTCGTTTTGTAGTTTTAATTATTTTAGTTTTGACTAGATTTGACTTTTGGGCCTCTTTAAAGGTCAATATTTTTTAGAAGCCTAGTAGAAAGGCAGAATCGTAATTTGGGGTCTATAAACCCAAAATCAGATTTCACTTTCCTCTCTCTCCCCTCATTTTCGTTTTGCTTCTTAGGGTTTTAGAGCATTGGGCGTTTCCTTTGGGAGTTTTAGGTTTGCTTTCATTTTCTCTCAATTTTTACCGAATCATCTTCATTTTAATTCGAATTTCGTTTTGTGCTTCCTTTAATTTCGTTGTTGCACTTTCAATTCCATTTCGTTGTTGCACTTTCAATTCCATTTCGATTTGCATTTGATTTCCCAATTTCAATTTCTACATTGAATTGCATTTTATGGTTTGAGTTCGTTTTCCCTCAATTTTCGCTTTGTAATTTAATGTAGTTTAATTTTGTTACGTTATGTGTTGCACTACTTCAATTTCATCTTCGTTTTGTTGTTCTAATTTTGTCCCAATGATAAAGTGTGCTTGGTTTGTCATTAGAAAAATTGCATCATTTCTATGAGATTTTTGAGTTGGAAGTGTGTATTTGCTGCTCTAATTTGGTTCAATATTGAATTTGTTTTGCGCTTGCGATTGGGTATACGCTTAGTTGCCTAATGGGTGTTTAATCCTCGCTTAGTTGATGAAACTGTGTGGTGCAAAATTGATTGAATATGAGCAAAATGTTTGCTTAATTCGTTTTTATGAAAGCATGATTGGTCTTTGCTTAGTTGGCTAATTCATGTTGGATTAAAGGTTAGAGGAGTATTCAATTGTTGTTAATATGTGATTGGAAGTGTTGTAATTGAGCTAATGACCAATCGTTTTCAATTAGTAGTTCAATTCGTGTTTTATTTTCGTTCATTCCTGTTGAGATTGTTGATAGGAGAAGCATTAGTTTAGCTGAACCCACAATCTCAATGATATATGAGTTTTTTATGATGACAACACATAATTAATAACACACATGTATTTCGTGTTACATGTTCTATGCTTTAATTTCCACTGCATAAACAAGTCTTTTACCTTGCGTTTCAAGAAAGTTATAAAGGCATCACTTTTGGTGAAAAAGATTTTGAAAGTATTAAATTTTATACTTCACCAATTCACACCCCCTCTTGGTGTGAAAAATTAAGCCATTCTTTTTAACAATTCCCATTCATAAAACTCTCCAAAAACACTCTTCCCCCGACCAAGTGTTTGATCTAATGACTGAACCAATATTTGGTAGTTGAGAGACGACCTAGGAATCATTTCCTACTTTATACTGCACTTTAATTGCATATTAATTTGATTCGGGTACGTCCTCAATTGTCAAAGCACACATCCCATTGGGAAAACCCCTCTTCGTAGGCGCTAGGCTCATCAAGTTTTTGGCTCGGCACCCCTTTGTCCCGAAAACTATTTTCCTTCACTATTCCAATTCAAAAAGCAAGTTGTTCAATCCGGAATGTTGATAGGGGGAGCAATGTGATAGTTGAACTCAATCCCTGTTATGTTGTTTTTTATGATGACAACACATTAATAGCAACAACACATGAATGTTGTAACGTCACAACAGAAAAAGTGTTTCGGTGTTGTGTTAAACATATGTGAATTTGTACATACTTATTGTGATAAATACATATATTGTGACAAATGCATATGTTGGACATACTGTGTGATTTATGCATAATATTGTAATTATTATGTGATTATATCTGTGTATGCACACAGTATGTTTATGTGTATTGAAAACCACAAGCACAAAAGAATACCTGCATGACATAATCCATTACATTGTTGTACTAATCAATTAAGGTCATCAAACAACTTATGTTTTGAACTGTGGCAAAACAACTAGTTTGAATCGATTACATTAGGTGTTGAATTGATTAAAACTCGTGTGTTTGCAAATATCTTTTTCAAATGTGCTGTGATGAATTTTTGGGAAGAAAAAGTTTTCAAAAAATATGTTTAAGTGTTAATCTTAATCGATTACATGTGTTGTGTATTCAATTAAGTCTGTTAAGCTTTGAAAATTGATTTCATGCTTGTCATAATTGCTATAACAGTCATATTTTTAAATATGTTTGACCAACATTTAATGCAAATCGATTACAATAATTGGATATTCAATTAAGTGCTGAGTTAGTTGTAATACTGTTACAACAGTTTTCATGTAACCGATTACACTGCTAACCTAATCGATTATTTTGCGTCATAATTGATGAAATCTATATATTGTCGCATTGTTTCAATTTCTGTAACTTTTCATCATTTCTAACACTTTTACACTTGATTGTTTCGATATTAGAAAATATTCAAATTACTCAATACGCTCTAAGAATCAAGAACGCGATGAGTTTGAAGAATCTTGAAGAATTCGTGTGTGACATCTTTGTGGATTACATTGACTGATCACATTAGCACGACTGAAGGTGCATCTGTATTAATCAGGAGAGAAGACTTGTAATCTTTGACTTGATGTTTCCCTAGACGTGCGGGTCAGGAAGAAGAGCGTGCTTTTGACTTTAAGAGAGGATTCTCAAAGGGTTTCGACAACAAGACCGTCAAGTGTGTTTGCAGGTGTTGTTGTTTCTATATTTGATTGTTTGAGTGGGAAAGGTGTTTACTTTGTGAGGGTGTATTCACATTAAAACCTTTTGTGTAATTCTCCAATCATTATAGTGAAATATCCTTCAATCAGTGGTTGATTGGAAGGGTGACTGGATGTAGGCATTGAGGCCAAACCAAGATGAAAACTGTGTTTGATTTTCTCTCCTTTATCTCTTTACATTTGCATTTATTGTTTCATTGCACACATATTTGCTTACTGCATAAGGAAGGTTTCAAGAACTTTATACTTTGCGAAAAAGATTTGAAAAATGCAAGTTTTTAGAAAAGAAGAAGGTTTAATAGTTGATTTTCCATATAAGTAAAGTGTTTTGTAATTCTTTTTCTTCTTCAATTCTCTTAGATATGGCTCTAGTTAGAGGTCCAATGTGAGTCTTAGATGATGTTCCGTCATCGTGTGAGAAGGTTTTTAAGTGATTTAGGGTAAACCTAGGAAAGACACTTTACTAGTGCCTGCGTGAGGCACCGAGACACCCTTAATCTATCCTCAACCGCAGCAACAATGAGCATTAAGAAAAGGTGAAGAGGAAAACCTCCTCGGTGCAAGTTGAGAGAGGGACGCGAGTGAGAAATGAGAGCTTAAAGAGCAACCACTAGAGAAGACAATGTGTGGAGCATGCTAGGAAGCACCCTTAGAAACGCCTGGAAAGTCATGGTAATGGGAGAAATTAAATTTAGTTCATGTATAACGAAGTTCAGAATCTTGTTCTTGCATTGTGATATTTGTTTTGAGATGTGGAAATATGTGTTACCTTGCTTGCAAAGGGTGCAAAACCATGGATGCTTGAGAACGTTTTATGGGTAAATGATATCTTAGGAAGAAAATCATACAGAGGATTTTGGCTTAATAGCTTATTTTGTCCCCAGTTTTTGTGAGTTGTGTCAATTAGGTCCTTCCTTTTAAAAAAGTGTCAATTGCATTCCCACTTGGTAAAATTTGCCTAAATCAAGTCCCTTCCATTAAATACTCACAAACGGCATTAAATTTTTTTCTCTCTCTTCTGCTTTTCTATGCACAACAGTTTGTCAGTACTTTTTCCTCTGCACCTCTTAGTAAAGTGATGCAAAATAAGTTCACTTCATTGTCTGATAACGATTGAAAATATCGTTATCTATGATGTAACTATGACACTAAATGCACCCTTTTCTGCTTAAAAACTTGCTTGGAATCATGTTTTTGCTTTATTTTTGTGAATAAGAGAGTTGAGGTTATACTTGATGATTTTATTACTAAATTTCCTTGATTTTGTAAGCTATTGGAATGATTTGAAAGAAGAGTTAAAGTATTAAATAGTTGGAATGCAGAAAACTCAACCAGAATGCAGAAAAGTCAACCAGAGTGCAGAATTTTAGTCCACCGCTGCGCCAAGGCGCCCCTCATGGGCGCATGAGCGCTAGAAGGTGTCGTTCGATGCCCGGGCACCCCACTTAGGACGCTTGAGCGCCAGAAAAATAGGTCGGACTTCGTTTCTATTTTTTTTCGCTCTATTTAAAGGACCTAGACGTCCTTGGTTTTGTATCTATGGCTGGAGCAACACAACAACACACTCTTCCATTCTCTAAAGGCGGGTTTGGATGCGAAAGCGTCCTTCCTCTACTTTTAGGGTTTTGCTATCTCACGGTTTTCCATTATTCATCTAGTCTCTCCATGTCTGTGGGGAACTAAACTCTATTTGTTGTTGGGGGATGATGTAACCTTGTGAACTCTCATGTATTTAAATTGATTCTTAATAACACATGCTTTTTCATTAATTGTTAGAGTAATTCATCTGTGTTTATTGAATGCTTTATTTAACTCATTCATCGCATGATTTATGAATTGCATGAGTGTCGGGAGGTTCCTTACAATTCAGGTTCTTGTTGAATTCTCCCAAGAGTAATATTGCTCAGGGATGTGGGTATGAGTTTTGTCGTCTTTAAGCTCTTGATCTTCACATTTAATTACTAGGAATGCTAGGAATTGCATGAACTAGTGATTAAGTACATGCTTATTCACCGAGGGATCGAGTTTAGGTGATTTAATGAGTGACGTTAACATTAATGCATAAAGAAGAATTCTTACATATATGAGAGGGAACTTGGTGAAATCTAACCCCAACAATATACTCATCTCATATTAAACAACATCTGTTTATCACTGTGCTCTTTTGCTATTGATCAAACTGCATTCATATTTACTTTTTTGTCTTTGCATCTTAAACCAATGATCTCGTTTTATTTAAGTCTTAATTAATCGAGTAATCACACAATTGTCTAGTGCCGAGAGTCTTCTGGGATACGATATTTGGTCTTACCATTTTATATTAGTTGTGCGATTTGGTACACTTGCCAATCCATCAATGTTGTCTCTAAATAATGTCTCTACACACCAACATCTGTCTCTCACCAAACCCTTTGCAGTTCCACTCTGTTGGGCCCACCTCCACCCCAATTCCCCGTACCTCGCTTATCAGCTTGTCATTGTAGAACTCTTCTCCATGCACCGCCAAGTAATCATGGGGACGCCACCACTCACAGCCTCCGCGTTGGAATTCCACACGCAATGGCTCAAGAATTCTCCAACAACACGGTGGTTCAGGATAACCATCTATGGAGCCCACCCGCTGATAACCATCCCCTTCTCTGCATTCCTCTCTTCAAACCCCTCGGGCATGCACTTCTCCTTTCCTTCCTTAGTCTCCTCCTTCCCCTTCTTCTCCGGCACCACCCATATGAACCCATGACCAGCATGCAATCTCGTGCCACATCGTTTTCTCGTAGCATCGGATGTATTCTTCTCCGTCGAGCTCCGCGAAGTTGTTCACGATTAGGTCGTAGCTTCCGAGCTCCGTCTCTTGGTACTTAACAAGGAATTCGTCCAACTCCTTCGGTAGTGATGCATTGAGGGTTATGGAGAGAGGAAGGGTCAGGCTAAGAGAATTGGAAGAGTGAGAGGCGAAGTGTAGGGTGTAGATGGTGAAGCGGGAGAAGTTGTTGAAGGCAAGTCTAAGGATGTTAAGGTTGTTGGCCAACTCATGAACCTAGGGGAATAGAAAGTCGGCGATGGTGCAATCAGGTAGATTCTCCTCCACGAAGTTCTAGATGGGGGTTTGGATAATGGTGGTCGCATTCTTGGGAGGGAAATTGAAAGGTGTGGAAGTAGATGAAGGGGTGGGAGGGGATGGATTTGTGGAGAGTTAGGGCATTGGAAGGGGTGCTGATGATAGTCCCTCAGAAAGTGATTATGACCGACCTCCCTCACCTATTGTCACTACTTTCTGAAAGTATCAATGAATTAACTATAGAGGAAATGCGTGCCAGAGATAGCATTCCTGATCTTGTTCATCTGGATGATGCAGAAAGTTTTGACATGTCACTAAATGAATCTAATAATGTGAAAATAGATAGAAAATTATCACGGGAGAGTGGTAGGAAACTGACATCTCTAGAGGAGTGCACCTACAACTAGTTCTAGAAAGGAGACACCAGGTGCTAAGAAAGTTGATAAGCTATTAATAGCTGAAATATACCCTAAATCAGCCACAAACATTTGGTGCATTGGAAATGCAAATGATACTGATGCTCAGAGTGGAAAAGAGATTCCTGTAATGATACCTCGAGTTAAGATGGAAGATAAATTGGGTGCAATGTGAGAGATGTCATAAATGGTGTCTTCTTCCTGTTGTAACAAATCAAACTCACAAATTGGTAAACATGTGCAAGTTTATTACTTGTGTAATTATGAGTAGGCTTCGTGGAGAGGAAAAAGTATCGAGAAACTGCTTTGCACAGAAAAGCAGAAGAGAGAAAAAAGTTTTAATGTCGTTTGTGAGTATTTATAGGAAGGGACTTGATTGAGGCAAATTTTACCAAGTGGGGATACAATTGACACTTTTTTAAAAGGAGGGACCTAATTGACACAACTCACCTAAACTAGAGACAAAATAAGCTATTAAGCCGAGGATTTTTATACTGGTTCGAATCAAAAGATTCTACGTCCAATTCTTAATCACTTTATAATGAGTGATTAAATTTTCACTAAAATCACTTTGATGTTACAAGATGAACAATGAAATAATTAGGAACAAAAAAACCTTATTTAAACACATGAGGGAATGATCACCATCTTGAACAACTTGGTAGAGAATCGCTTGCACCTTTAGACACACTAAAACCAAGCTTCTCCTTCTTCAAGATTTTGATCAAGCTATCACTTAAACACAAGAGCATCCTCAGAACCAATTTTGGACTCTCAATACTTTAGGTCACTTTAGAAAGCCTTAGAAGACTTCTATTTATAGGTCAGGGGTCAAAAAATGAAAAGACAGCTTCCAACTTCCAGATATAATCGACTATCAAAAGTGATAATCGATTATTTTAGGCCGCTATGGATTTTGAAAAATGTGATAATCGATTATACTTAGAGATAATCGATTATTGTCGTATCTTTGACAATTATAACTAGTGGAGATAATTGATTATCCTTAGTGTTAGAATTAATGAACCTTGTTTCTCAACACCAAGAAGGGGGTGAATTGGTGTTTAATAAAAATGTGCACTTTTTAAATCTTTTTCGCAAATATGAATGATCTTGAAATCTTTCTTGTGTAGTAAGTAGATATGTATGCAATGAAACTGGAAATGTAAAGAGATAAGGAGAGAAAAACAAACACAACTTTTATCCTGGTTCGACCTCAATACCTACATCAGTCACCCTCCCAATCAATCTTAGATTGGAGAGTATTTCACTATAATGATCAGAGTATTACAACCAAGGCTTTACAGAGCACACTCAAATCTAAACACCTCACAAACTCTCAATCAATTATAGAAAACACCTGCTAACACATAACCCCTTGTCCCTATTGCAAAAACCCTTTGAGAATCCCCTCTCAGAACCAAGAGCTCCTCACTCTTCTTCCTGACGCACACGTCCAGGGAAAAACCAAATCAAGGATTGCAAAACCTTCTCCTGATCAAACTAGATGCACCTTCAGTCGAGCTAATGTGATCAGCCGATATTGTTCAGTCAATTTACCTCAAGAATTCCTCAAGAGTCTTAAAATTCTCTATGTTCTTGATTCTTGGAGCGTATGTTCAACCTATAACACTTTACTCACAGAAAATATCAGATACGACAATTTTCAATTGATCAAAAGTTACAAATAATAAAACAATGTGTCAATATATAGTTTTCATTAGTTCTGACGCAAAACAATCGATTACAACAAACTTAGCTCTTTAATTGAATGCTCAATTAATGTAATTGATTTGCATTAAATTCTGGTCAAACATATCTAAAAATATGATCGTTAAAGTAGTTATGACTAGCATGAAATTAGTTTTCAAAACTTAACAGACTTAATTGAATACACAACACATGTAATCGATTAAGCTTCACACTTCAACATATTTTGAAAACTTTTTCTTCCCAAAAACTCATCATGGCACATTTGAAAATGATATATGCAAACACACTAGTTTTAATCAATTTAACAACTAATGTAATCGATTCAAACTAGTTGTTTTGCCACAGTTCAAAAACCAAGTTGTTTGATGACCTTAATTGATTACTACAACACTGTAATCGATTATGTCATGCAAATATGCTTTGTGCTTGTGGTTTTCAATACACATAAACATAAAATGTACATACACAAATATAATCACATCAAAATCACAATAGTATGCATAAATCACACAATATGTCCAACAAATGCATTTGTCATAGTATATGCATTTATCACAGTAAGCATGTACAAATTCACATATTTATAGCGCAACACAGCAATATGTCTAACATATTCGTTTTTCATAGTATATGCATTTATCACAGTAAGCATGTACAAATTCACATATGTATAACGCAACACAGAAACACTTTTCTGTTTTTGATATTACAACAATCATGTGTTGTTGTTATTAATGTGTTGTCATCATCAAAAACATTATAACAAAGATTTGGTTTAGCTATCACATTGTTCCCCATATCAACACTTAGTGATAATCGATTATTGCTTAGACGAAGCATTTTCTAATTTTACTTATGATAATAAATTATCCTTAGTGATAATCAATTATTTCTGAGACGAAGTCTTTTCTAATTTTTCTAAGTGCTTACAATTAAAAGATAAAGCCTAATACAAATGTTTCTACAAAAGATGCTTTAACAATGTATGTGAATGTTTGATGAGTCGATATTTTCTCGACTTCACTTAGCTTATTGTACTACATTTAATTAGGAAACTGTGCCAGAATATCCATTATTTCTCCAATGTTGCTGATTATTCTTAATTTGACCAGTAATTCTTATTTTAATTAATTTGAATTATAAGAATCTAATTACTTTCATTAATAATTGTAGGGGAATTTTTATAATCGTATTTTGGGGACATTAAGAGTTGTCACGTCATTCTAAATTCTCCACATCAGCATTTTAGTTTAGAATTAAATTGCAAATTCGTAGTTAACGAATATTGGGTCATGTTTACATTTTTTAGGCAGATTTATGGTTTGGGCCCATTTTTGGGCAGAATTAGAAAAGGCTCGTTTTGGGTGGCTGACCTAGTTTTTGTGCCAAAAGGGGGTAGACCTCCTCACTCTCCCACACTCTCTCCTTTTGGTGGTTTTTTGCTTCTTCTGGTTCGGAGAAGAGCTCTCAAAGTTTAGGTTCCATCTTCATTTGTGTTTTCCTATTTCTTCTTTATTGTATCGAATTCGAATTTGGTGTTAATTTTATTCTCCATTTTCGTTTCTGTCTCTACACTTGCATTCTCCAATTTAAATTTCGTTTTCCCTTTGGTTCCAACATTCATTTTCCGTTTCTACACTTTGGTTTCAATTCCATTTTGTTATATGAGTTTGATTGCAGCATTTAATTTTGTATTCTGCTACATTCCAGTATTTGGGTTTCATTTTTGTTTTAGGATTAGGGTTTTCATTTTTGGGTTTTCATTTCTGCAATTGGTTCGTTTTCTAATATTGCAATTCGGTTTTGGTTCTGTTTGGGTTTCGTTTTCACTATGCCAATTTCGTTTGTGCATTTGAAGTTCGTTTTTGAAGTTTTTGTTTGTTTTGTCGTCCTATTTTGTGCATTTTGTTTGCGTTTTTTTATGCTTGGCTTTGTTCAACAATTAGTTTAATTGAAGGGTCAAACTGTTGGGTTGGTAATAGGTGAAATTGCATTGTCTCCATGAGATTAATTTGCTATCATTGTGCTCCTGACCTTGCATAGTATTAACCTGTTTTGGGCATTTCAAGTTAGGTATACGCTTGGTATCCTAATTCGTGTGTACAGATTAAGGTGCAGAAGGCATATAATTAGTGGAAATCAGGGATTGGAATTAGTGTAGGGAAGCCAATAGGTACCCTGTCTTGATCATTGTTTTAATTTGTGTTAATTCGTAGTCATAAATTGTCACATAACCATCCCCACCACGTGTTTGACCTAATTCATTAATCACATTTGGTCCTTGAGAGACGACCTAGCGGTCATTCTCCTAGTACGCAACACTTTAATTTGCACATTAATTTGATTCAGTTACGACTTTGATCAATGTTGCTTCAAGTCTTCAACTGCATCAGCATCAAAATCTCTTTAAAGCATCAATGCTTCTTATTGGCATCAAACACCTGATATCTTTATAAGAAAAGCCTAATTGTGAAACACAACCTCAACAGTAAAAAATCAAAAAGCACTTTGTTTTTCTTAGCAAGCATTAAATGCTCAACGTTCAAAAATAACAAAAATGATTAGAAAAAAACATATTTGTTACATGCATAATCTACTCTACTCTTTGTAGAAAAGCTACTTTACAAACTTCCACAAGGTTGAAATTAAAATATCAGAAACGGACGTTAGAGGCAAAAGAGAAATTCACAGAATGTTCATCACTTGAAGCGGTGTCTAAACGAAAGTACAACCTACTTCAAGAAAAGCACTGAAATAGAATGCCTACTTTGATAAGTTGACTTTAACCAACAACTGTTGTACACGAAGAAAGAGAAAACACAAGAATCAAGGCCAAGAGTTTAGTCTAACGGACACTTATCTAAAAAGCCTTTAAATATAATATCTTTCAAATGTAGAATCAAGTGGAAGTATACAACGAAATATTCATCCTTTGAGAAGAGTTCAAAAGAAATGCATAGAAAGAGCTTAAAAAAAATATATCGGCAAAAAAAGAGAAGAAGAGAAAAAAGGAAAGGCAATACTCTCTAGCTTCATTGTAAAATTGCTCTCTATGAGTGTTTAGAATGCATGGTATTGTAATCATATCCTCTTTGTGAGAGTAATAACTTGAACAACTTGTAAGCAATCTTCTATTACAATTCTGAAGAGAATTAAAACACTTGTTGAACTCAGTTGAGTTAAGGAAAGCTAGGCAAGGTTGCTTAGGACCATGAGTGGTGCGAATACTCATTCAGTCTAGAGTAGCAGGAGGTTATTCGCTGACTATGGAGATCAAGAGTGGTGCAAATACTTAGTTATAATCTTGGTGAAGATTATAGTGGAACCCTCTACGGAGGAGACTGGATGTAGCTTAGTTGGAGTGAACTAGTATAAAAATATTTGTGCAATTATTTATTTCTAAATACAAGAACGTTCCAAGATAAAAGAAACTAAAAGAAATGTTAGGCCTATTTCTCTTACCAAGAAGGGAGGGTGAATTGGTTTTTAATAAAAATGCTTTCTTTTCCTATGTTTTTGAAAATCTTTAGAATGATCTTTAACACACAAGACAATAAAGAAATAATGTTTGTAAAAGAGTCAAAGGATAGAAAACAAACACAAATTTTTATACTAGTTCAGTCTCAATGCCTACATCTAATTCATTTCAATCAACCTAAGATTGAAAGACCTTCCAATATAAAGATTTGAGCTAATACAGCCAGACTTACAGAGACCAACTCTCAAATATAATTTGCTCACTAAATCACAAATCTAATACAGGAAAACATACTACAGAAAGAACAACGCTCTCTTTGTTGTACCCCTTTGAGACCTTTCTCAAAGTCACAAGAACAACACGTTCTCTTCCTTGCAAAACACAGGGAAACCATTATCTATGGATTGTAAACAACAACACTGATCTAGAAAGAAAAGACCTCAATGTGCAGATGATTGATCAACCAATGATAATCCAAAGAAATCCTTCAAGAATCCTTCAAAGTTGCAAATCTTTCGTATCTTGATTCTTGGAGAACCAACACATCTGCAGAAATCTTTCCTGACTCTCTTATGTCAGATTTAAAAGTTCAAATGATCAAAAGTTGTTAATGTAGAGTGCTACGCATCAATATATAGATTTCCTCATGTCTAACGTTTTTTAATCGATTACCAAAGTAATGTAATCGGTTACACATTTAAAAGAGTTACAACAGAATTACATTAAAACAGATTTAACTGATTAAGATATTAATGTAATTGATTGCACATAAATTGTAAGTCAAAACATTAGAAAATATGACCGTTATGACAATTAAGACTTTTCGGGAAAACAATTTTCAATGTATACCAGATTTAACCAATTAAGGAAACTGTGTAATCGGTTAAATATTACACTTAGACAATTTTGAAAACTTTTTCTTCTCAAGACTCATCACAGCACATTGCAAATAGGTGTTAGCAAAGGCACGAGTTTTAATTGATTATACATATAATGTAATCTGTTAAAACTTGTAGTTTGTCACGCTTTAAGCATCAGCTAATTTGGTGAACTTGATTGATTACATAACCATTTTAATTGATTACTTCATATAGATATGCTTTGTGCAAGTGGTTTTAACATTTGAAATCATGAGTATGTATACTAAAAATGTAAACACATGTATGACCAAAGTAAGTATGCACACCAAACATTTCGGGCAATATATGATTTAAACATAAAGAAACATTTCTATTGTTGTCATGGAAACATATATGTTGTTGTCATCATAAAAAACAAAACACATAAGGGATTGGATTTAGCATTCACATTTTTCGATGATGCACAATACAACCATGATGCACAACTAGAAATTATTTTACCAGTTATTTCTAGTTTCACCAATTTCTCTAAATTTCTAGTTTCTCTAATTTCTCCCCCTTTGGACATTAACAAAACAAATATTAGAAACATAATAGCATATAGAGATACATCAATATGTATTTTTTCATATCAATATCAGAAATTGATGCTCGCCCTATCATTATGCAGTAGCTTTAAACAAACATATATCAAATATAAGGTTTTAGTATCAGAGCTAACAATAATGATGTTTCAGTCATGTAGCAGCTTAAGAACCGCATAATAGGTTTCAATCATGTAGCAGATTTAATAGCATTTATCAGAGTAAAAACTAATGCTTGAAGATCATGATTTTTTTTTTTGTGATCAATGTATCAGAATACTCAAAATGATTAATAGCAGATTTGAAATAGTGAGTATTAGAATCCATGAAAACATATATCATCAGAATGAATGTTTCAGAATATATGATTTAGTAGAAAAGAAACTCAAACCACATTCTTGAGTTTTAATCGATTTCACTGCTTTTGCAATCGATTAACTTCTGCGGAGCAATTGATAAATTCATTTAAGCATATCATTTCCAGTAACATACTTGTAAGTCACACTCTTCTCAACTTTGTTGAGTGTTAGTATAAACTCTTCCTTTGTTCAGTGGCTTTGTGAAAATATCAGCCCATTAATGTAAGGTATCAACAAATTCAATTTTGATTTCTCCTTTCAACATGTGATCTCTTATAAAGTGATGCCTTATTTCAATGTTCTTAGTTTTGGAATGAAGAATGGGATTCTTTGTCAAGTATATGGTGCTAGTGTTATCACATTTCAAAGGTAAATGGTTTAAATGAATGTCATAGTCTTTAAGTTGACTCTATATCCAAAGAGACTAAGCACAACAACTCCCTACTGTAATGTACTCGGCTTCTGTAGTGGATAATGCCACACAAGCCTGTTTATTTGAATGTAAAGAGATTAATAATCAGCCTAGAAGGTAACATATGCCACTAGTGTTTTTCCTATCTAGTTTGCAACCACCCAAAATTAGAATCACTATATCCTTCTAGGAACAGATTTGCACCATTGGGGTACCATAATCCAAGACTCATAGTTCCTTTTAGGTATTTCAAAATTCTTTTTACAAAGTAAGGTGTGATTCTTTTGGGTTAGATTGAAACCTAGCACATAGGCAAACACTATGCATGATATCAGGACGACTAACAGTGAGGTAGAGTAAGGAACCAATCATATTTCTGTATAATTTTTTATCAACAGAATTACCTTTCTCATCCAGGTCAAGATAGCAATTTGTTTCCATTGGTGTGGCTGCAAACTTCTTGAATATCCTGAAAGTATCACTTTTGACAGCAAGAAAAAAAGTCCAGGTATACCTAGAGAAGTCATCTACAATTACCAAACCATAAAGATTTCCTCCAAGGCTTTTGATTCTAGAGGGACCAAACAAATCCATGTGAAGCAGCTCAAGAGGTCTATTGGTAAACATTTCTCTATTGGTTTTAAAAGATGTTTTTGTTTGCTTTCCCTCTTGACAAGCATCACAAAGCCTATCAAAAACATTTTATGTTTGGTAAACCAACAACAAGATTCCTAGATACAAGTTTATTTAATTGTACCATATGAATGTGAGCTAGCCTATTATGCCACAACCAAGCATCATCATCTTTGGACAACAAGCATATAACAGATTTAAAGGATGTTTCCCTAAAATCAATCATATAGATATTGTTACACCTTTTTCCAATTAGAAAAGGTTCATCTGATGAGGCGTTTCAGATAAAATAGTGATTAAGTTCAAAGGTAATTTTTAGCCTTTTATCATAGAGTTGACTTATACTAAGAAGATTATGTTTTAGACCTTCAACAAACAAAACATTTTCAATTACATATGAAGATGGTGTTTGGATTTTACCAACTCCAACAATCTTACCCTTAGTGTTGTTTCCATATGTAACTTGGTTGATAACGGTTGAAAATATCGTTATTTGTGATGCAATCTTGATACTAAATACACCCTTTTCTATTTAGAAACTTGCTTGGAATCATGTTTTTATGTTACGTTATGTGAATAAGAGAGTTGAGGTTGAATTTGATGATTTTATGACTAATTCCCTTTGTTTTGATAGAAAATCAGTTAATATGGAAAGCAGAGATAAAGTGCTAAGGAGATAGAGCTCAGAAAGGTCCAGAAAAAGCACCAGAAGGAAAGAAGCTCGAGGCTTGGGCACCCTTTTGGAGGCTTGAATGCAGCAAACCACCGCTCGCCGCCCGGGCGCCCCTTTTTGGGCGCTTGAGCGCCAACTCCACGAAGCTTGGGCATCCTCTAGAAGGCTTCAATGCAGGAAGTGCCGCTCACCGCCCGGGCGCCCCTTTTGGGGGCGCTTAAGCGCCGGTTGCAAAAGGCTTTGGCGTCCTCTGGAAGGCTTAAGCGCAGGAAGGGTCGCTCACCGCCCGAGCGCCCCTTTTGGGGTTTCTTGAGCGCCGGATGTAGAAGGCCGGGGCGACCACTACCAGGCTTGAGCGGGAAGATCACCGCTCGCCGCCTGGGAGCCCTAAGTGGGGCGCTTGAGCTCCAGCGACTCGGGCCTGGGCTTTGTTTCTGTTCTGCTTCTGTTATATTTAAAGGACCCAAGCGTCCTAGGTTTGGTATCTCTGGCTGGAGCAGCACAACATCACACTCTTCTACTCTCTAAAGGCGGATCTGGAGGCGGAAGCTTTCATCCTCTACTTTTAGGGTTTTACTATCTTATGCTTTTCCATTATTCATCTAGTTTCTCCATGTCTATGGGGAACTAAACTCTATTTGTTGTTGGGGGATGATGTAACCTTGTGAACTCTTATTATTTGAATTGATTCTCAATTCCATATGCTTTTTCATTAATTGTTAAAGTAATTCATATGTGCTTATTACATGCTTTGTTTAACTCATTCATCGCATGATTTATGAATTGCATGAGTGTCGGGAGGTTCCTTACGATTCAGGTTCTTGTTGAATCCTTCCAAGAGTAATATTTCTTAGGGATGAGGGTATGAGTCTTGGTCTTCTTAAGCTCTTGATCTTCACATTTAAATACTAGGAATGCTAGGAATTCCATGAACTGGTGATTAAGGACAGGCTTCTTCGCCGAGGGATCGGATTTAAGTGATTTAGTGAGTTACGTTGACATTAATGCATAAAGAAGAATTCTTACATACATGAGAAGGAACTTGGTGAAATCTGACCCCAGCAACATACTCATCTCATATTAAAGCAACATCCGTTATCATTATGCTCTTTTGTTATTGATCAACTTGCATTCATATTGAATTTTATGCCTTTGCATTTGAAACCAACAATCTCGTTTTATTTAAGTCTTAATTAATCAAGTTATCACATAATTGTCTAGTGCCGAGAGTCTTCTGGGATACGATACTCGGTTTTACCATTTTATATTACTTGTGCGATTTGGTACACTTGACAATCCATCAAAAGTGATCGCTTGTCTTGTGAAAGAGCCTGGTGAATTTGGTTGGATCACTTGTCATATGTCTAGATCACCCATTGTCCAGATACCACATTGATTGCTTTTCTCCTTCTTGTACACATGCTTCAGTAGTGTTTTATTTTACCATCATACTAAGGTCAGTTCGCTTTAGATTTTGGTCCTTACACAACTCTTGAATGTCCTTGGATTTGATACCAATATTCTTAGTATTCAGAAATCTGGTGAACTTTTCTGCCAACAGATTTGATTCCTTATGTTCAGATTTCAGAGTGTTGGTGCTGCTTTCTCCTTCTTGAAAATATTTTTGAGATGTTCCTGTCTTAAAGAACTCATAAGAAATGTTAATGATAGAACTGCACACATCTTTACAAATAGCATTCGAGTAATCATCATTAAATTCACTGTTACTTATGATTAGAGAAACAGAGGCCATAAGGATCAAATTAATTGATTACACAAAAAATCTAATCAATGAGTTTTCGAGTACTTTTCGAAAACCAACTCTAGTGCCAATTGTAAGAAATGTAAGGCTTATTTCTCTTACCAAAAGCGGGGTGAATTGGTTTTTAATAAAAATGCTTTCTTTTACTATGTTTTTGGAAATCTTTAGAATCATGTTTAACACTAGAGACAATAAAGAAATAATGTAGTAAAAGAGTCAAACGATAGAAAACAAACACAGATTTTTATACTAGTTTAGCCTCAATGCCTAATCCAGTTCCTTCAATAAACCTAAGATTGAAAGACCTTCCACTATAAAGATTTAATACAACAAAACTTACAGAGACCAACTCTCAAATGTAATATCTTCACTAACTAACAAATCTAATATAGGAAAACACAGTACAGAAAGAACAATCGTCTCTCTAATGTACCCCTTTGAGACCCTTCTTAAACTCACAAGAACAATCTATGGATTGTAAACAATAGTACTGATCTGGAAAGAAAACACCTCAATGTGCAGATGATTGATCAACCAATGATAATCCAAAGCAATCCTTCAAGAATCCTTCAAAGTTGCAAATCTTTTGCATCTTGATTCTTGGAGAACCAGCGCAACTGTATAAATCTTTCTTGACTCTCTTATGTCAAATTTAAAAGTTCAAATGATCAAAAGTTGTTAATGCAAAGTGTTACACGTCAATATATAGATTTCCTCATGTTTGACGCTTTTTAATCGATTACCAAAATAATGTAATCGGTTACACATTTAACAGAGTTTCAACAGAATTACATTAATACAAATTTAATTGATTAAGTAATTAATGTAATCGATTGCACATAAATTTGAAGTCAAAAAATTTGAAAATATGACTGTTATGATAGTTAAGACTTATTATGAAAACAATTTTCAATCTATACGAGATTTAACGAATTAAGGAAATTGTGAAATCAGTTAAGTATTACACTTAGTCAATTTTGAAAACTTTTTCTTCTCAAAACTCATCATAGCACATTGCAAATAGTTATTAGCATAGGCACAAGTTTTAATCAATTATACATATAATGTAATCGGTTAAAACTTGTAGTTTGTCACAATTTAAGCATTAGCTAATATGCTGAACTTAATTGATTACATAACCAGTATAATCGATTACTTCATACATATATGCTTTGTGTAAGTGGTTTTAACATTTGAAAACATGAGTATGCATACTACAGATATAAACACATGTATGACCATAGTAAGTATGCAAACCAAACATTTCAAGCAATATATGATTTAAACATAAAGAAACATTTTTGTTATTGTCATGGAAACATATATGTTATTGTCGTGATAAAAAACAAAACACATAAGAGATTGGGTTTAGTAACTATCTATTATAATCACTCACCAGGTTGAGCATCTAGCATTTATGAGAAAAACTGAAAACTCGACAACGTTCTATATCAAAAGGGTTGCAAAAAGAATTTTTCCATTGACATTATTCACCCCCGCCCTCTTCTAGTGTTTTTCAGGTACTTCAACGCCTACTTCTTGCTTATGCATCTATTATGAAATTTAAACTATATGAAATGGATGTTAAAACTATTTTCCTAAATGGTTTTCTAAAAGAAGATGTATATGTTGAATAACCACCTAGTTTTGAAGATCATAAATATCCAAGTCACATATTTAAATTAAAGAAATCCCTGTATAGTTTAAAACAAGCTCCTAGATCTTGGTATGAAAAGCTTAGTAATTTCCTGTTATAAAATAGATTTAATCGAGGCAAAGTTAATATTCCACTTTATTTATTAAAAGAGTGGGAAAACATATTCTGCTTACCCATGTATATGTTGATGATATTGTATTTAGATCAAATAATAAATATTTTGCTAAGATTATGCAGGATGAATTTGAGATATCAATGATGGGTGAGTTGACATTCTTCCTTGGTTTACAAATAAAGCAAACGAAAGAAGGTATGTTTCTTTCCCAAACTAAATATTGTAAAGAAATCCTAAAAAATTTTGAAATGGACAAAACTAAGGAGGTATACACTCCTATGGCAACACATGTTATCTTGACAATGATCAATAAGGTACGCTCATAAACCAAACTCTGTATAGAGGCATGATAAGGTCATTATTATGTCTTACTACAAGTAGGTCAGATATCATGCAAAGTGTTTATGTATATGCTAGGTACCAGACTAGTCCTAGGGAATTTCATCTCACCATAGTTAAGTATATTCTTAAGGGAACTATGTCCTTTGGTTTATGGTAACCTTAAGAGGCTGAACCTAGTCTTGTAGGATTTTCAAATGCAAATTATGGAGGTTGTACAATAGATAGAAAGAGCATAAGTGGTACATGTCACCTTTTAGGTAGTTCCTTGGTTTCCTAGCATTCTAAGAAACAACTTTGTGTACTGTGAGGAGGCCGCTGCTAGGACGTGAGGCTGGCTATTGCTTTGAGGGTTCTAATTGGACAGTTCATTCGTGCTACAATTTCAGTGATTTTAGTGGAAGGTTCGTCATGTGTTTGTGGGATCTTCATTGAGGGATCTTGGTTGAGGTTTCCTGTAACATTTTTTCCCCTATCGTGGTCTACGAAGGCGGTCATCATCGAGGGAGGTTGTTATGAGGCCTTGTCGATGAGGTACGTTTTTGTATTTAGGTACGTTTTGTATTTGATAATTAACTGTAAAAATTGAACCCCTATTTTATAAAGTGTTATATGTGTGCAATGATATTGTCGAATATGATTTCTTAGGGTGTTAAAATCTATTTTATGTGTTCTCTGTGAGGGGAAAATTGTTTTCCATCAACTTTTGTGTTGTGGTCTTTCTTCTGAAGTTGCTTCCATTTTTTGTGGTCTTTGATCAATTAAGTGAATATTGGAATTTGGTTTTGGCGTGTGACATACTTGAATTTCACGGAAGTACTAGACCTAATTGAATATTAACATTCACTCCTACTACTCTCTAATTCGTAATTCATGCATAAATGTGAATGATTGTTGGTTTTTTAACATGCACCATACGTCGTGGCTGTCTTGGCCTATGCGAATAGTGATGAATTACTTGAGTTGTATCAACTTTCACGGATCATGCGTTGCTGAGCTAAGCCTTTTGTGTTCTGTTGAACCTCACTCATGGCTGCATCAAGCCTGGTTCTGACTCATCCTTGTGTGATACAACGTTGAATGTCTTGTGGCGGGTTAATAGTTTGTAATGCATTTTTTTTGTTGGCCATTGTGCTACAACGGGTAGAGTACCTTGCATAAGAACCAACTCTTTCCACTCTTATTATATCGTATGAGTCACTGCATATTGGTGTAGCTTTAGCTAGTTACAAGAAAGAACTTAAATTGTACTTAAAGTCAAGTGTTTGCCATTAAGATAGAATAGGCTAATGCTTTGCCTCTTCTTGAATTATGTTATGCAAGGTCCTTTGGATGAGGGTGCTAGACCCAAAAGATTGGTGAAAAGACCAGCTGGGTGGTCTGATTTCATTCATCACTAATATATCCCATTTTAATTGTTTCTATTGGTGCCGGATGTTCAAGAAGAAGTTAGTTATGGTTTTTGTTATTGTGTTATTTGGCCTGTGTGCCACCTGTCCTAGAAGAATGTTTGGAGTAAATATTTTAATTATTGTACTGTGCTTTGGAAAGGGCAGAAAAATATATTTCATTCTCTTCTCTTAATTTTCTTAGGAGGTTCCTGACCTCGAATTTAGGGTTCCCTATTTCATCTTATAACATTTGGTGCTCTCGTCATGTTCTCTTCCATGGCAGACAACACGCGCCTTAAAACCCTTTCTGATAAGCTTGATGAAATGCTTTCACAGATGTCAATCTTTTCCACCCAAATGACCGATATGCACACTCATCTTTCTCACTTGGAATCCCCTTCATCCCCTCCACCATTCCATTCCATTGAAAACACACTGATGAGTCATTATTTCTTGAATTATATTTAGTTTCTTGCACTTAAATAAACCAGGGAATTGTGTTTAATTGCTTGTTATTTCCCCGCTTTTCCGAATTCTGCTTAATTTGGTCGGAAATTTGTAATTGTGCTAATTTGGATTTTCTGAGCTGATTAAGTGCATTTTTTGAAGTGCAGGAAAATTTCGGAAATACATTTTGGGACATCAGGAAGATTGCCAAATAAATTCAAGACTCTCCAGACAAACATTTTTGAATTAATTAAATTGTAATTCAGTAGTTTAGAATTTTTGAATCAACTCTTATATTTTGGGTCAATTTTTGGTAAATTAGATTAGACCCAAAATTAGAAATTAATGACTTGGCACCTAGGGTTTTATTTTTGTGGACCCTACCCTAAGAAAGGGGACACACGGTCTTAGAAGTTTGGGGGCCAGCCGCCACTTGTTTTTTTTACTGTACACACTCTCGGCTTGTGTTGAAAAAAGGGACTAACTCTCGGTTTGATTTTTGGGTCCGAGCTCTTGCTTTTGGACGTTTTTCATGAGGAATGAAGAGCTTTTGTTTCATTGCCATTTTCATCTTGGTTTGGTGACCTTTTGATGAGCTTTTGATTGAAGTTTGGGTTCGGCCGCTGCTGCCACATTCACCCTCATTTTCATTCTTTTTACTTTGTACGCTGATTCATTTGGAAAGAGAAATGGGCGTGGATTGATAGAAAGAAAGGAATTAGGTGTCACGGCTACTGGAAGGAGAGTGCTAGCCGTTCTTTCGTTTTCATAGAATGAGAAGTGGATTTTGGATGAAATTGAGAAACACATTTTTTTTTCTTTTCTTTTAGTATGTTAAGGTAATTTCATTCAGTAGTGGTGTGCATATGAAGAAGCTGAGGTGGAGCAAGGAAGAGAAGCACAAAAGTGGTGTGCGCGTGGACGTGTGAAGGGAGCCGGTGATTCACGTGGAGCTGGAAGTGAGGCAGCAGCAGCACGTTGAGAGGAGAATGCACGCGGACGGCTGGAATGGTGTGCTCGTTCCGTGAACGAGCGTCCTTTCTATTCCTTTTGAGAGGAGTGTGTGTCTCGGCACTGGAAGAGAAGTGGAAGGCTGAATCATTTTGTTGAAGTTGATGCACGGTTGGAATGAAGAGGTGATGGGAGTAGGTGCTGAGTGGAGAGCGGTGATTGAAAAAGGAAGTGGTATGTGTCTCGGTCTTGGAGAATGAAGCACGGTGTTACGTGTTGGAAGCAAAGATACTGCTGGAACGTGTTGGAGAATTGGGGTGCCACGGCTTGAAGGAAGATGGAGCAAAGGGCATTTGGATTTAGCTTAGTAAGTAGCATTGTCACATCTTGGGAGAGAGGAGAGGGGTGTGCACGGCCTTGAAGAAATTCTCCACGCTGGCAGCTGTTATTTTTTTTAGAACGCAGATTTCATTTTGTTTTCTTTCTTTAGAAGCATTCGGTGACTTGTGAGGGGCTGGGAGTTGTTCCAGCAACACGCTGGATGTGTCACGTCCTGTGATAGAATTTAATTTTAGGGAACCACTTTCATTTTGTTATGTTGAGCAGCTGACACGTCCTCGCTGGAGAAGTTTAATTCATTGCTTGGGAAAGCACCGTCTTGGTTGCTGGAAGAAAAAGAATGTCTCCATTTAATTCCTATTCCATTTGAGCATGCACATGTGACACCTTGAAGGAGGCACGGATTCCATTGTAGAAGAAATTCCACTTTACCTTTGGCTTGAAAAGAGTATATGGGTCACGTGAAATGGTAGAAAAATTTATTTTCTTTTAATTTCTTTTGCCTAAGAATGGTTTGCATTATAGGTTGAATTGATTTTCTTCTTTTGGGTGGTGAATTGTGTTTGGATATTTATTTATTGCAATGTTCAGTTTAATGTTTTCATGCACTGGAATACCGTCAATCATGTTTAGTTGTGTTTAATTACCATTTTAATTTAATTTTACCGCAACCACAAAAACAGTTTCAAAACCCCCCCACTACGTGTTAATCTAAGACTGAACCCAATTTGGTCCTTGAGAGACGACCTAGGAGTCACTTCCTAGTAACTATACTGCATTCTTTTATGCACAACTTTTGTGGGAGGTGCGACCCTCTCATCAAAATGGCGCCGTTGCCGGGGACCAACGGTTCAGTTTTAGGTGTTTTATGTTGATAATGTGTTGTTTGTGTGTTGTGTTTTGTCTTGTATGTTTGAGTGTGTGTGATTTGTTTGTTTAGGTTGTTTTGTGTGTTCAAAATTTTTGTGATATCGTTTCATGATTTTAGGGTGTTGTGACTTAGTGCATGACTAGGGGAAATCCTAGGCCTATACCACCCTTTGATCCTGAGATTGATAGAACTTTTCATAGGTTAGCTAGGCATTCTAGAAATTTATCTTTAGAGTCTGTTTTTGAGTCTGTTCCATTGGATACTGTGCATCCCACTGCTGAGTACTTTGTGCATACTGCATCTACTGCATCTGTTGCATCTGCACGTGATTCTGATTCTGATTCTGTTGTTTTTCACACTGAGAACAATATGGCACAACCTCCACCTCGTGGGAGGACTTTTAGGGAGATGGCTGCACCTGATTTCGATATCGAAAGCTTGTGCATCCAATATCCTGATGAGGGCGTTCCATTTGTTCTCAAGACTGGACTGATCCATTTGTTGCCCAAGTTTCATGGTCTTGCAGGTGAGAGTCCTCATAAGCATTTGAAGGAATTCCACATTGTCTGTTCTAGTATGAAACCACATGATGTTCCTGAAGAGCACATCTTCTTGAAGGCATTCCCTCATTCATTGGAAAATGTTGCTAAGGATTGGTTGTATGGTTTGGCGCCTAGATCCGTCACTAGCTGGGATGATCTGAAGAGGCTGTTCTTAGATAAATTTTTTCCAGCAGCCCGGACCACAGCTATCAGAAAAGACATAACTGGGATTAGGCAGCTTGGTGGAGAGAACTTATATGAGTATTGGGAGAGATTCAAGACACTTTGTGCTAGTTGTCCCCACCATCAGATACCTGAGCATCTCCTTGTCCAGTATTTCTATGAGGGTTTGAACAACATGGACCGTGGTATGATTGATGCTGCCAGTGGTGGAGCTCTTGGAGACACCACACCTGTTGAGGCCAGGCAATTGATTGAGAAGATGGCCTCCAACTCCCAGTAGTTTAGCACCAGGAATGATGCCATTGTGGTGAGAGGCGTACATGATGTTGTTGCCCAGTCTTTATCAGCTGTTGAAAGCAAGTTGGAAGGAAAGATTGACTCTCTTACGAAGATGGTGACACAGTTGACTACCAACCAGAGATCTGCAGCTCCATCTGCATCTGTTGCACGACTATGTGCTATTTGTCCTTCCAGTGACCACTATACAGATGCTTGTCCTTCTTTGCAGCACTCTGCTGCCTCTGATGCGCCTCAGGCTTATGCTACGAACATCTACAACAACAGGCAGCAACAACAGCAAAATCATGACTTATCCAGCAACAGGTACAACCCAGGGTGGAGGAATCACCCCAATCTGAGATGGAACAATGCGCCACAGCATCTACAGCAGGCACCACCTTTCCATAATGCTGGAGCACCTAACAGATATGTGCCTCCACCAATGCAACAACACCAGAGGCAACAACAACAACAGCAACAAGAGGCACCTACCCAACCAGTTGCCCAACCTTCCACTTCGTCTGAACCTTCATTGGAAGAGTTAGTGAGACAGATGACTATGCAAAACCTGCAGTTTCAGCAGGAGACTAGAGCTTCCATACAGAGTCTCACTAACCAGATGGGTCAGATGGCTACTCAGATAAACCAGGCGCAGTCTCAGAATTCGGATAAGTTACCATCCCAGACTGTGCAGAACCCAAGGAATGTGAGTGCCATAACCCTTAGATTAGGGAAGCAGATTTTTGTGCCTTCAGAGCCCGCTTCTACACCTACACCCATGCCTGCTACTTGTCCTAGAAAGAACGACCATGACGGTCCGAGCAAGGCATTTGAGGTGGGTGAATCTTCTTCTCCAGCCGGTGGTTCTTCTTCAAGTGGATCTCCTCCCTCTTCCACCACCACCGCTGCCGCACCTTCTCCATTGGTTGACCGACCTATCCCTCTACCATTCCCTTCACGGGCACTTCCTAGCAAAAAGATGGAAGATGTGGATAAGGAAATTCTGGAGACCTTCAGGAAGGTAGAGGTGAACATACCTCTACTTGATGCCATCAAGCAGATACCGAAGTATGCCAAATTCTTGAAGGAGCTGTGCACACACAAGAGGAGGATGAAGGGAAATGAGAGGATTAGCATGGGAAGGAATGTATCTGCGCTTATTGGTAAGTCGGTCCCGCACATCCCTGAAAAGTGCAAGGACCCAGGTATATTTTGCATTCCTTGTGTGATTGGAAACAATAAATTTGAAAATGCCATGCTTGATTTGGGTGCTTCTGTTAATGTCATGCCTTTGTCTATATATGCATCTTTGTCTCTTGGTCCTTTGCAAACCACGGGTGTGGTCATTCAGTTGGCCAATAGGAGTGTTACCCACCCAGCAGGTTTCATAGAGGATGTCTTGGTTAGGGTTGGTGAATTGATTTTTCCTGCTGACTTTTATGTTTTGGAAATGGAGGAGGGATTCTCTCATGGATCCGCTCCCATTATCTTAGGCAGGCCATTCTTGAAAACTGCCCGAACTAAGATTGATGTGTATGCTGGAACTTTGTCTATGGAATTTGCTGATATTGTTGTTCATTTTAATATCCTTGATGCAATGAAATTTCCAGCTGAGGACCATTCTCTGTTTAGGATCGATACTTTGGATGACATTATTGATAAATATGTTGTTGATGATTTTGATTCTTTGCATAAGAAAGAGCATTCTTTTCTATCTTCTCTACATACATGCATTGAATCTGAAATTGAGAATGATGTTGATTTTGAAGAGAATTTTGATATCCATGATGTTGATGATGTTTTTGATATGGATGATGTTGATAATGTAATTGTCATGGATATGGATTTGGAGCTCGATGAGATAGGTGTTCCGCCTTTACCTGTGAATTCTTTGGAGTCAGAATGCACTAACCACTTTGTAGGAAGTACAAATGAATCTGACTTGCAGGCACCTACTCTTGAGTTGAAACAGCTCCCAGATAACCTCAAGTACGTGTACTTGGAGGATGATGAGAAGAAACCGGTGATCATTTCCACCTCCCTTGATTCTGTTCAAGAGGAGAAGTTGCTTGGTGTGCTGAGGAAGCATAAGAAGGTCATTGGTTGGAGTTTGGCTGACATACCTGGCATTAGCCCATCCACATGCATGCATAGAATTCTTTTGGAAGATGGGGCAAGGCCAGTGAGACAGCCACAAAGAAGGCAAAACCCCGTGATCATGGACGTCATCAAGAAGGAGGTGACCAAGCTTTTGCAAGCTGGGATCATCTACCCTATTTCAGACAGTCAGTGGGTTAGCCCCATCCATGTTGTGCCCAAGAAAACTGGCCTCACTGTGGTGAAGAATGAGAGGGATGAGCTTATCCCAGCTAGAGTGCAGAACAGTTGGAGAGTCTGCATTGACTATAGGAGGCTCAACCAAGCAACCAGGAAAGATCATTTCCCCCTGCCATTCATTGATCAGATGCTGGAGCGCCTGGCAGGTAAATCTCATTATTGTTTTCTTGATGGTTTTTCTGGTTACTTTCAAATAAATATTGCGCCTGAGGATCAAGAAAAAACCACATTCACCTGCCCCTTTGGCACTTTTGCCTATAGGAGGATGCCCTTTGGTCTATGCAACGCCCCTGGTACCTTCCAACGGTGCATGCTTAGCATTTTTAGCGACTTTCTTGAGAATTGCATAGAGGTGTTTATGGATGATTTTACTGTGTATGGATCCTCCTTTGATGCATGTTTAGACAGTCTGGAAAAAGTTTTGAAAAGATGCATAGAAACAAACCTTGTTCTCAATTTTGAGAAATGTCACTTCATGGTTGGACAATGTTTGGTTCTAGGGCATATCATTTCTGAAAAGGGAATAGAGGTAGACCCTGCTAAGATATCTGTGATTTCGCAGTTGCCTTACCCCTCTTGCGTGCGAGAGGTGCGATCTTTTCTTGGACATGCAGGTTTCTACAGGCGCTTCATCAAAGATTTCAGCAAGAAGACGCTTCCCTTGTCCAGACTGCTGCAGAAAGATATTGACTTTTCTTTTGATGACAGATGCAAGCAGGCGTTTGATTGCCTGAAGGAAGCTTTGACCACCGCCCCTATCATTCAGGCACCAGATTGGACAGCCCCATTTGAGCTCATGTGCGATGCGTCTAATTATGCATTAGGGGCTGTCTTGACACAGAAAATTGACAAGCTGCCGAGAGTGATCTACTATGCTTCACGCACTTTGGATGTTGCCCAGGCAAATTATACCACCACTGAAAAAGAGTTGTTGGCAATTGTTTTTGCCCTTGATAAGTTTAGGTCATATTTGCTTGGATCACCTGTTATTGTGTATACTGACCATGCAGCTCTAAAGTTTCTGTTGAAAAAGGCGGAGTCAAAGCCTAGATTGATCAGGTGGATGCTACTGCTCCAAGAGTTTGACTTGCAAATTGAAGACCGGAGTGGAGCACGAAATTTGGTTGCAGACCACCTAAGCCGGATTGAAAAAACTGATGATGAAGCTGATGTGTTGCCCATACAGGATACCTTTCCTGACGAGAGTTTGTTGATGATTTCTTACTCTCACCCCACTCCTTGGTTTGCGCACATTGTAAATTATTTGGTTGCTTCTGTTTTTCCTCCTTTAGCATCACGTGCTCAGATTGCTAAAATTAAGAGTGATGCTAAGTATTATGTTTGGGATGACCCATATCTGTGGAAGTTGTGCAGTGACCAGGTTACTAGGAGATGCATTCCGGACCATGAGATTGACTCGGTCCTGCAGTTTTGTCATGCCTCCTCACCTGGTGGTCATCTGGGGATACAGAGAACAGCTCGCAGGGTGCTGGACTGTGGTTTTTATTGGCCTTCCATCTTCAAAGATGCGGAGAAGATCTGCAGCACTTGTGAGCCTTGTCAGAGAGCAGGAGGATCAATTTCACAGAGACAAGAGATGCCTCAACAACCTATGTTGTTCTGTGAGGTGTTTGATGTATGGGGTATAGATTTCATGGGTCCTTTTCCTGTTTCTTTTGGTTTCTGTTATATTCTCCTTGCTGTGGATTATGTTTCAAAATGGGTGGAAGCTAGAGCCACCAGGACTAATGATGCTCGGGTTGTTGTAGATTTTGTTAGATCTCACCTCTTTTGCAGGTTTGGAGTGCCTAGAGCAATTGTTAGTGATCAAGGAACCCATTTTTGCAACAGATCCATGCAAGCCTTGCTCAAGAAATATGGGGTGACGCACAGAGTTTCTACACCTTACCACCCCCAAACAAATGGGCAGGCTGAGATCTCCAACAGGGAGATTAAGAGGATTTTGGAGAAGATTGTCCAGCCCAACAGGAAAGATTGGAGCAATAGGTTGGACGATGCTCTTTGGGCTCACAGGACAGCTTACAAAGCACCGATAGGGATGTCTCCCTACCGGGTTGTCTTCGGAAAAGCATGTCACCTACCGGTCGAGATTGAGCATCGGGCATATTGGGCTGTGAAGATTTGCAACTTCTCCATGGACCAAGCTGGAGAGGAAAGAAAGTTGCAACTGAATGAATTGGATGAGATCCGATTGGAGGCATATGAGAACTCGAAGTTCTACAAGGAAAGGACAAAGAAGTTCCATGATAGTTCTATTGTTAGAAAGGACTTCGAGGTGGGCCAACAGGTTTTGTTGTATAACTCTAGACTCGGCCTCATGGGTGGTAAGTTGAGATCAAAATGGACTGGACCTTTTGTTGTGACTAATGTTTATCCTTATGGTGCAGTAGAGATCCAAGGTCCATCCACAGTTAAAAGCATCAAGGTGAACGGGCATAGACTGAAGCCTTTCCTCAGCAACCCTTCTTTAGTGGATGTAGTGGTGGAGGAGACGTCTTTGGTCCACCCCACCTATCCTCCCATCTGACTCAGGGAGTTTCTTTTCTCCTTCCCTCCTCACTTTTATTGCACTTTGTCGATATCTGATGATTGTTCTGATTGTTTGATCTACTGATTGTGACACACTGAGGACATCGTGTCGTTTAAGTGTGGTCTATTAGGGGAGGTTGTTTTTTTTTTTTGTTCATGTTTCGGTTTTTATGTAGTTTGTTGTGTCATGTGTACAGTTTTGCATGCTTTTCGTAAATTCTGGATTGTGGTTAGGTTGTCAGTTTTCCTTCACTCCATTAATACTCTGAGATGTGGATTCTGCCTTGGCTTGACTCTTGTTGATAATTCTTGAGTGATATGCATGTTTGGAAGTGATAAAGGCAATTTTGTTCTTGAGCCTCTCTAGCCAAATACGCTTACCTTGTTTTAATTCTTCGATAACCCATTTTGAGCCTATACTTTCCACCATTTCTTTGTTTTGAATGCTCATACACTAGCCCTAAGAGAAAAACCATGATTACCTTAACCTTAGGGAATTTTGGAGCTTTGGAAGTGTTTTGGGAACAAGTGTGGTCTCTTGGGGGTTTCTGATGAGTTGGCTAGTTGGTTCCTCTTCTTGTTTTGTTTTGGTAAATATATGTGTATCTTGTCTTTTACAGTTTTGTTTTGAAAGAGAGAAAAGAAAAGAGACAGGATGAAGAAAAAAAAAAAGAAGAGCAGAAAAATAGAAAAAAAAATAGTGAATAATTGTGAATAATGGAGTCAAGAAGAGGATGGAAGTAGAGGTTGTGGGTGTGTTTGAATGTGTTTACACTTGTTCCCCATTGCTCCTCTGTTCCTTATGGTTTGTAGCTTCTTATCCAGATATATCCTTCCTTGTCCTTGGCCCCATTACAACCATGAAAAGACCTTTTGATTTGAGCATGCGTATGTGCTTGAGTGTTGATATTAGAGGCTTGCCAAGTCTATTTGTGATTGCTTTCTTGAGTGCATTGAGTGACATTGATTTACCTTAAACACCTGAGAGAAACACTGATTGTGTGCATCTGTGAGGATCTGTTGCTTTTGATTCATCTCTTGAACTGATTGACTGTTTCCCTTGTACTGAACTGTTTGGATGATTCTTTGAGTAGTTGCTTTCATTGACTCTGTGTGGGATTCTGCCTATACCTTTTACCGTCCAGATTTTGTGAGAATTGTGCAACTGTGTTTCTGTTTTGGAGTCTTTGTTGTCTGTCTGTCGAGTCTGTGTCAGCTCCCTGATGTTTGAGTAGTTCCCTGGTTTTCGTTTTGGTTTTGGTTTTGATGAGTCGTTATTTCTTGAATTATATTTAGTTTCTTGCTCTTAAATAAACCAGGGAATTGTGTTTAATTGCTTGTTATTTCCCCGTTTTTCCGAATTCTGCTTAATTTGGTCGGAAATTTGTAATTGTGCTAATTTGGATTTTCTGAGCTGATTAAGTGCATTTTTTGAAGTGCAGGAAAATTTCGGAAATACATTTTGGGACATCAGGAAGATTGCCAAATAAATTCAAGACTCTCCAGACAAACATTTTTGAATTAATTAAATTGTAATTCAGTAGTTTAGAATTTTTGAATTAACTCTTATATTTTGGGTCAATTTTTGGTAAATTAGATTAGACCCAAAATTAGAAATTAATGACTTGGCACCTAGGGTTTTATTTTTGTGGACCCTACCCTAAAAAAGGGGACACACGGTCTTAGAAGTTTGGGGGCCAGCCGCCACTTGTTTTTTTTACTGTACACACTCTCGGCTTGTGTTGAAAAAAGGGACTAACTCTCGGTTTGATTTTTGGGTCCGAGCTCTTGCTTTTGGACGTTTTTCATGAGGAATGAAGAGCTTTTGTTTCATTGCCATTTTCATCTTGGTTTGGTGACCTTTTGATGAGCTTTTCATTGCAGTTTGGGTTCGGCCGCTGCTGCCACATTCACCCTCATTTTCATTCTTTTTACTTTGTACGCTGATTCATTTGGAAAGAGAAATGGGCGTGGATTGATAGAAAGAAAGGAATTAGGTGTCACGGCTACTGGAAGGAGAGTGCTAGCCGTTCTTTCGTTTTCATAGAATGAGAAGTGGATTTTGGATGAAATTGAGAAACACATTTTTTTTTCTTTTCTTTTAGTATGTTAAGGTAATTTCATTCAGTAGTGGTGTGCATATGAAGAAGCTGAGGTGGAGCAAGGAAGAGAAGCACAAAAGTGGTGTGCGCGTGGACGTGTGAAGGGAGCCGGTGATTCACGTGGAGCTGGAAGTGAGGCAGCAGCAGCACGTTGAGAGGAGAATGCACGCGGACGGCTGGAATGGTGTGCTCGTTCCGTGAACGAGCGTCCTTTCTATTCCTTTTGAGAGGAGTGTGTGTCTCGGCACTGGAAGAGAAGTGGAAGGCTGAATCATTTTGTTGAAGTTGATGCACGGTTGGAATGAAGAGGTGATGGGAGTAGGTGCTGAGTGGAGAGCGGTGATTGAAAAAGGAAGTGGTATGTGTCTCGGTCTTGGAGAATGAAGCACGGTGTTACGTGTTGGAAGCAAAGATACTGCTGGAACGTGTTGGAGAATTGGGGTGCCACGGCTTGAAGGAAGATGGAGCAAAGGGCATTTGGATTTAGCTTAGTAAGTAGCATTGTCACATCTTGGGAGAGAGGAGAGGGGTGTGCACGGCCTTGAAGAAATTCTCCACGCTGGCAGCTGTTATTTTTTTTAGAACGCAGATTTCATTTTGTTTTCTTTCTTTAGAAGCATTCGGTGACTTGTGAGGGGCTGGGAGTTGTTCCAGCAACACGCTGGATGTGTCACGTCCTGTGATAGAATTTAATTTTAGGGAACCACTTTCATTTTGTTATGTTGAGCAGCTGACACGTCCTCGCTGGAGAAGTTTAATTCATTGCTTGGGAAAGCACCGTCTTGGTTGCTGGAAGAAAAAGAATGTCTCCATTTAATTCTTATTCCATTTGAGCATGCACATGTGACACCTTGAAGGAGGCACGGATTCCATTGTAGAAGAAATTCCACTTTACCTTTGGCTTGAAAAGAGTATATGGGTCACGTGAAATGGTAGAAAAATTTAGTTTCTTTTAATTTCTTTTGCCTAAGAATGGTTTGCATTATAGGTTGAATTGATTTTCTTCTTTTGGGTGGTGAATTGTGTTTGGATATTTATTTATTGCAATGTTCAGTTTAATGTTTTCATGCACTGGAATACCATGAATCATGTTTAGTTGTGTTTAATTTCCATTTTAATTTAATTTTACCGTAACCACAAAAACACTTTCAAAACCCCCCCACTACGTGTTAATCTGAGACTGAACCCAATTTGGTCCTTGAGAGACGACCTAGGAGTCACTTCCTAGTAACTATACTGCATTCTTTTATGCACAACTTTTGTGGGAGGTGCGACCCTCTCATCACACACCTTCGCAACATCATTTCTTGAAACTGGATGTACCCCGTTTTGACGGTACTGATCCTGTTGGCTAGATTTTTAAGATCACCCAATTTTTTGAGTATCATAACACACCTGAAGAGGAACATATCACTGTTGCATCTTTGGGCAGCTTTGGCATGGTTTCAATGGATGTACCGTAACAGCCAAATTCTTTCCTGAACTCATTTGCTACAAGCTCTCGAGGCCATATTTGCTCCCAACGCATTTGAAGATCCAAGGGGTAAGCTCTTTAAGCTTTCTCAGACATCCTCTGTTTCTTCTTATCTCAATGAATTTGAGGCCACGACAAATTGCGTGACTGGGTTGTCACCGCCTTTCCTATTGAGTTGTTTCCTCTCCGGCCTCAAGTCGGAAATCTGCCGTGAGGTGGTGGCTCAACAACCATAGACGTTGTGGCTAGTAGTAGGTTTGGCTCGATTGCAGGAAGAGAAATTATGGGCTCTTTCTAGGGTTCAACGTGTTAAACCACTCTTATCCTGGCCATCTTCATCTACTACGCGCATTGTTCCCACTCCTATACAGCAACCACCACCGAAACCTCTTCCTTCCATTTTGCCTTCTCCATCTCCAAAAACTCGCTATGGTCAGTTAACACAGACAGAGATGGCAGAGCACCGTGAGAAGGGGCTTTGCTTTAATTGTGATCAGAAATATTCACGATCTCATCGGTGCCCAGCTCGATTCCTTCTTCTTATCGCTGAAGAGGATGATTCTACGGGTGGGTTGGCCTTAGATCCAACGAGTTTGAATCCTGAACCGCGAATGGATGAACATCCGAAACAACCCATGGATTTATTGGACTTACCAGCTCAAATTAGTTTACATGCTTTGTCTGGCGCTGAGGCCGTAGAAACCCTCCGTCTCACGGGTCATATTGGCCAGAACTCGATCCGTGTGTTGGTAGATGAGGGTAGCACCCATAATTTCATTCAAAAGGAAGTGGCAATTCATTTGGGCCTGGCCCAATCCCCCACCACATTTCTCAAAGTATTGGTTGGGAGTGGCGAAGAGTTGGCCTGTACTACAGTGTGTTCTACAGTAGAGTTGTTAATGCAGGGGCTTTCCTTTCACATAGATTTGTATGTGTTGGATATGGGGGGATCTGATGTAGTCCTTGGAGCCCAATGGTTAAAGCAATTAGGGCCCATATTAATTGATTATCAAGCACTCACTATGAAATTTGTTTTTAATCAATCTATCATAGAACTCAGAGGAGATTCTGGGCCACAACCCACTTCCATTTCCTTGCATCAGCTTAGAAGTGTTGCTCGTTCAGATCCAACGGCCCAACTTTTCTCTTTAGTCGTTAGGCCAGCTTCTACACACTGCTCTCTTCCTGCACATTATGATCCCAGGGTATAACAATTACTCACTTCATTCTCCTCCTTATTTTCTGAGCCAACATCTCTGCCCCCATCACGTGGAACTCATCATGCCATTCCCCTTTTCCCTAATTCTCATCTTGTCAATGTCCAGCCTTACAAGTATCCTCACTCTCAGAAATTGGAGATAGAAACGCATGTTTCCAAAATTTTTGTATCAGGGTGGATACAACCAAGTTCAAGTTCGTTCTCTTCCCCAATTCTACTCTTGAAAAAGAAGGACGGCTCGTGGCGGATATGGGTGGATTATCGCGCCTTGAGTGCCAGCACCGTCAAGGACCGATTTCCACTTCCCATTGTCGATGAGTTGTTGGATGAGTTGGGATCTGCACGCTGTTTTTCAAAATTAGATCTCACCTCCGGGTTCGGTCAAATTCGACTCCAGCCCACTGATGTCCACAAAACGGCTTTTCGAACACACAACGGTCATTATGAGTATTATGTAATTCCCTTCGGCTTGTGCAACGCTCCAGCAACATTTCAATCTACTATGAACGACATCTTTCAACCCTTGTTACGGAAGACTGTTATTGTATTTTTTGACGATATCTTGGTCTTCAGCACTGATTTTGCCCAGCATTTGTCACATCTTCATCAGGTATTTGAGATACTTGAACACAATCAGATCTATTTGAACCTTCATAAGTGTTCCTTTTGCCAATTAAAGATCGCCTATTTGGGGCACATTGTAGCTGAAGGGGGTGTGTCTCCAGACCCTGCAAAAATCCAAGCTATGGTTCAGTGGCCAACTCCCTCTTGCATTAAGGGATTGCATGGATTCTTGGGATTAACAGGGTTTTAGCGCAAATTCGTACATGGTTATGCGGCAATTGCCCAACCCTTGACAGACCTTCTCAAGAAAGGGAATTTCACATGGTCTTCCATATCTCAACAAGCATTTGATACATTGAAATCCGCAATGACTAGTACTACTTTTTGTCATTGCCTGATTTCTCTAAAACATTCTATGTACAAATTGATGCCTCTAGATTGGCGATGGGTGCAGTATTAACTCAAGACAATCATCTGATTGCCTATTTCAATAAAGTGTTTTGCCCTCGTTTATCCAAGTCCTCTGCTTATGTTCGGGAGCTTCATGCCATTACGAGTGCAGTGAAATGGTGGTGTCAATACTTGCTGGGCCATTTCTTTATCATCCAGACTGATCAGAGGAGCTTGAAAGAGCTATTGACTCAGGTTATTCAGACCCCAAAACAACAACATTATCTTGTTAAGTTACTCGGTTATGATTATGAAATTCAGTACAAACCAGAGAAGCTGAACATAGTTGCAGATGCCCTTTCACGATCTGATTACCTTACTCAGGGTTAGATGCACATGCTCACTATCCCTCAATTTGTGTTTTTGAGTGATTTAAAAGAATCATAGTTACTTGACCCAGATTTCATCCTCATGAGGGATAAATATCTCTCAAATCCTTCTTCGTATCCTCATTTCAATTGGAATGGTGAATTGCTTATTTATCGTGGCAAAATTTGGCTTAGCGACAAGTCCAAATTCATTTCTTTATTATTAAGAGGGTTCCATGAAACAATTATTGGAGGCTGACGAGTGCATATTTATGCCCACATTTATGCTTTAAAAATTAATTTTTTGATGAAATTCATGTGCTTGAATGATTGATTTAAAGAGGATTTGTGATGATTGGAATTGTTGGGTTTGGGAATTAAAGAAACGTAAAAAGTGAGTTTTAGCACATAAAATATTCTTGGATGTTCTTACGTTTATTTGTGCAGCTGAAATTATAAGTTCTATTGGTCCAAATGGCAATTCAAGGCCCAAAATCAGGTTTTATTTGGAAAATAATGTACAGATGGGCCAAATAGACAGACTTTACCCTTGCACCACCTAAAATTCCTACATACACTCCTATTTCTGAAACAAGCCAACAACCAAGCCCAAACACTAAGCCTTTTCTACTACACCTCCCTAAGTTTCTCCACCAGATTCTGCCACGTCATTAATCCTCTGCACACCAAATAGACCAACCACATGCTGCCACATCACCCCCCTCTGCCACATCATCATCTTCTCCCCAGAAACCCTAATTCCCCAATCCAACCCTAGGTGCCGTCAGCCACCAGCAACCACCCTAGCCGCCGCGGACGCGCCGTCAACTACCGCCTCCGCCGCTTCACCCAACACCACCGTCAACCTTCACGCCGTCGCCACCCTCCTCATCGACAGCTACTGTCACGCACAGCAACTGCACCGCCACCACGACCGTTATCCACTATGATCTTGCCGGACAACCATTCTCCATCACCGCCGCTCCCCACCATCAACACGAACCTACATCAAAGCTAGACCTGCAAATCCAGGAAACTACAACAGAAACCAAAAGCAATCGCGACGACACTCCACCTCCTTCATCTGGAGTTCCTCATCAGGCCGCCACAATCTTCATCTTCTCCGCCATGAACACCTCTTGCTGCCATGCCACATCCTCGCCGCCATCTCCTTCACCAAACCCTAGTGCATGAATGTCGCCGCTGCTTCAAAATCCATCATCGTCATCGCGCCTCTGCGAGTTAGCCAAACTCGAAACACCATCATCTTCTCCTCCCTCGCATCACCACCATGAACTTCTTCTCCATTGATCACGATGCATCACCTGTAAGAAGAAACCAGATTTAACAACCACACAGAAATCCAATTCAGAAGCCGTGAGCCATCTCCATTCAAAAATCCTGGTGCAAGAAGCAAAGAAGCGTTCTTCATTCACGGTGCAAGCATAGGTTACGTGACGGCATAGAGAATTGCCTTGCATCAGAAAACCCTAATTGGGTGAGAAAGAGGGCTGCCACGTGGCAGACTCTCATTGGCCACGCCCTCCCTTAGTGAAAGCTGGTCAATAGGGGCTTCTAGTGCAATTTTGGAGAATTCTGAAGGGGCTAAAGTGCAGATAGAAGAAATTTCAGGGCAATTGTGAAATTTTGGAAAGTAAGAAAAGCTAAAAGATAAAATTCAGTTGTTGAATTAATTTAATTTGGGAATATCAACATAAAATATCTTCCAAATAATGTTATAATTATCTAAATCTTTTAGTTATTTGGAAGATATAAGATAAAAAATTATGTCAACTGAATTTTCAGAGTCCAAGCCTAATCAAGCCCTATATAAAGAGACCTAGGGGAGGCAGAAAAGGACTTCACTTCATTCATTCATTCACCACTTCTCTCTCTCTTATTTCATCTTGTATTCAACTCCATTCATTGAGAGTTAAGCATCTAGGGCTATTATACTGTAATTTTATTATGGATTCTGAGGTTAGATTGAGTTAATGCAATTGTTTATTTTGATTATTGATTTAAGTTGTTCTCTCTCTATGTCTTTCATCTCTCTATCAAATTAAAAGCAAAGATTTTTGCATCATAATGTGTTTGAATCTACATGCATATTGATTATATGAATTCTAGGGTTTCTAAGTTTAATTGAGAATCTACTTTGATTTAATTTAGGAACTTTCATATGATTAAATGGTTTTTACTATCAATTGAGAATGTACTTTGATTGGTAGTAATAATTTCAACTATAATCAATTGAGAATTTACTTTGATTGATTAGTTTTTAATTTGGTTAGGCGATTTAAGAATAGACATGATTAAACACAATAGGATTTGATTGAGAATGTACTTTGGTTGAATTCATTGTGAATAATCTAGAAAGGTTTTGCATTTGATTGAGAATTTACTTTGGTTAAGTGCATAATCGCTCTCAAATTAATTAAGAATGTACTTTAATTAATTTGAAACTTAAATAATAATCATTTGAACAATTATCTATGAATAACCAATGATGAATCTATCTTGGAAAAGTAGTGGAATTAACCTATTTCATTATAATCGTTTTTAAGTTTCTTATTTGTTCTTTAAACCTTCTCCAAACATCATTTTTATTCTTGAACATTGCATTGCATTCATAAGATTCAAATATTAAAAGGCAATTCCGTATTCGTTGGGAGACGACTCAGGGTTACTTTAACCCTATCTACTTTCTTGAATACTACTTGACAATACTAAAGTTGCCTTGAAAAGTAGTATTAATTTGATAGCTTCAACGACAGCGTATCAGAGGCCATGCTGGGGTCAGCAAAACTCTGAAACGGTTGAGTGCAAATTTTTATTGGGAGTCTATGGCTAAGGACGTTAAGGCATTTGTATCTTAGTGCAATGTTTGTTAGCAAACTAAGTATAGTATTAAGCGTCCCGGAGGTCTTCTACATCCGTTACCCCTCCCAACGGGTGTTTGGGAAGACATTTCTCTAGATTTTGTAACTGGCCTCCCTCCTTCTAATGGTTACACTGTGTTATTGGTCGTAGTGGATCGCTTCTCAAAGGCTGTCCATTTGGGCACTCTACATTCAGACTTCACAGCTTATAAGGTAGCAGAGTTGTTTGTCAATTTGGTTTGCAAACACCACGGGTTGCCAAAGAGTATCGTTCGGATAGAGATCCAATTTTAATTAGCCGTTTTTGGTCTAATTTGTTCAAGTTCAGTGGCACCCTTCTCCGAATGAGCACCTTTTACCATCCTCAAACGGATGGACAAACCGAAGTCATGAATCGTACCATTGAGCAATACCTAAGAGCTTTCGTCCACAACAAACCTAATCATTGGTTCAAATACCTTCCTTGGGCAGAATACCACTACAATACTTCAATCCATTCTAGGTCTCGATTGACTCCATTTGAAGTGGTTTATGGCAAGCCACCTCCCTCTATACCAGCGTACATTGAAGGCACTTCTTCTAATGCAGGTTGTGACTCGGTGCTTACATCCCGTGAGGAGATTTTTTCACTCCTCAAAGCCAATTTGTTGAAGGCACAAATCAGAATGAAGAAGCTTGCAGATTCGAAGCGTAGGGATTCGAAATTTTTGGTTGGGACATAGGTGTATTTGAAACTTCAGCCATACAGACAAGTTTCAATTTCTGGACACAGGTATCATAAACTAGCCAAGCGCTTCTATTGCCCTTATAAAGTACTTGAACGTATTGGACCAGTCGCATATAAGATTGAGCTTCCGCCACAGTCCAAGATACACAATGTATTTCACTGTTCTATGTTGAAGCGTCATGAAGGACTCGTTCCTCCAAGTATTGATCATCTTCCTCCTGAGTCTGTGGAGAACAGCCCTCTTGTCACTCCATTGGCTGTTTTGGATTTTAAGACAGCTCCTGTGGATGGTGTTCCCACTTGTTTTGCCTTGGTTCAGTGGAATAGGTTGTCTCCAGATGACCCGTCGTGGGAAAAATGGCAGGAACTCAAATCATTGTATGACCTTGAAGACAAGGTCCCTGCCGAAGGGGATGGTATTGTTATGCAAGGTCCTTTGGATGAGGGTGCTAGACCCAAAAAATTGGTGAAAAGACCAGCTGGGTGGTCTGATTTCATTCATCACTAATATATCACGTTTTAATTGTTTCTGTTGGTGCCGGATGTTCTAGAAGAAGTTAGTTATGGTTTTTGTTATTGTGTTATTTGGCCTGTGTGCCACCTGTCCTAGAAGAATCTTTGGAGTAATTATTTTAATTGTTGTACTGTGTTCTGGAAAGGCAGAAAAATATATTTCATTTTCTTCTCTTAATTTTCTTAGGAGGTACTGACCTCGAATTCAGGCTCCCTGTTTCATCTTATAACAAATTGTCTCATAAAATTCTTTTTCCTGTTGATACTTGAGTTGTGCTTAAATCATTGGCTGAGTCACATGTGTTGATTTCTTCTCCCTTTGACTGGCCAGCACCGAAATGCTACACGTTTTTTTTATGTTGTCTTGTTTCAGTGATATTTAAATATAAAGCCAAGGGTTTGCAGCATAAACTAATAAGATAAAGTAATACACTTGGTTATGCGTTTTTGTTTTGGTCAGATATCATTCTGGAGCTTAACTCCCGATTTAATTGCTAAGATTTTTTCCTGTAGGTGCACAAAGTTGTTCTCTCTGTTAAGTCACTGTTTCAAGCTTTTTAGTCATGGACCGAAAGAGTTAGCCAATCTGCACTTTCCTCCAATCCAAACTGTCAGTGTCAATCCTTAAATTCTGTTCGAATTGACATTAGTGTGTTCCTTGCAATTCTACCTTATGAAATCTTAATTGTTTTCCTCACATAAGCATTGAAACCAGGAGCGCCAATAATTATCATTTAAGTAAAAATCTATTACACTAAGAAATAGTTTTTAATAAAAATTACTATTAAAAAAATTGTGTCATTTTTTAATATAAATAATTATTGAAATTGAAAAAATTAGTAGTTAAAAAGATAAAATAGTTAAATAGTTATTTTAATTAATAAAATTTAAATTAATGATTATTTATAAAGAAAAAATAATAATATAATTATTTTAATTTAGAATAACAGTTACTTAAACAGATAAACTTAAAATATATATATATATACACAATAAAACAAATCATCTTGTATATAAATATAATATATAGATAAAGATAATTTAAATTTACAAAAATGGTTACTAAAAGATAAAATCGAAAAAAAATGAAAAAAAGAAAAATCTTCTTTATACTATAAAATAGTATAGATCATTTTAGTGTTTTTGAAAAACAAATTAAATACTCGAATTAATATACCATTAATTCAATTAATTTTAACGTCAACTCAACCTGAAATAAATATTAGCGAATGAGAAGCCATGTATACACCGTTTCTTTCCTTTTCGCCGACCGACCGTTTCTGTCTTTCACTTTCTTCTCAAAACATCACAACTTCCAAATAGCACACATTCTTCAATCCTCACCACTCATTACTCTTTATTTACGAACTTTATATTTATTTCCCACTACTTTACCAAATTGAGAAATTAATTTTTAGTTTATTTTATTTTCCGTATTAAAAGCATGGGATAGAGATGGAGAGCTAAGCTAATGTTGAATATACAGAACTTGTTTATGGTAAAATGTTTCTCGATTTATTATTTATGTGACATGGACTTATGTTCTTAATTATATCAAAATTTTTCTCCTTCGACTTATCATAGAATATGACCGAAGTTTTCAATCATTTTAGATAGAAGGTATGACTGTTGTTACAATGAAAGAGAAGTTTGAAAAAACTTTTGATTAAAAAGTTGAACAATCTGTCTAAGGAATTGAAGAATTTGTTCAGATAGCTTAAAAATATAAATATTATACTCTTGATGGAAGATTAGATGCTCATGCATCAAGTGTCAATATACAAGAATTTTAGTGGTTAATCTTCACTTTTACCAAAAAGGGTTTATACCAAATTACAAGATTTAGACATTTCATATGAAGAAATCCAAGGAAAAGTTGTAAAGAAAACTAAAGAAGTAGCCCCATTACATTTTAAAGGTTCCTAAGATGCTACTAACCCCAGATGCCTCAACTCTAGCTAACGTTGGGTTATCAAGTCCAGTACGTCCTACTTTAGAGATCACACCAAATCTTCCTATGGAACAACACCATCTTCTGATCACACTGCTCACGTCATCTTCACTTTTGTCTCAAAATGCATCATCCATTTGATGATCCTGCTAATGGAGTTAATCATGCTCCCCATGATCAACCGACCATTAAACTTTATGGTCGAGGATAATATCAAATCTTCTTTCTAACTAATTTCCATTACATTCTTTGTTTTACTTTTCCTCCATATCATAACTTTTTTTGTATTCAGATTTAAGTTTCTTTCTTCTAGAGTTTCTTCATAATCAAGTCTATTAAACAACAATTTCTTCAGTTTTGGCAATCATGGGAGCAATCCCTCTCTAGGACATGAACCTTTCTAGCATAGATTAAGGTAAAAACATGTTAATATGATGTTGTATTCATGTCACCTATTAACTCTATTTCCTTTATGTTTTTGCACTTTAATTTTTTCAGTTTCTTAAATACTTTCACTTTAATCATCTTTATTTTCATCTTCAACATTTCTCTTCGTTATATTTAATCCCCGTTTACATCATTCTATCTTTATCTAAAAACACAAAAGTACGAAAAGAAATGGATGAATTGTTAATTGCTTCACATAAAGAGACAATATAATAAATTAAATGTATTTACGAAATTCATACACAACATAGATGATTTGCATATAAAAATATTGTGTTAGTTGTGGAAGCTTACCTTAAAACACTTGAATTTAGCTTGAAAAACAATTATTTACTAATTCTATTTATATAGAAATCATATCAAATTGATTTGGTTAACAGGAATTTGAACAAGAAAAAGAATCCTCGATAATTAGAAATATAATATAAATTTTACATTTATATTTTGATGTTATTTATATTTTTTTATTAATTTCTGACACTTGTAGAATGATACGTACGGGGCTGAAATCGATGTCACACGTACCTAAATGAACAATGAGTCCTATCTTTAGACTTGACACATTAAAAATCTATGTAAATTACGGTGCCAATTATCGAATTAATGATTCAAATTCGGACAAGGAAGAAAGTTAAGAAACCCATTTAATATGACATAGCGTTAATAACGACAGGAAAATTAATTTTGAAAATTTTTACATATATGCCATTCAATTTACTTACACTCTTCTCATACCAAATAAAAAAGTGAGATTTTTATTTTTTAATTGGTTTATTCAAAATTATTTTATATTTTGCAATAAAAGTATTATTTTATTGTCGTTGGATGAGTACGATCACCCATTAATGTTCCTCGTGGTGGGTTTTTCTATGTACGTTCTCCTGAGTATCCCTACTAGCGAGTAGAAGTTGACACTGTACCTTTAAAATGAGCTGTTGTCTCTTGATGGATCCATAAATTTAAACTTTTTCACTATACAGTACATATTTTAATAAGGCTCATGATTATTTCCTCACAATGTGCAAAAGAAACCTCTTGAAACCTAACCATTTGCCACACATTTTTAATAAGAAAACGATTAACGACGTTAATGGTGACACATACGGGCCATGTTCGAGCATGGATGATCATCTCACGGCCCGACAAGGTCATTCCCATTTATGATTGATTTTGGTGAATTAATGAATTGGATTCCTTGTTCTAAGAAGGGCAAGAAATGAAAGCATTTAACTCCGATTTCATAACTCCCTGATCGTTACTTTCTCAACAAATTTCACACACTGGTTATTAATTAATTAATAAAAAATTAAAGAATTTATAATAGGTTTGTACTAAAATTGAAAGTAGGATTAAATATGTTTTTATTCTCTAAACTATGAAGCGATTTTGTTTTTTTTTTCTCTCTTTCAAACTTTGTTACACTTTGATCATTTTCTTCAAACAAATCATAATTTTTCATCCTTTAAAACTAACGGCGTTAAAAACTAACTAAGATGACTAACGGTGTGTGCCAAGTAATTTTTTTTTTCTCACACTCACTGAATCTTTCTCACCTTTTCTCTCTCTTTCACGAGCATCGTCTCCTTTCTTCCATCTTTGTCCCCGTCTACCGCCGCAACCACCTCGTCGATCAGAACCATCGTACTTGCAATGGTAGAAATAAAGAAGTCAAAGAGCGAATTGTTAGCAAAAGAAGTAGTTAAAAAGAAGCAGTTAATCCATAAATCAAAGAAAGGAGTTATTTGTAAGTTTTCCTTTCGCTTTGTTGTGAAATTTTCATTTTATTTGGGTGCATGTTGGTAGATTTTGTTATTTCTTTCTCTGTAGTGTGAAAGAAGAAGATCTTGTTTCATTTTTTTTTCTCCGGTAAGTTTAGAAGAAGAAAAATGTGAGGGTTTTATGTTTTTGGATTTTGAAATCTTTGATTGTTTTTGGGTTGGAAAATTTGAAATCTTGAGTGGAGTTTTCTATTTCTTTTAGTCGAGCGTATGATTTGACGGCTTATCTCGTTTCATTCAATTGAGCATTTGCATCAAGCATCACTCGAAATATTGGGATTCAGTTTAAGGATCTTAATGGAGAATATTAGGCTTATTCATGATACTGGCGCAGGAGCATAATCTGTTTTTGGGAAGGCAGATTTACAAGGACAGAGGAAAGGTAGAGCTGGGGAAGAAAACCACTTGGAGATCTATCCAATGCAGGGAACCTCATCAACCAATTTGATGGAAAGAAAGCCCTTGATGGTTCATTAAACATTAGCAAACCCCTTTGTTAATCAGGTGCCCAAGTTGCAGAAGTCTAAGAATCTTGAAACTGAACAAAGAATCACCAACAAAGCTTCTGGAAAATCAGTTACAGGTACCAAGAAAGCACTTTCTGACATTTCAAACTCGGGGAAATGACGAGCACAGTTGAACAAGACGGTGTCATTGTTGGGAGCTGGGGAGGAAACAGTTTCTGGTAGCTCCGAGGTCGTGGCACTCACAGTGGAGCTAGTTCAGTTTGTTTCCAGTGTGAATCGTTTCGATGTTTTTCTTCTCTGTGATTAATTCGTTCGATCCACACAATCGTGGTGGATTGATTCCATGATTCCGTGGCATATAAACGAAGACAACAACAACGGTTTTCGAAACCTTCGATTTCGACCTTCGAAGACGAAACCATGCGAAACCTTAACTCCTTTCCGCCGCCAAACGACGTCGTTGAAGGTTTAGCTTCGTCGTCGTCGTCTTCCCTTGCTGCGAAAGCTATCAGAGCTTCTTCGGCGCGTCACGACTCTTTGCTGTCCTAGATCTCTCCTCCACTTCTTCTCCAACAGCTCCTTCTTCGTCGTGAAGGAGCCCCTTGCAGCGTTTCAAGCGTCATCCTTGTCGATTGTGGATGAGAGAACGACGGTGGAGACCTAGAAGAAACAGCGGACGACCTCCTGGGAAACAAAAAAATACCAACATGGCAAACCACATTGGTCAGACGTCGAACGTTACACGTTAACAAGCTCGGCCTATTTTTAACACGTTAGTTTTGGAAACGAAAAATTATAATTCTTTTAAAGATAAAAGTGTACCAAAATTTAAAAAAGTGACTAAAACTAAAATCCCTTAATAGTTAAGGAACTAAAAACATATTTAATCCTTGAAAATACTAATATATTTGACAGATGAAACTAAATTTGACAGATGAAACTAAGGGTTAGTGATTAACAAAGTCCAAGAATAAAGATTCTATCAATATTTTCTGTAAACATTTAAAAAAAAGCTTTTTACTGGTCGGAATTCATTTACATTTACATACAAATTAAAATAAATTTGGTGAAACATAATATAAATAATACATTTTATATAACGTATTTGTTAAACTGGTTTTAAGTTACATGAGGAATAATAACGATATTACATAGGTAGAGTTGGATATTAATGTAACTTTTTCAACCTTCGATTATGACTTGTTAGAATACACCTAATAGATTAAAAACAATTTAAATATATTTTTTTAAATCCTAACTCGTAAATAAATTTGAAATTCTAAAATAACAATATACTTCATATGTGTGATTATTATATCTAGAATAGATGACAAAAAAAAAACACATTCATTAAATTTTTATAATACAAACACATCAGAAACAATAATTATTAACACAGGATAATGATACTTTCATAATTTTTTGACAAATTTTAACACCATCTATGTGTCATTCTGTGATTGGTCCACGTTAGTGTTTATGATTATTATTATTGATTGTGGATTATTTTTAGACTAATAATCACAGAATGATACGTAAATAATGTTAAAATGTTGTAAAAAAATTGTCAAAGTATTATTATTTATCTATAAAATCATGTACTAAAAAGTCGTTTAGAACTTGAAGATTTAAATGTCTTGTGAAATAATTTACTATATTCAATTTTGGTTGTGCTTTAATGTGTATGTATGTTCTCTTAACACGTGGGAGAAAAAGTTTACAATGTAAAAAAGATTGAGTATTTAAAATACCAGACTCGGAATTTTTCTTATTAATATATTGTAAATGGATTGGAGTATCTACTGTCTGTTTAATATACTTACTTTTTTGTCAATATTGAAACTTTGGTACACTCAAATGGATATAATACCTATAAACCATTATTCAGGCCTCTGTGTACTAGATAAGGATTTTTCAAGTTTTAAAATGATAACTGGTGGCACAGAAAGGGAAACTTAGGGCACACCCATATTTGCACACTCTTGCATTTATGTACAGTAAACGGCAACGCAGTTCAATATCTCGGGTGTTACATGGATTTTATAACTGTATACATCAAAGACAAAAATAAGTAGCTGCAGGGTGGTTCTCTGAATTTAATTATTGATGGGTAAAAAATGAGGAAGTGAATGAGTGAGTGAGTCGTCACTGAAACATGCAGCTTTCACCGCTTCATAGCTATTGTGTCACATGCATTGCCCATACATGTGGAAGAGGGCACACTTCTACCACATTAATTTACATATGTTTGAAGTAGGGTCTCTCACTACCAAATTTAAGATTATCTCATGTTCTATTCACATTGAATTCAGGTGACATCTGCACTTGCATTAACTTTTATACAGCTTTTACTCCTAAGTAATTCTGTCTTATTACCGTCTCTTTTATTTTTAAATTTTAACATTAATTTAAGTGTGAAATTACTGTTTCATATTAAGCGAGAAAAAGTTAGAAGCACATTATAATAGAAAAAGTCATATAACTTGTTCTTTCGATTAGTAGTTGTTAAATTCATCATAATAATATATATTGGAAAGTAACACATTATTTACTTTTAGCAATGGAACGAATGATAATTATTAAGGTTTATATTTTTTTTATATGTTATAAAATTATTTCATCTTTACATGTGAGATCTCCAACATACCTATGTTGGGTATATATATTTCAGGCGTGAGATTATACATTAAATGGTGGTTTAATAATGACTCAATAATGGATGACACTATTGACTTAACAAACAACAAATATTATTATGATAGACTCAAATTTATGACTTTGATATCATTTAAGAAGTACATTTTAAACCTAACTCAATTTGATGGACGACACTCCAAACGAATCAAATTGGAATTGATGCTTCTCGAGGCATATTCTCATAAAGAAAAGCAGCACAAATGATTTTCAAAACCTAGACGCGAAGATGTTCTTGGTAAACACCAAACACAAAGTTGGCTCGAATGTCCTAGATTCCTCTCCAGTGTTTATGAAGAAGAGAAACTAGTTATAAACCCTAGGAGTAAAGTGGCATTTAGTGGTGATGATGGGTTTACCCCTTGCATTTAATGACACTGTTAAAAGATTCAGACATATTATTGACTAAGGTGGCACAAGTAGAGGTACATACATGCCAACCTCATTTTCCTCACCCTCTACCTCCACACCATCATCCTCGCCCTCCCCCAAAACAACACCATCGCCCTCCCCCTCCCCCTCTAGCTCCACACTAACATCAATGTCACCCTCCCCAATACATCATCAACAACCTTTGCCTCTCCCTCTACCTCCACACCATCATCCTCTCCCTCCCCAAAAACAACACCATCATCCTCTCCCTGCCCCTCTACATCCACACCAACATCAATGTGACCCTTCCCCAATACATCACCAACATCCTCTCCCTCCCCCTTTGCCTTCACACCAACATCATTGTCACCTGTCCCAAAACAGGACCATCATCCTCTTCCTCTGGGTCTAACTCAATTTCTAGTTCACCAACCTCTATCTCAACTGGGGGTTGACCGCCCTTTATCTCAACTTGGGGTTGACCACCCTCTCTCTCAACTTTTGCTTCACCATTATGTCTCTCAACTTCAGGTTCATGAAAGTATTCCAATATATCAAGATATTGAGGCTCACACACCATGTGTATAACATAAAGGTGAGCTTGACCATTCAACATGACATGCACCTTTGTCATCAAATAATAGTTCCAAACAATCTTTTAACAAGGAACCATGACCCAATGAATACCACAACTCCTTTACATTCCTATAATCCATCTCCTTAAGAATGAACAAAATTTCAAAATAGCTCCATCGATTTGGGTCAATTTTTAAAGTAATGGTTTGACCATAGTGATATTTGAATATCCCATTATTCTCAAATTTTTCCCGTGGTGAAAGACGACTTTAATGTCTGAGTTGGCCATCTCAACTAATATTAAAATTGTTAAACTACATTTACTTTATCCAAGTAACATAAAACTAATATTTTTATTAAGATTATAAAGTACAAGAAATTTTGATAGTTAATCTATGTGTAACCGAAATGTTATCTACAGTACAAATAAAATAGTACTATAGGGAACCATAAACACATCATTAACAGACCATAAGCAAGTAAAAGAACTTTGTTTAGGGACCATAAGCACAACATAAAAAAATATTTTCACACACCATCATGGGGGACCACAATGACAATGGGACACCACAAACAAACAAATAGCACAAATAATGAGGAATAATAAAAAAATAAACCAAACATAAATCAAACTTTTTGGAAAGACCACAACGAAACACACAACAAAAGGTAACATACATGCACCTTCAAATGATGCTTTTCGAAATACCCCCTGAACACGAACTCTGCAAATGCGATTCCAAATCCCCAAACAACATTTTGTGAACGAAAACCTCCAAAAGCATTTGATTTTGTCTTCGCAATGTACACGAACAAGTCTATGCAATCACGATTCTCGGTTCTCTCTCACAAATGCCCTAAGTTCGTCTCATTTAAAAAATCCCTAATTCAAGGAAGTTTAATTTTTTCCCAATTAATAATTCACTCACACGTAGCACAAATACACCTACAAAATAACACGTTAACATTGTCTTCTGCCATATCACCAATCCCTTAACTCTATTTGTTTCAACTTAACAAAAGAGTCTTCATTGATGCAAAATTTACGAAGTAAGAATACATTTGACACTCTTTTCAAAGATATGATCAAATTGACACACTTCAACGAAACTGGGAACAAAATAAGTAATTAAACTTTTAATCTAATTTTTGACCAGTATAATTATTAATGACTTTAAAATGTAAAAAAAAGAAGACAATTTTCAATTTCTTTAAAAATTTCTCTATATCATGACAATCTACAATAACTTAAGTCAATTTTTCATATATAATTTTCACACATATCAATTATATGTTATTCCTACTAGAATTAAAAAAAAAATACTTAAAATTACTTATCAATGGAAAAAAAAATGTATGACCTCCAACTTAAAAACTTAATGTATATATAAATATTTAAAAACAAAGATATATGTAACATATATCCCATTGCATTCATTGCCTGATATAACCAGTAAATATTGTCCATCCATGTAAATATAATTTATTGCTTAGAAAGAATTATACTTACTTTTCTTTAAGTCCAAAAAGCAACTCCAGTATAATTATTACTCTATTTATATATTTATTTATTATATCTTATCTAAAATTTAACTCCATAATTATTTATTGAATAAAATGAAAACTTTTTATAACGAATTATTCATAATTGATTTAAGTATCATTGTATAATGGTAAATTCAAATATATTATTTTCAAATTAACACTTATTACAATAATTTTTATACATTATTTTGTATATTATTTCTAACTATTAAATTTATTAGAAAAAATAAATTATTTATCATAAATAATCATGAATTATTTATTTATAAATAATATATAATGATATTTTCACACAAAAATCATTTATTTGTCAAATCTATTCCAAACTTAATATAATAAGTTATTCAAAAAATTATAAAAGAGTATTTAATAATAATTCAAATTAAGATATAAAATTCTTTTATAATTATTTTATTATTCATTACTTTAATTATAATTATACTAATTCAAAATTTAATATATAAAATCAATCAATTCTATAAAATTAATTTTATTATTAAATATTAAATATTATTAAAAAACACCCGTGACACAAACTAGTATTTATATAAATATTAGTTTTCTCTTTAATGCTATCTCAAATATGTACCATCTATGTGTTTGTAAAAATTTTATATAGTTGTTTGAGTCCAGTATTAGTATACCATATGTTTCCAATAAACCATTGTACCTAACCTTCTTTTTAAAAAAAACATTACTGAAAATGAATGCCCAACTAGAAGATAGTCATGCCAATATATTGAGAGGAAGACAACAGTAAAATTTGAATCAGCACTGGAAAACTATACATTTTTTCTTATTTATGAACAAACAAATTCAAAGCTGGTACAGAGAAAAATTGCTCTAGAAATTGACTAGTATCGAGAGTTAGTTGGTGCAGAGAAGATTCTGTTATACCAAATGGAATGAAGTATCATATGAAATATATCATACCTGACAGGGTTCTTGTGCCAAAGGAAATGATGCTGCACCTTTCTGATCCTCATCTGCAATCGAAGATACTCCTTTTCCGGGATAGAAAGGAGTATATTCTTCAGATTAGGAATATCCTTCTCCAAAACAATAACTGCAAAGGATTCCCAATTCAGAACCTCGAAAAATGGTGGCACAAAGTTGTCAGATATTATAACAGGAACACATTCGTAGAAAATGGCTTCCACTACTCTTGGACTGTTCACTTCATAGCCTTTGGCACAAATGCAGTACTTGCTGTTCTTCATGTACTGAATGTAGTTCCTGTTGCCCTTTGACTTTGCCAATCTCCCAAAGATTTTCATGTCAGGGTCTTTGTTTTCCCAGTGCTGCAACAAGATTGGCCTCACATATCCATGCATGCTCCCTGCAAAAAAGGCCAAAATTGTCCTCTTTGAAGCTGAATTTCCGCCAAGATCCTTAGTGGGGATTTGAGCATTCCGGACATACGTTTCCGGAAGAGACGCATCCTTCCCGAAAACAAATCCTTCTTTCACATCAGCATTACAAAGAGCCCTTATGCAATTAGCCATTTCAACCTTAGTTTCTCCAGGGGCCTGCATAATGGACTAGTATTTTGTATCATAACATATTAACACAGAAAAGTGTTGAATCAGAAGAAGCATACCCAGTCATGGCAACCAACGAGAAAATGATCAGCACCTCCGGTTCTGTTCCAGAAAGTATACTTTCCTGCAATCATTTCTACATAGTTATGCAGATATTGAATAAGGTTCTTATGACTGTGAGAACCTTGCACATACAATGCTTCCTCCAGCATTCGAGAACTGAAAGGTAAGTAAAACAAGTGGGCTTTCTTTGGGTCTCTCGTTACAAATCTGTCATTGGCTTCCATTTGCTTCATAAACCATCCCTCAGAAGCATAAAGTCCAGTGAAAAATGGCGAGTGCATTATTGGCCTGGCTCCTTCCGTGTATACATACACTTTTAGAGTCTTTTCCATTAGTTCATAGCTCCTGAAATGAAAATTTTACACTCACAAGACTATTCAAAATGTCAAATATTTAATAAAAGCCAAGCATCCTCAACATGGAATTGATCAAATACTACCTCTTGAACATGGAAACATTATGATAAATTGGACCATAAAAATTTGGATCCTTCTTTACAATTGGTGCATTTTCAATTTCTGATCTGGCGTGCAGTAGCTCTTCATCAACAGCTGAAAACCACCTAGGTCTCTAAAAGAAAATTAAAAACATAAAACAACACTGTAATATCAAAAAGGAAAATTTTTTACTCACATTATAATAAAGCTGAAATTTCATAATTTACTCACATACCATAGAGCGATACCAAGTGTGGCTTTGAAGTAGTAACTTCTTCATTTCAAATACTGTTGTAACTTCTGGAATTGGTTTATGATAATCTTTATTCTCACTAGGCACACTGACCTTAGTTATGTTATCTTTCTGAAATAAAGATATGGTGGAATCATTTGATATCACTGCAGTTGTAATATCTGTGCTCACATTACTCGAAGAAGCAAATGGACTTTCAAATTTTTGTTCAGGTGATGAAAGGTTGTCTTCTTGGAAACGGTTTGCAGAGAAATTCAAGCTGATAGTTTTCTTAAAACTGCAAGTTTGAGAATCTTCTGCCTGCTGTGATTCAGATTTTCTGTCTGCTCTTACAATACTTCCGATAGTGGAACTATGGTCAGAACCATCAAATCCTAAAGACTTGTTTGATTTGTGTCCTGGTTCCAAGACAAAACTAGTTCTTGGAATGGTCTCATTTTGCCCAGAGATCAAAGTTTTATTGGCAATCTCAGAGGCATGGTCAGCAGCAAAGTTTGATGGCTTGAAAAGTGTGACATTTCTAACCAATTTGGATTTGGAGGGCACATCTGAAGACTTGAAAGTACTACTTCCTGGCGTTGGTATCTTGTCAGCAGAGAACACAGAGACTAAAACAGTTCCATATGGAAACTCAAGGTAGTGAAAAGTTAAGATGACCGCATAGGTAATGCCAATAAGCCATAGCAATCTCTTTGTTTCCAGCTGAAACAAGGATAAAAATTCTTGACCCATTTAGCTGAAATTCTTCAACTATTTCCGTTGAAGAGAATGTTCATAGCCCCTCTACAGATAATACCACAAAAATAATGTACTGTTAAACCAAAAAGGGGCAACCAAATTAAAGATTATATCAGAATTCACTTTTAGAAACAGATTTATCAATGTCCAAACAAAGATGAATATACTTTTTTCCCCAGTTCACTCTATTCAAAATCTTGGTTGTTTCAGGTGAAAAAGTTGTGGCTTAACTAAGATGCAAATGGCCTAAGAAAAATATTAACAGATCAACAAACAGAGTGGGAAAAGACCAAAACTGATCTCCTAATTTTCAAGCAAGCGCCTAAAAGATCAGAAAAAACACAACAAATGCAGTATCTTCCTAATAAAAAAAGCACCAAGAAGTTATCTTACCACTTACCAGTCACCAAACTAACAGTTTACAATAACATGCAAACAAGAAAAGTTCAATTCTAATGACAGCACACCTATACAGCATGCAAATCTCAATGCAACCCACAGGTCTAATTCCAAACTGCAAATTACTTTAAGAATAAGTTCTTTTTATAATTTCCAAGACATGAAATTAAGAAGAAAAAAAGATCACAAAAGAAATCACTTGCAGAGACGCACTTAAAAATTTGAGCACCTATTTGGATATACGCACGAGAAAAACAGAATCCTGTGCCCACTTGATGTTAATCAATGAATCAAGGTTGCAAGATTTGTTCTTTTTCACTCATTCTTTTGCATGCAAAGACCGAGGTGAGGTGGGTGAAGAGTTATTTAACTTAACACTAATGAAAGTAAAACAAGAGTTAAACATTGGCTCGGAACCTTACGTGTGGCACAGACACTGATGATGTTGGAGGTTACGTTCCTTTAACGCTCTTTCATTAACAGGTTGAGTTCTCCAAGTTGGAAACCATAAGAATGTGACTGAATTTATATATCCAAAATTTTCAAAGGAAAATGGCAGAAGTTATCATATTCTGACACAACACCCATGAGTCACCGCACCAAGAAAGCTACCAGAATTTCCAAGTTGACATTTGCAAACAAAACAAGACTATGTCGCCTTATTAACTTCAAACATTTAACAATACATTTTCTCTTAATACTAACTAAAGTTTATTAAAAGTTATAGAAATTTATGAAACTTATTCATGTTATTTAATTTTTTTTATTTTATAATACTCAATAAATTATAATCAACAAAAAAAATGTCAAAAAAAATCTATGGCAAAAATGTGTCCTTTAGCATCAAAATTTACATGTAAAAGAATATTGGAAGAGAATTTTCCTATTACTTAGCTTTTATTACTTTATTAGCAACCTTCCACCTCTAAATATGTAAGAATTGGCGTCTGACTTTGTTGTGGCTTGAGATATAAAAGTTGAAATTAACGCAATAACTAATGAAAAAAAAACTTAATCACAAACTTCATTCAGTATGTTTAAATTTTAGTCAGCGATAATAATGGTAATAATAATATTTTATATATATACTCTTTAAAAATATAATTTATACGATAAAAGACACTTAAATACAAACAAAAAGAAAAAGTGAACTACAAAAAGTAGATAAATTTTGTGTTTATTTAAACATATTATCGTTTAATTGCGTAACGAATCATGATTTCTAAATCTACTTTTAAATTTTGATTATAATAATTACGGAGAAAATGTTGGCGCAAACTTTATCACTTATCTTAGACAAAAACAAATGAAGTAGGCTTCAAATTTTATATCTATTTGTCAATGTTTGCATATTGAGGATGTTCAACAGAAAGGAAAAAATATGACTACTTTGAGGCTTACTATCTTCATATAAATGTCTGCCGCATTCATACAACTGTCTAAAACATACATATGATCATGATTTTAACTGGACTCTAACTTTATATGGATCCACAGTTTCACTTTCAAATTTGATTGTGTCAGAACCATTAAAAACGCACCCAAAACCCCTCTGAGCGGACGCCAAGTGTCAAATAACGAGGATCCGAAAATCAGATAGTGGAATGCAGGTGTCAGCAGATGAGCGGACGTGTGTTTTAAGCAAAACTGAGTTTTTGGAAGTCTACGTCACACTCTCTCTGCATGCACCTTCTTCTCCAAAACTCTGATCTTTCATTTTCTCCTTCTTCTCTCCAAAAAGCCCTCCCTTCTCTCTACCGAAACTCACCCTTTCTCTTCTCCGATAACCGTTCAGGCACCGTAGAAGCACTTCCGGCATCCAAAGCTTCAGATTGAATCGAACGGTTTCGGGTTCTGAACTGGTAAGTTTTCTTCTCGTTAACCGTTCGTTATCTGGTACATGCACACCAAGTTCTGGTTGCATGGTTTCGTCTTGTCTGAGCCATTGTGGGTTTTCTGTTGTTTGGTTTAGTTTGAAGGATTGTTGAACGTAAGGGTAGAAGAAATTTTAGTCAGGCGAACAGTAATTCTGCCTCTAGGATGTTCGTTCACGCTCAGAGGTAAGGGAAGCTTATTAATTTAATTTGTATGATTATGTGTTGTATGAACGTTCGTTGACTTGATTAGATATGAAAAATGATTGAGATATGTTACGATGCATGAAATATATGAAATTTCTATGTTTGGATGGTATGAAATATGAAAATTTATTTTGATATGAATGTATAAAGTTATGAAACTATATGTTAAGAAATGAGTTGGAATATAAATAATTCTGGTATGAAATTTCCCTATGAAAGGGTATGTTCATCACTGAACGGTCATTGATCGTTCGGTATTTCTAGTAAACCTGATTAGAAGTGGATTCTTTCATTTGGGAAGAATCCTAGTTGAGGACGAGCGTCTGCATTTTTAAATACCATGCTTGAGCGTTCGGTCAAGCATAGTTCTGTCTTGGTATTCTGTTATAAACTTAAGTGTGTGTATATATATATATATATATATATATATATATGTGTGTGTGTGTGTGTGTGTGTGTGTGTGTGTATGTATGTAATTGTATATTGTAGATTTTCTTAAACACTATCCCAATAGTATCTAAGTATAATTATCAAGCCTCTTCTCTTTAAGTTTAGTAGCATTTGGTCTCATATCAAGTGTTCGTCCCAAACAAGTGTTTGGTCTTACACTAGGCACTCGTTCTATCTTCTTAAGCTAAACTTCATAATAAGAGCGTTCGTTCAAGCCCTCTAGGGTTCGCTCACTATAGTGTTCAATCTTTGACTGACATTTGGATTTCTTGATACTAAACTCAAATAAACTAAGCATTCATAAGCGTTTGGTTTCTTCACGTGAATATTTATAAGTATTAGTGTTGAATGTCTTGAAGTGCCCCTATCCATTGGTTCCATCCTAGAGTCTTCGTACTTGGCATGATCTTTTTGATGTTCAGTTGGAGCTCTCAAAAGTCAGTTCATCTAATTGGCTCATTGGCTCATTGTTGTAATTAACGTTCGTTCCATTCGTTCTTGTGATATATGATTGTACTAGTTATCTTTCTCAACCCGATATCAACCCCTTGGCCTTAATCTATTCTGAAGTTTAAGATCTCTCGGTCTCGCTCTACATGTTCGGTTCCGTTTTGAGTTCGGGTTGACGTCCGTTATTTGGAATCCTTCTGAATCTTTGTACGGGGTGGTTAAATGAGATATTTATTAATGAAAGATGAAGAAAACATGAGATAAATGGAATGTTTTGGATTTGAACGAGTGTTCTAGGGCGGAACGACTCATGGATGATTATTGAATTGGTAAAGTATGATTGTGGGCATGCTAAGCTGGCGGTTCATCCTACTGTTTCGTGAGTACTCGTCTTCACGTAGAGGAGGGTAGGTCATGTGTGGAAACGACAGGAGGTCCTAGTCCTTAGGGGTACTTTGGACAGATAGGACTAACCTCGGGTGGCAGCTGTTGAGTGTATCCCAGTTACTATATCACCCGGGTGCACGAACGCCTATAGCTACACAGATTTCATACAGTCCGGACAGTCAGTCTAGTATTATGATTCATAGGAAATGTATGATGAAATATATCTTGTGTGTTGGATTGTTTAAAAATGTATGTTTATACATGAATTAAATTACATAAGCTTACCCTGTGTTTCTCTTGTGTTGTCTTGTTTTGTACGTCCGTCCTTGTCATAGCAATGATCATCCGTGTGGATGTGAGCAGAAGGAGACGAGCTGCTGGAAGAGGCGCTGGAAGAAGAAAATTTGGTAGAGGTAGAAGTGAAGACCGAACAATGGGACGTTCGGTCAGTAGTCTAGTATAGTGAGGTGGTCGTTCAATCACCTCCCCTTTTGATTTTATTTTGATCGTTCGGTATAAGTTTTGTAAACCGTTCGGTTAAACTTTCTTAACCTATTTAGTTAATTTTGTAACTCTTTTATATACGGTCGTTCGGCCATAAGCGTTCGTTCCACTCTAGTGTAAGACTGATCTGAATTATTAGTAAATGCAATTATTCTATTATATAGTTTATACTATATTTTTGGGATGTTACAGATTGAGTTCATAGAAGGTAACAATTTCATGTTTTGGATGAATCTCAATAACATCAACGTCTTTGGACACTTTGTCGTTAAACAAGATATAGTCTCAAGAAGCATTAAACATTATAAAGATTAAGATGAGTATGACATTAGTAGAAAACTTTCAAATGTTACATTCAGACTCATGAAAGATCATCTTACTCAATAGGTGACGTCTCAGTTTTCAAAGAACATTCTAACACTTGCGCAACCTTATAGTGTGTTAAGTACAGTAATGGTGCTTGGAGAGATAAAAGTTTGTCCCTCAACCAAACAAAAGGTGCACGACAAAAAAAACATAAACATAAGCATGTTTTGAAAATGCTCTTAAATAAAAGACAAAGCGAAAGCATTCTGTCACAATGAATTTCTTTTTTACTTCCATAGACAGAAATCGTGCTTTTGAAAATTAGTTTGAGAAATCAACAAATGCGCAAAAGTGTCTTAAACAAGCATATGTGATTTGTACATTAATTCTTTCATTATTTAGCCTCTAAAGTTCATATAAAATGTTTTGATTTTATCTTCAAAACACGTGAAAAGAAAATCTAATAAAGTGCTATATATGTAGGTCTTGATAATGACTTGGATAACAAAAGATTCATTTGTAAAAAAACTCTTATACGTAAAAGAGTTTGAGATTTGTGAATGTGTACAAGATAGTATATATGAATTTTTGAGTGAGTACATACTTCTTGTAATACATCTTTTATAGGATTTTTGAGTGCATATGACTATTGTATAACACTACAAGAAAAATCACAGTTACATACGGTCAAAATCCGTATATAACCTCCAAAATCCGTATATAAAATAAGCGTAGATAAGTTATATACGGATATATCCGTATATAATTTACATACGGAAAAATTCGTATATAATTTACATACGGAAAATCCGTATATAAAATCCGTATATAATTATATACGAAAAATCCGTATATAAAATCCGTATATAATTATATACGGAAAATCCGTATATACAATTCGTATATAATTATATACGGAAAAATCCGTATATAACTTATGATTTTATAAAAAAAAAAATAGGTGATTCTGCATCTGCATTTAATAGTTATGAGTTTCAACAGCTGATAAAAGTCAACATAACTAACAAATTGCCAAAAATCATCTAACATAACATCCAAATATAATTAATTTTGCAGCAATCCAGTTAATACTTTTAATATAATATACTAATAATCCCAAAGGAAAAAGTTTATTACAAACCATCTAATATATATATATATATATATATATATATATATATATATATATATATATATATATTATAATATTTTACACCCAAATTCTGAAACGAAAACTTATCTTAGCTTGCTATATAATATATAACTTAATAAATGTAATATATATAACAATATATCAATCATGACTAACATCCCATACAATAAATATATATGCCCTGCATCCACACTATACAAATATATATTAAACAAGATTTTAACCAACTAATACAATAAAATATTTATGTAGCATTTGAATCAACACAACAAACAATTTTCTGCAGCATTTTTATATCCAAACATCAAATAATTTCCTGCAACATTTTTATCAAAACAGCAAATAATTTTCTGCAGCATTTGAATCAAAACAGTTTTTCAGCAGATTTTTATTCTGAAACAACAACAGTTTATGCAGAACTCTTGAGACAGTATACATAGCAATATCAAGGCACAATACTTACATAAATCAGTCATGAATTACTCCAACCCAGATCAACGTAGCTCATCGGTTTGGTGGGAATCCCCAGTCTAACTAATTCAGTTCAAATATATACACGTTCATACACTCCTTTATTCTTGACATATAACCATCCCATAAAGAAAACCCATTCTAATATTTCATTCCCAAAACAGAGCATACATCATATACTTACTTTTTCAGACTCATACATGTCACTAACTGCAGCCCAAACAAAGATAACAACACCCATACACATCTATTTCTCAGAATAAATACATTCATACACTTATTTCAGTTATTATCAACAATATTATAAAATTTCCAGAATCCAAAGACACCATTACAATTCATAGAACAACAAGATACAAGATCAAAATCAATTTAACTCTCCCATACCTTGGCCTTTGTTTTCTTTTCCTATTTTCGTTAGCTCTTGAGACTCTTTTTCTCTCTTTCCTTTATGTGATTCTCACTTCTTCTCCCACTCATTCCCTTCTTAACTCTGCTAATTTTGTTTCTCTCCGGACATAATTGCTTCCTCTCACGTCCCATTGCACAATGGATTCCAGGATTTGATGGCTTCTAGGCGAGGAAGAAGAAATGAGAAGAGAGGATAAGAAAAAGGAAAAGAGGAACCAAACCTAGCACAAAACCTTTTATTGGTTTTCCTACAGAGCAATAGATCATTGCTCTTGAGCATAAGCCAAGAAAACTTTCCAGAAACCAAACCTATTACAAAAGAATGGTATAATAGTATCATATACCTCTCTGTAGTAATAACACTTTGGACTTCAATACTAATTTAGCAACTTGTAATCACAACCAGAACAATTATGTTTGAGCTTTATCATCTTTTGTTATAGCTTTTCCAACCTGCAATGACAAAGAAAAGTTTAATGAAGTTCAATCCAGTATGAAAATTTGAACAAAAAGGTTAGACCATTAACTCTCGGAATACCAGCACAGAAAAGCATCCCTACGGTTCTTTCTGCACAGATAGACTGCCAACACAGAAAAGAAGAAGCAGGGCTCAAAAGAAGTCAAATCTTCAAGTCAAATACCAAATATCATGGCAGTTATAAAATGGTGGCACTAAGTTAAGCAAAAAAGGATTGGAAAAAGAACTCAAATACCAAATGCATGTCAGTCACAAAGTCAATATATATTTTACACAAAGTCACTTTAATGGTGAATAATGGAATAAAAGTGTAATATATATACCAAAAGCATTAACTACACAGGTGTCAACACGATTGGGTGTGACTTCGGTAGCTTCAATTTCAAGCCATTGGCCACTTTCATGCTTTCTTTTCTATAGAGATATAAAATGTTTACAACCATCCCTGAAATTTCATCCTATTCTTTAATTTCACCTTGTTGGTAACGGCATGAGCTACTTCCTCTAAAGAAGATGAAATAAAAAAAATATTCCAGCACCACCCAAACATCCATCACCGTATGTCTCCTTTCCCAGAACATCCCTATTACTAAATGCAAGAAAATTAAATGTGCTCTTCATTCAACTAGAAACCAACGTTGGAAGCATAGCATGTGCAGCAAGAATGCATTTCAATTCCCATTGGCTTAAATCCACTAAAATGCAATACATAGAAATAAGATAATGCATGACACATCATATACCAATTCACGTAACCATTCCAAAGAATAAGCATTTAAAATAATTTAAAAGAAGACCCTTTTAGCTCCTAGATGAATAACGTGGCAGCAGCCCTTGATTGGCATATTCTTCCACTTGAAATGCAATTAATCACCGTGCCCTTACTCCATCTATTCTACGTGCAACACCTATTTGCTCCTCATTCCCTAAAGGCAAACGCAATAGCCCTCCTCATTCTAGCACCCCTTCTTTTTTTTTTCTCAATTGCAAAAAAAACGTGAACACTTAAGGAATCAAAATAATTGGCAGCAAATAAAATAAACTAAAACTACTCCTAAGCTGGAATAAAAAATTTGAAAGTATTCTAAACAAATGAAAGTGTGCTTCTCTTATCTCCATGCTGCACCAACTCAGAAATAAAAGAAATATGCATCATGTAAGCCACTTCTCTTTTCTTCACGTAAATCACCAACCACCCTTCCAGTTTTGCTTTCTAAAGTGGATGAATTCTTCTCCACATGGCAGCTGCACCAACTCAAGCCGTGACCCCACTTACTTTCAATGACCGTGCTCTCCTCTTTCATCAAAGAAAGAAAATAATTTGACACCTTGTGCAAGTTCTTTCAACTCAAATAAATCAGCTTTTTCTAAAAGAAACCACAAATCACCGTGAGCAACAATCTAATCACCAAATGAAAATGACAAAAGCTACCAACATGCACACTTCTTCACAGCAAAATAACACTAATATAAAAATAAAAATCTGGTTCAAACATAAAGACAAAAACAAGAAGAAGACCATGTGTTCTTCAAAATTCTCCTCGGTTTCAACATAGACAAGAAAACTAAAAACCTTCTGCAGCGTCACCATCCATCTAAGAAAGGAGAATGAAATGCTTCTCTTCCACTAATCCCACGACAACTCCCCTTTTTCCTGGTTGAAGTGCTTTCAGCTTGCAAAGAGTAAATGCATCGCTTCCAATATCCAGAAAAATTGTGTTCTTTCTTTTCATCAATCAACAATATTCATATCCACTGAACCTCTGAACCAGTTTTTATCACTACTATTGTCCACTACCTTTACCTCCACAACATAACACAAGCGCTAACTTCCCCAAAGCTCCCCATAATTCATAATTTTTTTCGGAGTTCGAAAGTCAAACTCAAAAGTCTAGCATCCAAACAGTTGAAAGTAAATGAAAAAAATGCATTCATTTGAAAAAGGAAAAACCCTCCTCACCAAAATCAAATCTCTACAATCTAACAAAACTAAGCTGAACCCACTCAGATGTCAAATTAAGAAATTCAAAATCAAACCCATAACATCCAAAAAAAAGCAAAGTATTGCTTATCATATTACTCGGTAATAGAGAAAAACTAGTAAATCCCTAATTCTAAAATATTTTCATGCTTATTAACGAATTACTGCGGGTAACCTGAATGAATTAAACACAGATTAGGGTTGACCCTTTTTCGATTTTACGCAATACTAGCATTAGAGATTACTACGAAAATTAAGGAAGAAAGGATTACTTACCAAATGAAGGTCTTAGCATCATCCTAACGAAGACCGCCACTGAACCACGGAGGTGAAACGAAGGTGCTGAACGAGATTCCTCAACGAGGAACAAGGAGATTTAGGGAAAAGGTTTTTCACACGAACACAACTCGAGTGTTTCAGTGCGTTCGAGAGATGAGAGTTTCAATGCATCGAGAGTGGATGGTTGAAGTTAGGGTTCGAGAGAGATTTGAGAGAATCAATGCGTGGAGAGTGGAGAGTGCATGGAGAGTGAAGAATTGAAGTTAGGGTTGCAGAGACATTTGAGAGAATCAGTGCGTAGAGAGTGGAGACTTAAGGTTAGGGTTGCAGAGAAATTTGGGAGAACTAGTGGAGAATGCAGAGCTAGGGATCGAGAGAGATTCGAGAGAACACACCTCAAGCGAGGATTCCACCAAACAAGGTTCGAATGAAATATAATTTCAATCTTTTTGAAATAAAATTAATTTTCAGATCCGTATGTAACATCGGTGGGTAACACTTGCTTCTATACTTACATACGGATATTATCCTTAGGAAACTCTTCTGCCACCATGCGCAAAAAATACATACGGATTTTATATACGGATATATCTGTATATAAAATTCGTATATAATATCCGTATATAATTTTATTTTTAAGATCTGTATATAATATCCGTATATAATACTCATGTTACATATGGATCAAAATCCGTATATAATTATCGGTAGGTAATAATCATTTTTCTTGTAGTGTAAGACTGATATGAAATAATGACAAATAACATCATCGATGCTAGGACACCACAACTATATAATTGAAAATATCATTAAAAGTAAAATTTTTTATCTTAATGACACATTTAAGTTTCTTTATGGGTTGGTTACACAATTCCTCCAAGATCAAAAGTTTGACATGTATAATAATTGAATTTGATAGGATGACAATCAACCCTTTGGTAGAGTTGTGACCAACTTGCTTATGTAGGTGAAAAATAACTTTATCCCAGCAACAATTGGCCCACAGACCGAGTTGAAGTCGGTTTTTATGTGCAGTTGGAATATCTCATTGTGACTTTAACTAACCCTTTCGTCGAGTTGTGGTCAGCTTATTGACATAGGTGCCATTTCAAACATTTTGAATTGTCGTCTTTGGTAGTTTTTGTGTTGTTTTGCATGTGTTGCCATCTTCAACAAGCTTTTTATTTGTTGTTGAAGCAAGCTTTAACTTGTGCTATCGACTTAGGGATGCTCATCTACTGATGAGGCAAACTTTAACTTGTGGTATAGTCTTAGGTAGGCTCATGAGTTATCGAGACAAACTTCAACTTGTGCTATCGACTTAGGTAGGATTTGTATGTGTTGGTTGGTACCAAACAGAGTGTAACGCAGCGGAATAAAACTAGAGTAGCAAAAAGCGTGTTCGGTCACCCTTTTTAAAATAAATTGGTCCGTTTTTAGAAAATCAATTTTCTTTCAGAAAATTTATCGAACAATTGATATGCGTAAAAGATAAAGAGTGTAGGGAATAGAAAATCACACGAGTAATTTTTATACTGGTTCGATTCAACAGAATCTACATCCAATCGTTAATCACTATAAAAAGTGATTAACAATTCCACTAAAAAGATGTTTCACAGATTACAACAAATAGTGAATAAAGCAGATAAATAAACCTTCCTTCGATGAACGAACCGGAAGAAGAACACTCTGCCAACTCGAAGAGAACCGCTCCGACTATCGACAAACGAAACGCGAGCTTCTCCTATTCACGAGACCAGGCAGAGCACCTTGCTAACTCGAAGAGAGCTTGCTCCGACTATCGACACACGACACGCGAGCCTCTCCTGTTCACGAGAACAAGCAAGGGAACTTGAACTATAGCTTCTGAGAACTTCCTCTGACAAACAGTATTCTGCAAGAGCTTCTGTTCAACAACAACTTAAGTGATCTTCACAGAAACCCAATATATACCTAGTTGTTCTGAATATCTAAGGTTAAGTCTCAACTGCCACGAATAATCAATTATTGTAAGTGATAATCGATTATTCAAGTCCGTTACAGGTTTTCAAAAATGTGATAATCGATTATATGAGGTGATAATCAATTATTCCTGGATGACTTGTGATAATCGATTATTGCCATTCCATAATCGATTATGGCAGTTAAAAATGCAAGTTTTACAAAGTTTACAAGACTTTCCTACTATATTTAATTTCTACAAATTGCTTTTAAATAATTCTAATATCTTCTTCAACTAAAACTTCTTGCAGCATCATGCATCATCAAAACAATTTTCTTCAAGATTTACCAATACTCCTTATTGGTAACAGTATGTGATGTCATCTCAAGCAAGCATTAATTGGTGCTACTGTCTTAGGTAGGCTCATGTGTTGCCGAGCAAACTTTAACTTGTGCTACCAACTTAGGTAGGCTTTGCAAAAAAATGTAATTTTTCTATATGGGTTAGTTTTCATTGGCTCATCAACCACCTAATTTAATTTAATTATTTATTATTGGGTTAAGTATGTTTTTAGTCCCTGAACTATCAAGCGATTTTGGTTTTAGTCCCTACTCAGAACTTTGATGGTTTTTAGTCCTTATTGTTTTGAAACTCTGAGTAATAGTCCTTAAAATTGGACGGTGTTAAGTTTCAGTGGATGTGGCAAACGGCGTTGCCACGTGATCACTGATCTGCTCTATTCTCTGTCTGCCACGTTGGATGTTTAAGTGTTTGAACTGAGATTAAGTTAGTTAATTACGTTGTTCATTGAAATCAGATATAAGGTTCACAATTTGTGAAGTTAAGTTTTTGAATTGGGGGAAAATTAGTTTTACTCGAAGCATTGTAGTGGAAACCTTTCAGAGGAAGCATTGTATCTTGGTGGTCCTTGTGGTGGTGGTTGCGGTGGTGGTTGCGGTGGTCGTTCCGGTGGTCGTGAAAGTCAAGCGTTAATGAAGATGATGACAGTGAAGAGGAACAAAATGGCAGTAGAAGAAGCTTCGGCTGAAGAATGTATGGATGATAGTGAAGAGGACAAAATGACTAATGAATCATCTATTTTTAAATATATATTTTAAAATACATAAATAGTTATGTTCAAAAAATGTTTCCACATATTTCAAAACTGTAATTGAAAACTCTAAACCAGGAGCCGTGACTTACCGAAAACTCCGATGCACCAACAACTACCACCAGGCACCACCGTTGAGCACACCACAACTTTTACAAACACTACAACACCAACAAATGTAAATGCATAATGAATTTAATTTCAGGAGGGTAAATTTGAAATTTATAGAGCTGCAAATTAAAATTTGAGGGTGGAGGAAGAAATGCCCTTGGTTGGCTCTGGTATGGATATTTCAATAGTATGTCTTAGAAGCAGAAGGCTCTGGAACAAAGGTGCCAACTTTAGCTACTTTCGGATCCCACCAAGAACCGTGTCCATTCCCCATGTCAAGAGGTTGGCTATTGTGTACCAAAACCTGGGCAACTGGTGAACCCTCTACTACAATTTGCCAGGTTACTCACTCATCTCTTCTGTTGTTGGTTTTCTGGTTTTCGATGCCTCAAATGTAACGGATACAAGTGAAAGAAACCTCACTCTCAACACAATGGGTCAGCCTATTTCTATTCAATTTCCTAACATCACACTTACGGGTAGGGGACACATCAACTCAAGGGTGAGATGTGTAGCTTTCAATGCCAATGGTACATTTCAACTTACTCAGATGAGTGCCCCTGGAGTGTGTTACTCAAGAGACAGGGTCACTTTTCGGTAGTACTCCCACTGGAGAAGAAGAGGGGAAGACGGTAGTACCCCCAATTCAAAAATTTAATTTCACAGATTGTGAACCCTATATCTGATTTCAATGAACAACGTAATTAACTAACTTAATCTCAGTTCAAACACTTAAACATCCAATGTGGCAGACAGAGAATAGAGCATATCAGTGATCACGTGGCAACGCCGTTTGCCACATCCACTGAAACTTAACACCGTCCAATTTTAAGGACTATTACTCAGAGTTTCAAAACAATAAGGACTAAAAACCATCAAAGTTCTGAGTAGGGACTAAAACCAAAATCGGTTGATAGTTCAGGGACTAAAAACATATTTAACCCTTTATTATTTTGTGTTTCAATATTATTAGTTAACATTTTTTTTATTGTATTATAGATGGGGATAAAGAAGAAGATGCTTCAAGAGAGAAAAATATTATGAATTTATCCATTCAAGAGTCTAATCTTATAAATGGATAAATGATACAAAAATTATCTATATTAGAAATTATTTATTCGCCTTTTGTGCTTGTTTTTGGATTACACTTGCATTGTATGATATTTTTTTTATTTATTTTGAATTGTCTTCGGAGTTTAATATCATTTTAGAGTGAAATTTTTTTACATTTGAATTAAAATCAAATTGTACTCTTTTTTAAAAAAACCTTGTAATTAAGTGAGTCAACCCGTTTAACCCACCAACCCGCGGTGGGTCGGGCCGGGTTACCCATTTTGATAGCTCTAGGAGTGGATATTTCTCCTTGTGCGTTCAAAAGAGAAGCCTAAGGAAGGAAACCTCCCTTGCGGTTGGTGCCTTCTTTGCTCTTACAAGTATTTTTGTCCTTCAACTTTCTCTGCTTTGGCTTTCTTCTTTGTGGTTACATTTTGCAATGTTTTGCAATGTGTGATCATAGCTCATCTCTAGATGGAATTATTATTAGCATGAAAAAATAACAAAACAGATAAGGGTTTATAAAAGATCCAAAACAAAATAGTGATTGCTTTGTCACTGCCCTTGGTATTTTGCTTTGAGTTGGCAAACATTGTTGAGCTTTTACTAGGTTATTCTAGTGGGTTTAGTCTTAGGCAACTTTTTAACAAATGTTTGCCTTTGTGTTGTCTTAGGAATTCTATCAGTAAACGTTTGTCCTCGTACTTAGTTCCTTTTGAGATTTGTCTTATAAGGTGACCTCGTTGATTAGTTTTTCATTAAGTTATTTTGGCTTTGTAGGCTCTGTTTCAAAAAGGGTTTGTAATGCGATATAGTTCGCCCCACTTGGCTACAATCTTTCCTTCTACTTAAAGTCTTAAGTGTCCTTAAGCTTTCTTTATTTTCTGGAATGTTCTTTCTTGAACCGGGGTATTGTATTGTTGGATTGTTATCTGCTTAACCACTACTTTTCTTACATGACTATTTCATTAAATTTGATATATTGGTTATCTCTTTGAGTTCATTGGGTTGTCCTTGGCTATTATTTTCCTGACACAAATTGGCGGCTAGTGAATGTCCCGCCGAGCTTTACCATTACAATTGATGGAAAGCTCTTCAAGCAACTATATGAAGTATCCACGGAAATGAAGAAAGATGAGCAGAAGCAATGAATTGATGAAGGAATTGGTATGTGTAGAGTGGTCTTTATATGCTTCTTGAATGAGGTTAGGACAACCAACAAGTAAGGGTAAAGAGAATTCTTGATAGAAGACTATCCTAAGTGAATTTAGGAGAAGAGAAGATGCAATGTTGGTAATTCTCTAACATATATTCCAAGTTCTCTTTTTACAATGGTTGAGCACTCCTTTTATAGGAGAAGGAGTGACTCAAAAAATTAACAAAGAAGGAACACAAATACATGAACCAAAGATAAATATATTGAACTTTAAAAGCTTATTGAATCTTCCTTGACTAGGTACAATGTTTGGGAGCCTTCTTCTTCCTTGACTCAAAAATAACCCAAAAGAAAAGCATAGCCCAAATATAAGGCCTTAAAAAAGACATATGTACATATTAACAAAGCAGAAGAGAAAGGTCGAAAAGTTAGTAAATTAACCTCCATAAAAGTATAGTTCTTTGAAACCCTTCTTCTTCCAATCTTTTAGCAATGGGTCAAGTTGTAGCTCACTAGATGGATCTCCATCAAGCTCCCTAGATGGGTTTCCATCATCAATGGTCTCAATGTTAAGCTTTTCTTATACTGGGTTTCGAAACGCCAAATTTCTCCTATTGGAATGTGAAGTTGATCCTGCCTTTATACTTTAGGATCCTTCTCCTTTGAATGTGACTAGATAAAATGCATGTCAGCCTTCTCCAAATTCTAAAAGTTATTTTAAGCCCCAAGCAAGCCCAAAACACCTTTAATTTGTTGCTCCCACCCAACAAGCTTATATTGAACTCAAAAAACAACTCATGAGGTTCATGTTGACTAAAAAACAACCCAAAATAAAACCTTGGCCCAAATACAAGGCCTTAAAAAAGACATATAAAGGAAGAAAAGCTAGTAATTATCTGAACAAAAACAAACAACACATTAATTAGATAGTAATCACATAATTAGATAATTATCCTCCACTAGTATTATAGGCAAAATTTACATTTAATATATAAAGTTGCATATATGCAAAGTTGCACATTGCGAAATTTACTTTAACAATAACACAATTCTAAAGTTGCACAATACTACATCTGTGCATCCAGAAAAATCAAGCAAAACATTATCATTTATCAAGATACCAATAAGTCTCAGTTATCCTATAACCAGACCTAATATGCTAAATGTTAAATATGATAAAATTCTGAAAGCAGTTCATCTTCTACATAACTAACATGCCAATTTATTTTGTTAAAAACCAAATTCAATTTCTAGATAAGCATTTTAAATATATTATACTGTAGACCAAATAACTAACACAAATCTACCATTAAAATATACCATTACAGAACTAAATAAAGCAGACATATAACCATGCATCTTCTTCATTGATGATGATGAATAGGAACCTGGGAGCGTAATGGCACAAACGGGCAACAGCGACGATGAACGGTGGTGGCGAAAACGAATGGTGGGCAATGGGGAGAAACACAAGTGGTGGCAATGGCTCACGAGATGGCTGCCGGCAATGGCCCGGAAGGTGGTGGCAATGGCTCACGAGATGGCTGCCGGCAATGGCCCGGAAGGTGGTGGCAATGGCCACGAGGAAGACGTCGTGCCAATGAAGGAAGACATTGCGCCAATGGAGGAAGACGAAGCACCAATGGGCTGCGAGAAAGTAGAAGAGTGATTCTTGCGCGACGAAGAAAAAGAAGATCGCAACAAATAGCAGAGGAAGCAGTAGGAAACGAATCTGGGCGGAAGACAATGAACAGCGTAGGTTAAAATTTTTTGAGATTCTGGTCATAAGTAAGTCATACTACCTTGGTTCACCCAACAACTGAGGCAATATACCCCTTATTACCTCGATTATTAGTACAATTGATGCCTAAAACGTTTAGAGAAAAATCAAAATAGAAAAGCAAATGGTAAATTTGAAATTATTTTCAACTTATATGCCTCGGTTGGCGCTATAACCGAAGCATAATGGGCTTTTGACAGCGGGTCTAAAGGAACCGAATCAATAGGGTTTGACAAAACAAATTAGAACGTTCGAGTTAGCAAAACTGTCAAGCCTTGGACAGGACATACTTCCTCAGTTTTGTGAGTAACCGAGGCAATAGGTCCTCCCCTGAATTATGCTAGGGTACGTTAGTGGTTGCAAAGGGATTTGACAGCGTTTTATGCTTCTGTTCCCCTCTAAACTGAGGCAGTAGGTCCCTTTCAGAAAAGGTGTCAGATGAAAAGTCTGGCTTGCAGTGGATTCAACAAGTTATTATGCTTCAGTTGCTCTTATAACCGAGGCAATAGAGCCTTTCTGCATCAGTTGCCAAAGAACCGAGGCATATAACTTCGCTATTTTTACAGAAATATCACCGCTTTTTTATATGCTTCGATTTTTGTAAAACCGAAGTGTATATGGCGCGTTAAAAAACAATTTTTTTACTAGTGAATGTTAAATTCTTACAATTCCACAGACCATGACAACATCCTTCCATATAGGTTTGATTTTTGCATGATCTTCTATATCGAGTAGTCGGTTTTGATGGCTACAATATGGCTTTGGAAATAGGGTGTCAGCCTCTTATTGTGGTGATAAGGGATAACCACACTTTCACCACCATTTGGTATATTGTTTTGACATCTTGAAGAGTCCTACTTATGAAGTATATGAGTTTTTTCTCATTATAAGTCTCATGAACAAGAGTTGCACTGATGGCATCTATGGTAGCCGTTTTATAGACTAAGAGTGGCCTAGTAATATAGATTCCAAAGGATGGGCAAGGATGTCAAGATTTGCTCGACTTGCTTGAAATAGTCCTAGAACTGGCAATCCTAAACAAAAACTTGGTATACTTCGTCAGTTATTTTATCATTGTCCTGATTTTGTCAAGTAACTTTGGGAGGAAACGTGATAGTCATCAACCTTCGTATTAGCTATTGGATCTCTTTAACATTCTTGTGGCTCCTCACACTAGTAAAAAAACAAGATTTTAACTCGCGCAATTGACATCGGTTAAGTTGTAACGAAGCAAAAAATGGCGCGATGGCATTTTTGTAGTTATCACAAATGAATATGCTTCGGTTCAAAAAGAACCAATGCCTAAAACTGGTGCGGTGGCATTTTTGTAATTATCGCGCAAAGTATATGCCTTGGTTCAAAAAGAACCGATGCCTAAAACTGGTGCGGTGGCATTTTTGTAATTATCGCGCAAAGGTATATGTCTCGGTTCAAGAAGAACCGATGCCTAAAACTGGTGCGGTGGCGTTTTTGTAATTATCGCGCAAAGGTATATGCCTCGGTTCAAAAGGAACCGATGCCTAAAACTGGCACGGTGACATTTTTGTAATTATTTTTTATTTTTTTGAGAGCGTTTAGGCATCGGTTCTTTATAGAACCGAGGCCGTAGACCCTTATTGCCTCGGTTAAAAAAATAATCGAGGTAATAACATGTGTTTAGGGTTAAATTTCGCAAACAGAGATATATAGAAGTTGCGCCGCTCCTCTCTTTTCTCCCATTTTCTTTCGTTTGCGAGGGGGACGCTTCCTTTTTCATCTCTGTTCTGATGGAGGCGCGACGAACGGATCTTTAATGGCGTGATTGAGGCGCGGCGAAGACGCGGCGAGGGCGCAAGGGCGGTCATTCTCGTTCTTCTTCTCTTTGTTCTGATTCGCAGCGAAGGAGGAAACTTCCTTTCGTCTCCTTTTTCTGATTTTGTTTAGGTTGCTATATGTTTAATTTATGCTCTGCAGGAGTGGTGGAGTTTGATTCTCTGCAGGTGGTGGTGGGAGCGCGTCGTTCTCGTTCTTTGTTCTTCGTAGTGGAATCTTTGATGATGGTGGTGTGAGATGGAGTGGTAGGCATTGATGGATTGTGGCCAAGGGCTAACAACTCATATGGCGAATGGTGAAAACGAAAAAAAAAAACCTCTATTGCCTCAGTTGGATTTGAACCGAGGCAAAATCACACACCTTTTTGCTTCGGTTCAGAACCGAGGCAAAAAGCCTACCCCTTTTTGTCTCGCCTGTATATGCCTCGGTTGCGGAACCACTGCATATAAGCGAAAATAACCGCTGTCGTTTTCCTTTAGCGTACTAGTGTCATATCAATCACAGCCTGACATTTATGAGATTGTCTCGATCCCTCTTGCATCAACATGAATCACATAAACTTACCTCCATCTACTCCATGTATTTCATCCATATTGAAAATGTTAGTTAAGGATAACTTCACCGCTGTATCATCTACATACACCTCAATATTTTTTCTGATATAAGGTGTTTGAACACTCTATCCATAAATCTATGATATGTTGCTATAGCAATTTTGAGGTAAGAATGTATGACCTTGTAGTCCTTTTCTTAACTTATTTGCGTTTCCTTAACTAAGTCAAGTGACAATCAGCATATACGTTGCAATTTTGTAAAATTTCATTAGAAGATTTTGATAGAAAATTTTCGTAATAAAAGTTTTCGTCGTTTACTTTTTTTCTTCCGAAGGCGCATCTCACGGACACCACAATAAATTATTAAACCCAAAATAAAAGTTGTTAAACCTATAATTTTGTATCAAAAAAGGGTTTCTACACTTCCTTTGTTGTTTATGGAGGCATCCCCACACTTCCAGAACTACCCCTCTAAAAACTTGGCTTGACATGGCACAAAGATATTTTAAGTAGCGTCAAACCTTACAACTTGACCTATAGAGTAGATTATTGAAAAAAAAGTTGAATCTCATGCAAATAGATCTTTCAAATAGAAAAGTAAACGATGCCTTAGTTGTTGTGATAAAGAAATCTACCTAACGATACATATTTAGTTGAATACTTATCACTATTTTTTTTTTTGGTGTAAAGAAAGAGAGACAGAAAATACATTTTTTAAAAATAGAAGACAAAGGAAACTGTGATAATTTATGCATGAAAAAGAAAAGAACAAGAGATATAGAAAAACAAATAATAATAAGAATGAAAAAAGAAAATATCATATTGCGATCCGTCACATTTTTAACTTGAATCTTATACATAAATTTCTATATTTTCCATCAGTCACAGTTGCAGGATGATGTACCCTTTTGTCGTCACTGATCTCAAGATATTCTTAATTAATTTTTGATGCCTTCGTTGCATAAACCAACAAACAGATGAACCTTCCTAGTTGGGGACTGAAACAATTAAAAGCCGAGATTGAAAACTTTCTCATTGTCTTCATTCATCAGATACAGATAGATATAGCTCTAAATATGATTTGCTATGCATTTCCACCCAGATATTTTTATATCAGGGAAAAGTAACATAACCAGAGAATCACTAGTGGCATGATCAAAATTTTCATGAACATGGCTGTCAAGAACCATTTACTGGTGTTCATCATGACGGTTCTTTTTTTCATTTCTAATGTTCAAGCACAAAACAATGACACAGATAGCATGCAAGATCTTCCTCAACCTGTTCGTCCAAGCAAGATGGTTGTAGTATTGGCCCTCTCAATATTGTTCACTATATCATTTCTCTTACTTGTCTACATAAGGTTCCGCAGAAGCATCCCTCTTGAACTTACCAACAGAAGGAGCCCTGATTCACCAAATTTTCAAGCACAAACACAATCAAGATCAAGACATTCAGGGATAGACAGGAAAGTGATTGAAGCACTCCCATTTTTCATGTTCTCTTCCCTTAAGGGGTCCAAACAAGGCCTAGAGTGCACAGTTTGCTTGTCACAGTTTGAGGACACTGAGATTCTTAGGCTCTTGCCAAAGTGCAAACATGCTTTCCACATGAATTGCATTGACAAGTGGTTAGAAAGTCACTCTACATGCCCTCTTTGCAGGAATAATATTGACCCCTTAGACATCAAGAACTTCACCTACTCAATCAGTTCAAGGTCCCTAAGAGTTCCTTCAAATTTAACCGATGACACTAACCTTGAAATCTTCGTACACAGGGAACCTTCTTCCCATCAAGGCTCATCATCATCATCAAGGTTTAACATCGGAAGCATGTTTTGGAATTTGGGTTGGAGCAACAAGAAAAACCTTCTCGTTGACCAAGAGGTTTGTGGAACAAATGGGACACACGTGCACAAGTTCTATCACAAAATTGTTGTCTCTGATGTTGTTAGAAGAAGCAGGTGGAGTGATCTTAACTCTTCGGACATATTATCATTGAAGAGTGAGATGATTCATCATGTTTCAATTGGAAGATTCTCTCCCTCTAATGAAACTTTTTGTGGAAATCCGAGCCTTTCCTCTATTTTCAACGAGGATGAAAGTTCATTTACGTTATTGAATATAGCTCAGAAGAGATCTATGTCTGATATTGCTCATATTCCAAGGTTGATAGAAACATGCAAGCAGAATAGAATGGAACCAGGTGAGGCATCAAGTGGGAATAACGAGAGGGAGGAGAGGATGAGAAGGATTTGGTTGACAATTGCTCAACGAACAGTGCAATGGTTTGCAGGACAAGAAAGAAATTCAACAGATTTAGAGATAAAACATTTAGCTTCGGATGTTTGATTTGGTACAACTTTGTATCCAGCAACAAGTGTAAACTTTACTTTTTGTGCTTTTAATCGAAGATATATAAAAGGTTTAATAGTCTTTTGTTCTAATTTTTGTGGGACTTGTTTAATTTATGTTCTCTCAAAAAATTTCATTGTAGTTTTCTTAAAGAAAATTAGAGTGATTCATTCTATTAAATTGATATTGACATTGTTTATTGTTTAGAAAGTGACCATATAAGTGATGACTTCGTATGATCATTGTAATTGGATTTATCTAATTAATGTGATAGTAAGGTAATTGGACTTACACAATGCTATGTGCCATTTACAATAAGACATTGTCACTCTCTAAACGGTGTAGGCATTAATTTAACAAAATAAACCATGTTGACTCGTTTTAACAAATATAAGAACTATATTTAAAAAAATTGAGAAACCATATTAATAATTTCGATAGAAATTGTAAACAAAAATGTTATGAAACCAACAAATAAACTAAGCTCTGGTTGAATAGATACTTATTATATATTATGTGGGTATAAGTTAATAACTTAAGATGATACATTGAATATATGATAACTTTTTTTTTTTAATTTTATCTCAATAAATTATGAAACAAAGCTTTTCAAGCAATATACTAGTTTAGTTAAATTCTTTTAGAACATAATTAAATAGATCCATGAACTTAATGGTACTGAGGAATGGTTTCCAATCACAAGTTAAACACATTATAATAAAATAGGTATTTAGTATTGGCCAAAAGTCAATGCTAACAAGAAAAGATTATGCTAAATAGCAGTTAGTCTTTTTTTATCAGTAAAGTATATATACTATATATATTTGAAACTTAAGGTGCTCTAACCCTTATACAAAAGATATTTACATTGTTATTTACTTTACGTCTCTATAAGCATGATTAAAACATTTACATTTGACATCAAAATATCTCTATCTTATACCATATAGTCTATTATTGTCACATACATGAAACATTAATGTGCAGGATCATACTTCAAGATGTTGCTACCAACGCTTCAGATTGTTCGTATTAACATATTACAATCTGGCCTAACATAAGAAATGAGTTTGGTAGCTTTAGACATAGTAAATCCCATGATCATCTGGTTGTACATTGTAGCAACCCATTGTTAGTTAGCTCAAGTTTGTTGCAACATTAGGAGTTGAAGATACTTCTTTTTGTTTTGTTTTATGTCAATAGCCAACAACTTTGCTTTCCTAGGATGCTCTCCTCATCCATTTTTTCTCACATTTAATTTTCATATACAAAAACAAAATAAATCTCTGAGCTAAATAGTCTGAGTTATGGGTTACTTTTTTATTAGCTTGTCTTCTATTAAATGACTTTGTCTTACATGTAACGTTCATGTTATTGGAGGCAAAGTGAAGACAAAGTAACAACTTGAAAACCATATACAAATGTCCTTATTTATGTATATATGTGTAATGTTTTTCTCTTTGTGACCACTATAATATTGCTCTTCACACCAGTGTTTTGATCCATTACACAGGTCAAAGTATTAATCGGAGTATAAAAATATAGATTATTTATTTTTACTCCTTTTCTATGCCTAAAATCTTATCTGCGTCATACATAATATTTCCAATACATCAACCCTCTCATTTCTAAATATAATGTCATTTCTTTCATTCCATATACACCATATAATGGCTATCCACACCCCCATCGAAATCATGTTTCCTTTCTAAACTTAATTCCATTAGGTAGAATTGTTTGAAGTGTGTCCTTGCTTGATTATGGTTTACATTACTAACTCTTATCCAAACATCACACATGTTCCATATTGTGCTAGCTATCTTACACTAAAAAAATAAGTGACTAGTTGTTTCCACACTTTCCGCACACAAACACATAGATCATTTCCTAAATTACTATCCCTCTTTGTTATATTTTCTTTAGTAGTCAATCAATTTAATATTATTTTCCAAGTAAAGTATTGGGGTTGTAGGAACGACTATAGTCAGTGAAGTAGGGTACAAGAGTGTGACTGATTCTTTCCACTGTGGTGTTTATGATATGGTGATACTCATGGTGTTTTCATGACTAGGATAGTCATGAAGGTGGTGTATCTATGATGGTGATCATAGTGGTTGAGATGCTCCAGATGATGTGATGTGATAGCGATGTTACTATAATAGTTATAGTAAGTAGTTAGTGTAGGTGCTAATGAGTGGATAGACCAAGGGTGTATGTGCAATGTTAGTGAGGAAATCAAGGATTAGAGATCAAGGATCGATGATCAAGTAATTCGTTTTGATAGAATTGTTCTGTTAGAGGATTAGAGATCCTATTGTTATTACTAAAATATATGGGGTGTTTGATTATTGTTGATTTAATCAGTATGTTTATGTCATGTTATTATGATTGTTTTAGCGGTAGCTTACTCCATACGTGTTTGTGTTATGTGTTTATGAATGGAATTATCGGTGATGATCAAATAATACGTTACACATGAACTGATGATGTTGTAGATGGTGTTGAAGCATGATAGATTTGGGAGATGACGAGGTACAAACTTGGGGTTTTATTCAAAGTTATTGCATTTGAATTTTAGACAAAGTAATTAAAGTTGTTTTATTTCCTTCGTTATTTCTATTGGACAAATGTTTTTAGAACTATTATGTTTTGAAATAAATTATGATGTTAAATGTTGAGATTTTTGAAAATACATTTTCGCGCAAAGTTATGTTTAAATTTTTACTAGTTTTTGATTAACCCGTGACATCCTGAAAATTTGGGGCGTTACGGAAGTGGTTCTCTACCAAGTTGTTTCAAGTTGTTCTTTATTCCATCATGTGTCGAAGGAAGGTGTTACTTTCATCTCTTATCGATTAAGAGAGGTGTTTTCTACTTCACTTTGTTCATTACTTATATTGTATTGTTAAACCAATTTTAGTGAAAGGTTGATTACTTATTTTAAAGTGATTAACAACTGGATGTAGAATCTTTTGATTCGAACTAATATAAAAATTATTTGTGTGATTTTCTCTGTCAATACCCAATTTCGTCGGAATAGATGAAGACCTCTAGAATTAAGAAGAGATAATAAAATAAAATATTAGAAGAGAAAGACAAATTTCATATACATCTATTTTTTGGAAAGAAATATAAAAAAAAAAAAACGTTTTTGTTTTTATTTTCTTTTCCTTTTTTGGATTATTTATATTTGTTACTGTTATTATTATTATTATTATTATTCTTTTATTTTTCTATTTTTTGTATTTTTGTATTTTTTCTTCTCCTTTATTTATTGTTATGTTTTATCCCTGGTTCTTGCCTTTGTTTTATTTTATAGGTTTTCTCTTGTTGTTTAGTATTTTTATCATTTTCTTAATCTACGTATATATTTATTGTGTTTATTTACTTATTTATTTTTTTTTTATTTTTTTTTATTTGTTTTAATTATCAAAGTTTTCCTTTATTGAAGATTTTCTTAAATAATATATTTGATGCATTTCTAACGTTTTGCAAAAAGAAAAGAAAAAAAACTAAACGCAAAGGTCAACTGAGCTGCCTGCAACCCGAAAAGCATTAGGCAATGCTTACCAACCTGCAACATTATTATACCGTAATGCTTAAAATGTTCCTGCAGTGAAAGAAAACTTTTGTTCCTCTTGCTAAAAATTCTAATGCAGAGCTGCCTCATACAATCATGCATCGTAGAAGGAAAGGGTATCTGAACAGCTTTTCTCAACTGATCTATTCTAAACATAAAGAAAGGAAAAAGACAAGAAGAAAATCACAGGTCAAAAGATATGCCCTGATCTCCAGGAAGAGGGCAGCAGGAGGAGTATTGGTGGTTTTTAAAAAATTGGTTTTCATCATCACCATGGAGGGAGAGACTTCACCATAAGAGAACATCAGAGATTTACTCTCATGGCCATCACCGCTACTTAGTAGTCAAGAGAAGACCCATCCGAATGGGATTCGCCTTCAACCTTCTTAAGCTTGGAAGAGGGTGAGACAACCAAAAAGGAAGATCACTCGAAGAGGGCAGAGGAAGCTAGAACCAAAAGAACGATTTTTGTTTGAAGCTGCGAAGGTAAGCTTCTCTGTCTAAGCTCTTGGCTTTGCCTTATGTGAATGTATGCCCTCTGTTGTGTGTCTAGATATGCATGAATGATGTTGGGTATGAATGAATGATGTTGTCTGTTGGATATGTATGAAGGACGTTTGATCAGTACATAGTCGTTTGCCTCTTTTGTGACTTCACCTGTTCATCAAAATCGCACTCAAAATGTAAGATTCATCAGTTATAAGTAATGCTTGCACCGAGAAAACATGTAAATAAAAAACAAACCGCAGAAGCAGATGCAGTTCTCATATCAAAGCACAAAACATAAGTTTTTTTTTCCCAGCAAACTGTAGGTCTCCCTCAATCTGGGTGGCAACCTTTGTCGTAGCTAGCTTTAATATCGGGGCCGCTTTTTTCACTTGTATCAAAACCGGCCAAGTCACAAGTCTCATGGTTTGAAGCTTGCCTTTTGAAACAACTCATCCTCTACTCTGTCGTGTCCAGTGCATTCAAAGAAGGACGGCAGATTGACTTTTCAGACTTCATGCTTAATGTTTAACCAGTAACACAACCCATCTGTTTAACCAATTCCCTCTATCACGCACATCACCGGAAACCTACCATTCCTCAACTTATATCTTCATTTTCCTAGTCTTTGCCCACGGTAACAACAGAGACTCCAACCTTCGTCTCCCTCCCTCGCAAGCCACAGAGAGAACCGTGTTTATCACAGGGATCACCCCTTCAGATGCACTTGGAAAATTCGAGAGACCCATTGCAGAGAACCAGAATCAGACACTGGTTACAGCACAACATACATACACAAAACAAAACCCAAACACAGAAATAGAAAATAGACAAATAAGAGAAGGAGACGTCGAGGTGGTGACCGGAGGCAACCCTGGCGACAACCGGTGATGTTAACGGGAGCCCTTACAGGCGCGGCGTCTGAGCTCGCCCAAGGGGCGATTCACGAAGGAGAGTACCATCTCTCTTGTGCGCGAGGAGTAGAGGAAGAGCGAAGCTTGGTCCGGAAGCGGCGGCGGCCAGTTTCAGTGAGGGCGATGTCCGGCAGCAACCTTGGCCGTGACGTGCGACGCCGGTGGTTTCTTGGTTCGAGGCGTCTGGGCTCGCTCAGGCGGTGTTCGACGGAGAAGGGAGAGAACTTCCCGCGCGCGAATAAGAAGGGGGAAAGAGTTGGCGGCGGCTCTGGTGGTGCCTGGTCGCCGGTGACGCCTTGGGCTGAGCGGGGGTCCGTCACGGTGGCCGGCCGTTTGAACGGAGGTTGGGCAGAGTACGTGGAGTGCCTCTAGGGTTTCTCGTCCGTGGGGAGAAGCTTGAATCTCTGGAGTGCACGTCTGAAATGAGTTGGGACATGAGAACCCCTAGGGTTTTTTCCAAATCTGAGAAGTGAAAAGGGCCCTGGGCCTGATCCAGCTTAAAAATATTCATATGTATATAATAAAAAAAAAACATTTCTCTCCTTCGCGCACCCCCTGTTTTCTCACCCGCGCACCCTCTATCCATTCCCTTGGTCTGGGCTCAGGCCCATTCTGTGTCTAAAAATTAAAAAACGAATTTCTTTCCTACGCCCCTTATTCTCATTATCGCACCCCTCCCCGCCTGGGCTTTGGCCCAGTTCGTTTTTTTTTGTTTAAGCACCCATGTTTCTTATTTAGCACCTCCGCACCCATTTTTTCTTTTATTTACTTATTATTTTACTTTTATTTTATTTTATCCTTTTACTTTTTACTTTATTTTCATTATTTATCTTTTTCTTTTTTTTTATTTTATTTTATTTTTATTTTTATTTTTATATTATTTCTCTCTCTCTTTTGTTCCCATTTTAAATATTTATCTACTTTTTAAATGCACTTTTATAAAAAATGATAAAAAATATATTTTAAAGGTTTAGGCACATGTGTGATCGCACGCATCGTCCTTGTGCTAGAAACCTTTTCTCTTTCTTTCATAAAAATGCAAAAATATATTTTAAAGGTCAAACACATGTGTGATCGCTCGCATCGTCCTTGTGCTGGAAACCTTTTCTCTTTCTTTTATAAAAAATACCAAAAAAATACTTTTAAGGTTAGGCACATGTGTGATCGCTCGCATCGTCCTTGTGCTAAAAACCTTTTCTCTTTCTCAAATAAATTATAAAAATATATCTTAAAGGGTTAAGCGCATGTGTGATCGCTCGCATCGTCCTTGTGCTAAAAACTTTTTCTTCTTTCTCAAATAAAATTATAAAAATATGTTTTAAAGGTTAAGCGCATGTGTGATCGCTCGCATCGTCCTTGTGCTAAAACCCTTTTCACCTTCTTTTTTACAAAAAATGCCAAAAAAATATAAAATCTTCAAAAACTAAAAACATCAACACTTTCAAGGAAACAAACCGTCTTTCAGCCAGAACTACGTGATCCTTGATTCTCCACCAAAAGTGGAGATACGTAGGAGCAAGGCTAGACCTTGTCAGGTTCACTTTCCCAAAAATCCAAATTTATCCGTAATCATTTTCCAAACAAATTTTCTAAAGAATTTCTCAAACAAGCTTTCCAATCTCCAAAAATGAGAATACGTAGGAGCAAGGTCAATCCTTGTCGGGCCCAAAAAACTAAAAAATATGTTTTGTTTATTTTAGAATTTTATTTTAGGGGATAGTTAAACATTTTGAAAATCACATCATATTCGTGCATTTAGTTAAAGGTACTGCCTTAGGGCAGGCGTTGTGGGGTGCTAACACCTTCCTCACGCGTAACCGACTCCCGAACCCAGAATCTGGTTTTCGTGGACCGTGCTTTATCGTTTTATGGTTTTTCCGTAGTCTCCCATAATAAACTATGGTGGCGACTCCAAATCTCTTCTCGAAACTCGTTCTTATTTTGGATCGTCGTCCCGTCGCGATTCCGGTTGCGACATTCTCTATCCCTTCATCGAAAAAAAAAATTAAAAGGGAAAACTAAAATTTTAATATAACCAATTTATCCCTCCCCTCTTGGTTTTGTGTCTGAACACGCTTTTAAACATTCCACTGCGCGATACCAATTCCTACACTTTTGCCCATATATTTGACAATTGCTTTCCTTTAAGTCTTAATCTCTCTACGTTCCTAAAGACTAGGATATGACAAGAGGAAAGTTAGAGAAACGAAAAATTTTCCATACAAATCAAGACTCTCAATATGATTACGAGTCTAGGGCACTATTGTACAGGATAAGATCCAGATGACATCATCTCCTAAGATAAACATCATCTCGACCTTAATTAAGGAACATTATTAAAGTAACCAAATAATTAACATTCAAGTTAGAATACCCTAAATAGTCTTAGGCAACTTACCTTATGTAGATTCTCTCAAGTAAAGACCTATAAAATAAGTATAAGAAAAGGTGATTGTTTATGAGATAAAACTGTTCATTCAATTTTTTTATCATATTTTAAATTTCTATATCTAATGAATGATTAACTTAAGAATTGGAGTGTCTTTATAAGTACCCCACCTTAGCATTCTGGTTAGAGAGGATACATTGATCTTAGATCAAAGAAGCTTGAAGAAACATTTTATAAGGACATTATAAGAACAAATATAAAAAATATTATCAAATAGAATAAATCTCTTAGGATTTCTTTATTTCCTTGGTGAATTATATGTACAATTTTAAAAGTAGCTTTATTTGTGTTGATGCCATTATAAATATGTTTAAATTGATTTATTTTCTCTATTTACATAGTTTTACCTAAAAAAATTAGGTTATATATGTTTTTAGTTTCTAAACTTCGATGCGAAATTTGAAATTTATTATTGCCATAAATTTTGATACAGTTGGGTTAAGCTATAAAAATATGAATAAATATAGTTTTTCTAATCCAACACTTCTAATTTTTCAGGCTTATTAAACAATATTCAACATTGACATTTAAAGTGAAATATGTTAAACAGTGTAAACGATTCAAATATTAGTCTAAAATGTGTTTAACACGTTAAAAAAGTTTAACGTAGTTAAGTTAAGGAAACTACATTTATTCATTTATAAAATTTAGATATTAGAATGTACCAAAGTTTGAGAGAAGAATTCTAATTTTATGTGTTTAGAGAATAAAAATATATTTAACTCAAAAATTATTTATATATATTATATTAATAAAGACAATTGAATAAGTTAACCATCAAGAACAAGTATCCATTGCCTAGGAATGATGACTTGATGGATCAGTTGTATGGGGCTATTGTGTTTTCCAAGATAGACTTGAGGTCAGGATACCATCAAATTTTGGTTAAGGAGGGTGATGTGCAGAAGACAGCCTTCAGGTCTCGGTATGACCATTATGAGTATGTAGTAATGTCGTTCAGTGTTACTAATGCTCCGGCTATATTCATGGATTACATGAAATGTATCTTCAGACCATTCTTAGATAAATTCATTGTTGTCTTTATAGATGACATACTTATTTATTCTAAAACTCATGAAGAGCATGAGGATCACCTTAGAACAGTACTCGGTGTATTGAGGGAGAAGAAGTTGTATGCCAAACTGTCTAAGTGTGAATTATAGATGGAAGAGGTGCAGTTTTTAAGACATGTAATCTCAACAGGAGGTATCTATATGGATCCTACAAAGGTGCAGGCGGTGCTTCAGTGGAAGAGACCTTAGTCGGCCATTGAGATAAGGAGTTTTGTGGGATTGGCGGGCTACTATAGGTAGTTCATTGAAGGATTTTCTAAGATAATAGCGACGTTGACACAATTGACTAGGAAAGATCAGCCTTTTGCATGGACCGATCGGTGTGAAATTAGCTTTCAAGAGCTAAGGCAAAGGTTGACAAGTGCTCCCGTGTTAGTAATTCTGGACACAGGAAAATCTTTTGAAGTTTTCTGTGATGCCTCTTACCAAGGGTTGGGCTATGTACTAATGCAAGAAGGGAAGGTGGTTGCATATGCTTCAAGACAACTTAAAGTTCATGAGAAGAATTACCCCACTCATGACTTGGAGTTGGCAGCAGTGGTGTTTGCATTGAAGATATGGAGACATTATTTTTATGGTGCACAGTTCCAAGTGTTCAGTGATCATAAAAGTCTGAAATATCTGTTCGAGCAGAAGGAATCGAACATGTGGCAAAGGAGGTGGATGGAATTCTTGAAAGATTATGAGTTTGAGCTGTTATACCACCCGAGAAAGGCCAATGTTGTGGCTGACGCATTGAGCAGAAAGATTGTTCATGTTTCTGTGATGATGGTCTGAGAGTTGAGTTTGGTTGAGAGCTTTAGAGACTTAAGACTACATTTTGAGTTGGAACCGAACGGTATAAGGTGTTGCAGTCTTAAGTTGACAAGTGACTTGTTAGACCGAGTCAGAGAGAAGTAGTCGGCTGATGTGGAAATACAGAAGACTAGGGAGTTGGTCGGTTCAGATAAGGGAAAATATTTCAGTATAGGGACGGACGGTCTCTTAAGGTTTAGAGGAAGGGTTTGTGTGCCCAATGACGGAGAGTTGAAAAGATCAATTCTTGAGAAAGGGCATCAAAGTCGTTTTAGCATGCATCCATGCATGACTAATATGTATCAAGACCTTAAAGAATCGTTTTGGTGGTCCGGCATGAAGGGTGATGTGGCTCGGTTTGTGTCTTCATACTTAACTTGTCAAAGAGATAAAGTGGAGCATCAAAGACCAGGAGATTTGTTACAACAATTAGAAATTCCTAAGTGGAAATGGGATAGCATTGTTATGGATTTTGTTACCCATTTACCCCAAATGATCAAAAGTCATGATGTTATATGGGTGATAGTGGACAGGTTAACTAAAAGTGCTCATTTCCTTGCCATTAACTTGAAGATGTCAATGGAAAAGTTAGCTCAACTCTACATCAAAGAAGTGGTTCGGTTACATGGAGTGTCGTCCAGTATTATATCTGACCGGGATCCTCGGCTTACGTCTCAATTTTGGAAGTCTCTATAGAGTCTGATGAACAGTCGGTTACAAATGAGTTCGTCCTATCATCCGCAGACGGACGGTCAGTCAGAAAGGACGATCCAAACACTTAAGGATCTTTTAAGGACGTGTGTCTTGGATCATTTGGGAGTCTAGGATGAAGTTTTGCCTTTAGTAGAATTCACCTACAATAATAGTTTTTAGACAAGCTTTGAAATGACACCGTTTGAAGCTTTGTATGGAAGAAGGTGTAGGACTCATCTTTGTTGGTTTCAGGAAGCAAAAGTGGTGTTAATTAACCTGAAGTGATTCAGCAGACTGCAGAAAAGGTGAAATTAATTCAAGAAAGGTTGAAAGTGTCTCAAAGTAGGCAGAAGTCCTATGCTGATCGAAGAAGAAGACCTTTAGAATTTGTTGTTGGAGATCACGTCTTCCTCAGATTGAATCCTACTACGGGTGTTGGAAGATTCGTTCGGTCTAAGAAGTTATCTCCTAAGTTTATTGGTCCTTATCAAATTTTAAGGCGTATAGAACCAGTTGCTTACGAGATAGTCTTACCTCCTCAACTAGCCAACCTTCACTCGATTTTCCATGTATCACAACTCAGAAAGTATGTGTCGGATCCTTCTCATGTGCTGGAAGTAGAAGATGTTCAAGTTAGAGAAGACCGTTCGGTCAAAATGCAGCCAATCAACATTGCCGAGAGCCTAACTAAGATACTTAGAGGAAAATCCATCACTTTAGTTAAAGTGGTATGAGAGAAGAGAACAGGTGACTTTACTTGGGAATTGGAAGATGTCATGAGGGAATTGTATCCTCACCTATTCTCTAGTAAGTTCAATTTTCGAAGACGAAATTTCTTTTGTTGTTAGGGAGAATGTAAGAATTGAGAAATTCAGAGAAAGTGGGGAAGACAGGTGTATGCATTTGAGTGGACCGATCGGTTTTGACGGTAGTATATAAATGAACTTTTCAAAATTTTGTGTCATTCTCTACATGCACTTCTTCTCTCCAAAATTCTGAGTTTTTCCTTTCTCCTCCTTCTCTTTACAAATTCTCTCTAGAAATTCTCACATTTTCTGCATCTGATCATCAATCAGGTCATGCCTGAGCTTTCGTGGTGCCAACAGCTTCTCTTTTCACCGATCAAGTTCCTGTTTTGGAGTTGGTAAGTTCAATTCCTTCATCCTTTGAGGTTCCTGCATTTTCTATTACATGCAAGCCCTATTCAGCTTGCATGTGTTCATCAACTACTCCTCTGAATCTGTTTTATGTCTTGATCCTCTGGTTGGTTCCTTTTCACCGATCATAAATTTGTAGGTTGCCTTAGAAGTTAGTCACTTACGGGTTAGGCAAGACAGTGGAAGTGTAGAATTTGTATGGTTCATTCGAGGTAAGGGAAGCTAAATAATTTAACTTGTATGTTTATATGTTTGTAATGAATTGTATGATTGATTGAAATGCATGTTAAATTTCTTTTGTTTTCGATTGGATGTGAGGATTGAACTCTGTGAACTAGACTTGGGGAGTATTATGCAGAAAAAGTGTTCGGCCAATGTCAAATTGAGGAAGTGAGAGGGTGAAAATAAGAGCTTGAGGTTGGGAGTAATTTTTGGGCAGTGAGATGAGTTTGAACAAGTTCATTGTGACCTATTAGAATCAGGTTTGGAGGATTAGAAGAAAAATATTTAGTTTGGGGTAAATTTTAGTGTTCTTCGTAATTCTGCAAAATTTTGCAGAATTATGCAGAAAGCGGAGTGTGCACGTTTGGTCGTTCGGTCTTGGTCAAGCGATCGGTCTTATACTAGCAGTTATACTAGTCTTAGCGCTCGGTCTTATACTATTAGTTATGCTAGTGTTAGCGCTCGGTCTTACACTAGCAGTTATGCTAGTGTTAGCGCTCGGTCTTACACTAGCAGTTATTCTAGTGTTAGCGCTCGGTATTATATTAGTATTTGGTTTAGTTTTGGTATTTAACCTAGTTTTAGTACTCAACTTTAATATAGTGTTAGGCTTTCCCTAGTAGTCGACCTTTGCGAGTGTTCGGTCAATTGTTAGGTCTTGTCTGTTATAGACCGTTCGGTTCTGTCCTGGGGTGGTGAGAAACTATTCGGTCTCCAACGTTCATAGAGTTCTCGGTCTTGTGAGTGAGGATATGATTGTTGAATGAAATTATATGTTAAGTGATGAGAATTACTTTTTTAAGTACTGTGGAAGAGAATTCCAAGGCGGAATGTCTCGTGGATGGTTATTGAATCGTAAAGTATGAATGTGGATATCGTGTTAAGCTGGTGTTTATCCTGATATTCTATGATTACTCATTCTCAAGTAGAGAGGAGTAACTCATGTGTGAGAATGGCAGGAGTTACTCCTCTTTACCTCGATACCCTGAGGTTAAAGGACCCTTGTCATTCTCACACATGAGTTACTCCTCTCTACTTGAGAATGAGTAATCATAGAATATCAAGATAAACACCAGCTTAGCACGATATCCACATTCATACTTTATAATTCAATAACCATCCACGAGACATTCCGCCTTGGAATTCTCTTCCACAGTACTTAAAAACATAATTTTCATCACTTAACATATAATTTCATTCAACAATCATATCCTCACTCACAAGACCGAGAACTCTGTGAACGTTGGAGACCGAACAGTTTGTCACCACCCCAGGACAGAACCGAACGGTCTATAACAGACAAGACCTAACAATTGACCGAACATTGGCAAAGGCCAACTACTAGGGAAAGCCTAACACTATATTAAAGTTGAGTACTAAAACTAGGTTAAATACCAAAACTAAACCAAATACTAATATAATACCGAGCGCTGACACTAGAATAACTGTTAGTGTAAGACCGAGCATTAACACTAGCATAACTGCTAGTATAAGACCGAGCGCTAACACTAACATAACTGCTAGTATATGACCGAGCGCTAACACTAGCATAACTATAGAATTACGAAGAACACTAAAATTTACCCAAAACCAAATATTTTTCATCTAATCCTCCAAACCTGATTCTAATAGGTCACAATGCACTTGTTCAAACTCATCTCACTGCCCAAAAATTACTCCCAATCTCAAACTCTCATTTTCACCCTCTCACTTCCTCAATTTGACACTGGTCGAACACTTTTTCTGCATAATACTCCCCAAATCTAGAGAAAAGGTGAGAATTTCTAGAGAAAATTTGTAGAGAGAAGGAGGAGAAAAGAAAAGCTCAAAAATTTGAAGAAAAGAAGTAAAAAATGATCCGAAATTTTGAAAAATTTATTTATATACTACCGTCTTCTCCACTTTCTCTAAATTTATCAATTCTTACATAAACCATCTTTTTATTTATAAAATATAGCTAATTTAAATATATATATATATATATATATATATATATATATATATATATATATATATGTTATAATTTGCTCAATACAAAATTTAGTCATATTTAAGAACTTGGAATTTGTTTAAACTAAAACAAAGTAATTTATTTCATATTAGAAAAGCGAAAACATTTTCAAATATACATAATCTAATGAGAAAAAAAAATTAAAAGACATAATTGTCCAATCTGTACTTTACACATTTTAAAGGAATATTCCGTCAATATTACAAAAATATTTGACATTATGAACTTTTCAAACGATAATTCCATGTGGATTAAGGATTTTGATGACCAACAATTTTGAAAAACTTAAAATAAAATATTTAAATTTACATATTTAATTATTATCACTGATATAATAAAAATACAAGATTTAATATTGAAATCTCCTTATAGGTTTCTATATAAAAAAAATAATTTTGAAAATGTATTTAATATTGAAATCTCTAATTCCATTATTTTATTCAATGGACCTATTTAAAAAGTTCAATATTTAAAAAATAAATTATTTGAATAAAAAATTAGAAAAATAGTTATGAAAAAACACATATCAATTAATTTTTTTCTATATTCATAAAATATTATTATACAAAAGATTCATGAAATAAAAAACAAAATATATTGTAAAAATAATATTTTATCATCAAATAGGACAAGAATGGAACAAAATAGAAGAAAAATGAAAACAATAATGAGTTTGCTTTTAATTTTTTTTTTCGTTTTTAGAAACAAAAAGAGAATATATGAGAGACAAACAAACACGTGTCTTAAATAATTGAAAAGATAATGAGAAGAAAAAAAATCATAATAATTATATTTTTTATTATATTTAATTTTTTGTTTTAATATTTATTAACATTAAAAGACATGTTTTATAACAAAAATAAAATAAAATCTTACCTAATTTAATTTTCCTAAATTTTTATTTGAATACACAAAAATTGAAAAATCTAGGTTCAAAGCACCTTACTCCCATGATGCTATGCTCCAAGGACTCAGTAAAAATGTATTTGCTTTTTTTTTAGTATTAAAGAGATGAGAACCCTAGATGGATAAATTTGTAAACTTAGGATCAATTTATCACTTTTTGTGGTTTATAATTTTTGATATTCATTTAAATAAATTGTCTTTATGTAGTAAAAAAAATTAAATACGTTTAAGTCAAAAAAAAAGAAGGAAAAAAAGAAATAAGCAATGCTAGCTGTCCCTTTGTAACAAATGCTTCAAACAAAAGCAAATATTGATTAATCAACTCCAAAAGAATGATTGTCACATCCTTCACCCATGCATGCTTAACCACAAATTTTTAATAAATAGATTTATATTTAACTCAATCCAACAATAAATATTGAACAAATAACATCCTCTCAACTAGTTAATGGTTAGTTTGTTTGTTTAAGTTTAATCTCTCTCATAATGGCTACATTTCTTGTGGCATGAAACCAATGAACACCTTCAATCATGCATTGCGCTTCAAGTATATCTTCACAGCTTATTTTCACTATTCCAAAAATATTTAATGGGTTCATTTCTTCACTTTATAAGCATGTTATGTCCACCAATGCATTTGATAGGCTTGTGTCATGCTCAGCAAAATTGCTAATGTCATCTTCCTTAACATTTGACAGAGTTAGAAACACATGTCACACTTCAAAATCCTTGTCTCATAAATAAGCATAGTGACTCACCAAAAGACTCCACATTTAGTAGTGCTTAGCATTTGTAAAAGAATAAGACCAAAAACAACATTTAAGGAATGTCCATAAGTTTTTCTTTAATAGTGATAGACTAAGGAGATTAATCACGAGTTATTAATTATCTTGTTATTGATCATATTTGACTTTAAGGTAGAAGTTGTTCATATAAGAGATTATATATTAATTTCAACATAAAATTTTAAGGTTTAATGTTTATTGATTATTTTATTTTGTTAAATATATTTTTAGTCTTTAAATTTTTAAAGTAAAATTGAGATTTGTTTGTATCCAAATATTTGATACATTTTAATTTTCAAACTTTAAAAATAAATTAATATAATTCTTTTAACATAATTAAATTAAATATTTTTGTGTCAAATATATTATAGGTTAGTATTTGAATTGTTTGTTTTTCTTTTACAGCCCGAATAAATACATTTAACATATAAAAAATTAACATTATTATATTAAAAAGATTATATTCAAGTATTAAAATATATTTAAAATTTTAAAAATTAAAATAGGGTTAAATATGTTTTTAGTCCTTAAACTATTGGTCCTTTCTGGTTTTCGTCCCTCTTTCAAAGTAAGGTACAATTTGGTCCTCATTCTTTTCGAAACGTTCGTTTTAGTCCTCGAAAACTAAACACTGTTTAAAAATTTGGTCCTCATTTAGCAACAAATGAGGACTAAAACCAAAATTCCGAGGACTAAAATGAACGTTTCAAAAAGAATGAGGACCAAATTGTACCTTATTTTGAAAGAGGGATGAAAACCAGAAACGGCTAATAGTTTAGAGACTAAAAACATATTTAACCCATTAAAATATATCAAAATTTAATATGAATCAAAATTCAAGTATTAGAAACATATTTAAAATTTTCTTTTCTATAACTCATTACATTTCTTTTATTTATATTGAATGTGAACTTTTACATCATTTAAATTTCTAAAAAGGACAAAGTATAATAGTAAAAGTTAGGTAGAAGCTTCAACATTCTAGTTTGTGTTGTTCCCTTACCTATTGTTTTGTTGATGAAACTCGGCGAAGCCTTACTGGTTTTGAGACATTTTCTGCTGAGACTCTGGGCATAGCAGTGGGCATAGATGAACCATTGTTCACAGTCTGCAACAATTTTATTACTGTCAGAGTGTGATACTTCAGTCAAATATGTGGATGGATATAGTTAAATCAACAACTATAATCACACAAATAATTGAATATTGGACTTTTCATTAAATAAATCATAATGTGTGAATGCAAGATGTTTAAGTCTTAACCACTATGCCACCTCTATCAAGTTTGTAAAATGGGAATTTGTTCCTTGAGAATGTATTTCACTCACAATTTAATCCCAAAATAAATTATGTACATGGCATAGTTGTCAAATTATTCAAATTCCTTCGTTGTTGCTCTTTCTCTAACATGTTTTTTTGAGTGGATTTGAGAGAATTTGTAGAGGATTTGTAGATAACTTTTTTTTGTCGTTTATTTGAGTGAATTTGGAGTTAAATGAGAGTGAATTTGGAAATAAAATTTGTGAGAATTAGTATAAAATTGTATTGACGTGACAAATTAAAAAAATTTATTTCCAAATTCACTCTCATTTACCTCCAAATTCACTCAAATAAACGACTAAAAAATTTATCTTCATATCCTCTCAAATTCCCTCAAATCCACTCCCTCAAATCCACTCAAAAGAACAACAAAATTGGTCAAATTAATAACTAGCTAACTCGTTAATTATGACAGAGCCAAGAAAACAATGGTAAAACTTTCATCAGGAGTATACATGTTTCTCTGGTTGAATTTTGGTTTTATGATTCTGAATATTAGATGTTGTTTTGAAAACCCGTTGATGATCAACACTGATTAATGGTCTTTCCGCATCAAGTTGAGTTGAACCATTGACTCCTGAAAAAGGAAATAATGCATCAGATGTGTTCAAACAACAACATTCTATTGCAGAGAATTATCTCTATGATGCTATATGAAACAAATAACCATATTAACAAAAATCTTTGTATATCAAATGACATACTTTTCCATTTTCAACAACAAATATTTTCAAAAGTTGTTTTGGTTTCTTTTTCTTTCTTAAACGGTCATTATAAAATATCACCTCATATTTTTAACTATGAAAATTGCATAATTAAATAAAAAACATCATGAGTTTTTGTGAGAATATCAAAATTATAATAATTGATTCTTCAGATACCTAATACAAGCATGACATTACCTTTATTATTATCCTCCTCCAGTGGTTCAAGACTAGTAGGCACAGCTAGTGGAGCCTACAATTCCAAAATAGACAAGTGAGATATTCAATAAACTAGTACAGATTTAAAGCATGCTATGCAAAAAACCCACGTAAATTTCATTATCCTGTAAATGAAATTGAGAAAATCATAATTAAAAGCAAATCTATCGAGATTCAAAGTTACGAAAAAAAAAAGTACTACGAACTATTGGATTAATTTTCTGTGAAACACTTTTAAGAAAGAAAAATTAAAGACTTCAAACACTTAAATTAAGTCATGTATAAGGTTTTAAAATTACTGAAGGAAAGGAAAGGAATGACTGACATTTGGTTGACTTTGTGTCTTCTGTTGTTGCATCTGTTGATATTTTAGAATAGTCCAATCAAATAAATAGTCAGAATCATATCCTGGTAAAGAAGATTTTATAACATTAGCACAGAACACAAATATTAGACCACAATGTACAATCAAACACCAATACTGCAATCAATGAAGTACACAAACACATTAATGATACTTTTGTAACTTATTTTTAGCAACAACTAACAATCAAGATGTAACTAAAAATATATATACAATGTGAAGCTAGGGGCTTTTTGGGGATCAAGGGTTATAAATAAACACCCTTAGGTAATTCAGGGGATATCAATAATACAATTTTAAGAATGTTTTTCTCTGTCGCTTGTTAGCTGAGAATGAGTGTAACTAGTGATATTACAGATCATTTTCAAACAGTCATTACAATGTGAAGTGGTTCATTACTATAATGAATTGCATGAAGAATATAAGTAAATTGGAACATAATTAAGGAGTCACAAATTGATACATACGAATCAATTTGTGTTAACAATTTTGGATTTTATATATATATATATATATATATATATATATATATATATATATATATATATATATAACAAAATCATTAAATAAACTAACAATTTTTGTTTGTTTATTATGCACAATGAATTATATTTTTATTGTTCATATTTAAAATTACTGAAGAACAAAAGGTTAATTAATGTATTTTGAACTATTCAAATTGAACATCTTTGTTACGGATGTTAATTAGCAAAACTTAGGGTGCTTTCACTCGAGTGGATTACACTGTGAGAGAATGTGAACGTGGATTTACGGGACGCATTATGTTCGTTTGTTCTAATTTGGAAGGAATGATTTGAGTGAATTTGCGAGTTTCTCACTTTTGTGGTCATCCGCAAATATGCATAGATTTGAGATGATTTACATAGAAATCTCGTTTTTACCCTCCATAATTTGAGAAAATACACATTTAAATTACCGTATTCGAAGAAATGCAAGAATGGTTGTATTTGGTTCCCACCTATTCGTATTCGGTTCCAGTTGATTGAAGAAATAAACTTCTGCTCCATCTTCTCGTATTCGGTTACACTAGAGAGAAGAAGTGCGGTGAATGGTTGTACTCGGTTCCCCATAGTTGTGGTTCCCCTCTCATATTCCTCTCACATGTATTTGGGAATTCGATTCCCTTATTCGGTTCCACAAGCCTGTAAAAGTTTTGTTGATGCTTTCCTCCATGCGGTAATGCTTTACAAGCTTGGTGGCGCACTGTGAACCGTGAAGGAGATGCATAGGTCCATTAACGTGTACAGTAGTGGGAGTCGAAGATGTGGCAAGCCTTCTGGGTGTAGAAAGTGTGGCAAGCCTTTTGCTGTGAGAGGGGATTAGAGGACACACGAGAAAAATTATGGTAGGCTTTGGTTCTGCATTTGCAGCTCTGATTTCAAGCACAAGAGATCCCTCAAAGACCACGTTCCTGCTTTTGGTGATGACCACGCTTCACACACTATCGAGAGTTGTGATTAGATTGGGAAGGATGACTTAGATGAAGAGGAGTTAGATTTAGAAGATGATGATGAAGGTTATAACAATAATGAAGTGGTTTTTTGGTTTTAATTAATAATAAAAATAAAGTATAGGGTGAATTCTCTCATATGGATTGAAATTACCTATTCTCGTCCATTTTCTCTCTACTTTACCAGGTTTAATTACTCATTTATTTCTTACAATTATGAACAATATCATTCTAGGTCTGTATTCCAAAATATTTTTCTATGTTAATGGTTAAACTATTTAATAAAATTTAGAAAAATGTCTTTTTAACTATATAAGTATTACACCAGTAGTTAAACTTCTTGAAAGTATCTAAGAAACAAAATACCAATTAAAAATTAATTTTAATAATTAATTTTAATTTGTTATTCTTTATAATCATTTTTACAATTAAATATAACATTAACAATTATCATTTTATATAACTTTAATAACTAAGAACATTTTGGTAATCTTTAATTTCTACCAATTAAACAAATTTATTTTATCTATCACATCAATCAAATTCTACGCTAATTCTTACAAACTTTACTTTCAAATCCACTTTCACTTACCTCCACATCCACTCAAATAAACAACAAAAATTTTATCCTCAAATCCATTCAATCACTTTCTCCTAAATTATTTACTCCAAAATCATTATTATCAACATTGTAGCATGCAGAGTCTTGTCTAGGACGTTATGTTGGAAAATAGCTTAACCTCTTTTGAATGTAGTCTTTTAGGCTTTGTTCTTTTTGGTGAATTTGAGGGAGATGATTTGGGGGAGATGATTTGAATGAATTTGAGTGGATTTGAGGGTAATTTTTTAGTTGTTTTTTTTAGTGGATTTCTTGGTAATTGAGAGCGGATTTAGAAGTAAAGTTTGTAAGAATTAGTGTAAGATTTGATTGAGGTGATAGATTTAAAAAATTTGTTTAATTGGTAAAATTTTAAAATTACCAAAATGTCCCTAGTAAAATAAAATGTTATTTGTTAATGTTATATTTAATTGTAAAAATGTTTATAAAAAGTAAAAAATTAAAAATAATAATTAAAATTAATTTTTTAAAAGTAAAAAATTATAATTTAGTAAAATGAATTTATTAAAAAAATTATAATTTTTAGAAGTAAAATAAATTTAGTAAAAAAGTTATAATGCTTAAAAGTAATTTGCAATGCTTAGAAGTAATCTGCAAACAACATCTATTACAACATCAATTTCTGCATTACTTTGCAATCAGCACACACGAATCTTCGTTGTTGATACCAGAAGCACCAATCAAAAACTTCTAATTAAACAATGCAACACGGTCCAATTTGGGGGCCTCAAAATCAGGGGTTGATTAGGTTTAGGGTTTGGTTAACAAAAGTTTTGGTTTATTAGAACCTTAATCAGAGTGTAAATTATTGCTTTATGAGAAACCCAGATTTCTGTTCAGTTTGATTAAGAATGGGCTTAAATCCATGGACCCAATTAAGGGTCCAACTCTCATTCCTTTGGAAGGGGGTCACGCTCTTAGTGGCTCATTTTGCCCTTTTTCCTTGTCCTCAAACGCGCACGGTAGAAGCGAAGCTTCTTTCCTTCTCTTCTCTCTTTCTCGCGAGCAAAAGTGAGAATGCAGTGATGGAGGAGAGAGACGCGACAAGGTTGCGGCGAGATGCAACGAGGTTGCAGCGAGATGCGACGAGGTTGCGGCGGAGGCGCAGCGATGACGGAGTGACGGTGCGACGAGGTCGTGACGACTACGCGAGGACGTTGGACGTTCGGATTCACGGCGCACATTTTCTTCTCCTTCATTTTCCTCTGTTTTTCGTTTGAGTTTAGGGATTTTCTTCTCAAAATCACCACTGCATCCATGTAATACTCATCCACCGGAAAAACCCCCCGGATATGGTCTGCGACACGCCGTACCCTCCCACCACCCAGAACTCCCTGCCAACAAACCCCACACACCCAGCCCGAAACCCGAGCAGCGGAACCATCGCCATCCACCGTACAGGGCATATGAGTCTTTTGTGTACTAAATCAACGCAAATCCTCGCAAATTAGAGAGATCACTTCAACAGTGCTATCTCGCAAATCATCGAAGGTCCATCGTCGCAAATCGTCACAAATCATCGCAAGAGAACAACGCTCGTTTTCCAAATCCATCCTCGCCAATCACCGTGAATAGTCAATTCCCTTCAAACGAACACACCCTTAATGTATTTTATGGAGAAAGTTTGTCAACTAATTTGAATTTTTTTTCTTAGTAAAATCATGCAAAAAAATGAATATTGAAGGCTTCTACATAATTTGCTCAATCATTTGCCTTTGCCAAAAAGCGAATTTGAGTTCTCCACCCAATGAATGTAACACATTCACCCAACAAATGCCACTTTGCTAAGCAAAAAATGTTAAATTTCATACTTTTAAAGTTTGTTCTTTGGAGTGATTTCTCTCAACCGTTTAAGATCTGCTTCACGAATTTAAGGCTGTATGACGACGTGTGTTTCAAAATTTTGATCAGCAAAATGGTAATTTTCTCAAGTTATCCTACTTGTTAAGAATAAATAACCTTAATATATATACATACATACAAAGATATATATATATATATATATATATATATATATATATATATATATATATATATATATATATATATATATATATTGGATAATGATATATTAATATAAATTTTTTAACAACATTGTGGTGTCATTTTCTTGTTAAGTTTAGAATTACATAAATACAATAATAAATAAATAATGAATTAGTAAAAAATTAGATAATTAAAATGTTATTAAAAAAATATTGTAATTTTTTTTTACTTTTTTTCATTTGGTTTGAAACAAATTTGAGAACTGTGAGAAGAAAAATACCACTTGCAGGCACAAAAATCACAAGTTCCTTCCTTCCTTCATCTTTATCACCTTTTTTTTCCTCGTTTTCAATTTCTATTGATTAAAACTTACTTAGATATATAAAAGTCGTTCTCATATTTCATGTTTTATGTGGTATGAGATGTGACAAATGAATTATATGATTTTTGGATTGTAAAACCCCAACTTTTCTAATCCTTGTATAAATATATATATTTTCTTACTTCATGTGGGTTTTTAACCTCATTTTTCTTTACATTGAAATATAGTTCCTAGTGAATAGGTTTTTAAATATTGTTTATATTTCAGTATTTATATAAAAAAGGAAATTGTAAAATAATGTGATTGTTGAAATCCATATATCTCTTAAGAGACCATAATTCAATAACATTAGAGGATGTGATGGCACCTAAGTTCAAACTCTCTATAAGGGTATAAATATAACAAAATCATAAAGTAAATGAAACGTCTAACAAAATGTTTGAGCCACTAGTACAGGTGAAGGAAATGGCCTCGGTTGTTTTTGGTCATAGGCCTCGGTTGAGAAACCGAGGTATATCCAGACGAGGTAAAAAGTCTTCCTCTTATGCCTCGGTTGTAAACCGAGTTAGTATCTTGTCTTATATTGTCTTAGTTGAAACATGAACCGAGGCAGTAAAGTGGTTTTTTTTTTCTGCCACACCTTGTGGAGCATGAGGAAGCAGAAGTGCGTCCAGAGACCAGAGAGAGTGGTTACACAAGCAGAAGTGCGTCTAGAGACCAAAGAACCTCTTCTCATTATTCAGTGCTTCCTGCAGGATCTCCAAAGCTTCCATGGCTTCCTCCGTGGTGCCTTCTCTCGCCCCTTCTCATCACTCCAACATGCATTCCAATTGCAGGCAAAATTTACAAAAATAAAATTGAATGATGAGTTTTGAAACTGAAGGCAGAGAACCCAAAAACGCAGAGAACCCAAAAACGCAGAGAACCCAAAAACGCAGAAGCCCTCGCTGCCAAAAACGAAACCCTTGCTGCCAACGAAACCCTCGCCGCGCCACCGTTGTCGTACCATCAGCTCGCCCTTGTCGGTCCATCGTCGCGCCTTTGGTTTTCCATCACCTCGCCCTTCGGTTCATCCCCTACGAAGGCGAGATCCACCGCCAACCGCCGGCCGCCACCAACGAAGCCTGAGTCGCGCCTCCCAAAGTGTCGCCAAGCCCTAAATCGAAACCCTAAATCGAAGCCGCGGACAGGGACCGTCACGCCGCGGACAACCTCCCACCTCCACAAACACGGATCGTCACGCCGCGGAGATCAAGTCGCGGCGGCCGCCCCTACCTACGATAAATCGCATCTGAACCTGAAAAGAAACAAGGGAAGAAGAGATCTCACCGCCACCTTGCTCTGACCTCGCCACGACCTCACCATGCCTCGCCGCCACCTCGCCATGCCTCGCCGCACTCGCCGCCAACGTTAAGTTGCTTCTGGATTTCGCATGGATGGATAAGCAAGGGGAAAGTGAATTTGGATGCGTGCTCTGGATGTTGCAAGTGAGGGAGTAGTAGAGGATACTCCGTTTTGCATTTCGGAAGGTTTATGCCTCGGGTCAGAGGACCGAGGTATTTGGAACGTTTATGCCTCGGTTGGGTTAGAGGACCGAGGTAGTAAAAAATTAACCAGTTTTAGGTGGGACGTGGCAGAACATCAGGTCTCGATTTTATTTTTAACCGAGTTAATTTGGTTTTTATGCTTCGGGTTTTTTACAACCGAGGCATATAAGTTTGTCGAAATTACGAAAATGCCACCGCTTCTACATATGCTTCGGTTTTCTAAAAATCGAGACGTATGACCCGTGTTCTTATCCCTATTTTGTACTAGTGAGCTCACCACTAAATCAATAAAATGGAGAAAAAAAAAGTTAAAAACTTTAGTGCTAGGAACAAATTATTACTTCATTAGTTTAATTTTAAGTTAGTTTCTTTGAATTTTGGATATGATTAGCAAAAACTCTCTTTTAATTACATCTTGAACCAACATAGTCATCTTAAGTTATATCAAGGCTCAAACCCACAATTTGTTTTATTTATAGTCTTTAATCTAACACATACTTTTATTGGAACATACTTTTAGTTACGTTTGTTTTTCCATCGTCTCTTGGAAAGATGAAAGACAAACTCTACAAAGCAATGGAGGAAAGTATTAGTATTTCCTTTTTATTTTTCTAGTGAACATTTTAACTTCATTATTTGTTTCTTTTAATACGTGTAGCTAATTTATTTGGATAAAAAGTGTTATAAGTTCCTTTGAACATGATTTGTTTTCTTTTAATTAGTAATTAGATAACTTCATTCAACCTAATGCCTCGTAGGACTTAATCACTCATAACTTTTTCTTTGTCAATTAGCTTTGCATGACCAAACGAGTTAGTTTATCAAACCTTTGATAGCTAGGATTAGGAAATTTTCATAATCAACTTAATTTCTATTTTCTCCTATTATTTTTTCTAAACTATTAACTGAAAGTCATATTAGAAAGTGAGTTTAAGCCTAACTCAACCTCACAAAACTGGCTTGTAAGGTGAGGTTTGCACCCCACTTATATATTATTATTTGGTCTTATCTCTAGTCGATGTGAGACTTCCAACAAGTCACATATCAATTCAATTAGAAATAAGTCAATTTTATAGTATATATAGTAAGTACAAACCTCATACAAACTAATTTTATGAAGTTGAATTATGTTTAAAGTTTATTTCTTAACAATATTATACAATCATTTCATTTAAGATAAGTATATATATAGATGAATTGATTCAGTTTATTATGTATATGAATGCAGTATTTATACAAGATGAGCACTACATAATAAGAAGAGATATATGTTATCAGTGATTCTTGGAATATCTCCTAATATGTTCCTGAAATATCTCTTAACCATTATAACTAAATCAAAACTCATTAATAATAAATTATTGTTGTTGATCATTTATCAATAACAATATATATCATGCACGGCTACAATTAATATTGGTGGGAATAATAAACTAACAAGAAAATTAACTTCTACAATGAGGGATAACTAGCATGCGAGAAATAAAAAAATTAATACCTGCACGAGTGAACAGATTACGAAACAAACGCTTCAAAAGACCATAATCTGGTCGTTGATCAAATGTCAAAGAGCGACAATAATGAAAGTAAGAGGCAAACTCCACAGGATATGACTTGCAAAGTACCTAAGAAGATAACATGCAGTATATTAAGCTTAATAGTGAAATCTCTCTTAGGATAATGATGAGTTAAACATTGAATAAATCATCGATACCATTTTTTGAAAACATAATTTTTTATTATGAAGTCAAGGATTCAAGCCTTCAAACCAAGTTACCCATGTTTTTCTAATTCTTATTATCAGAGCAAGTAAAAGTGAAAATTGTTTATAAACAGACCTCAATGGGCGTTGATAACTTCTTTTTGCAAATTTGATCATACTTTTGTCTTTTGGTGGCAGCTTGCAAACCTTGCCATGGAAGACTGAAAGAATTCAAGAACCAAATATCAAGCCACATGTTGAAAAATATGTGCAATAATACTCAAAATTTTATATTAATCAAGATTCATTTTAAGATTACATTCGATGGGATTGCACATACCTTCCTCTTAAAAAGTACATTAAAACATAGCCAAGAGACTCCAAATCATCTCGACGACTTTGCTCTAATAAGAAGTAAAAAAAATGAGGGACATTATAGGTTACAATCTATGGAGGAGAAAAAAGGAAAAATTCTTTGTACTTACCAATTCCTGAGTGAGTATTGCAACTTGCATAACGGGCAGTCCCTGTTAAACCTTTGTTTTCTCTGGATGAATTTATCAATGTAAGAACAAGCTTTAAGCAACAATAATCTGACACGAAATATAAACTTGATTTTGGTTTCTCATTTTTAGCAATAATGCATCTACCTATAAACAGATTTTTTGCAACATTACTATAGGGACAAGTATGGAAAAGTCCTAACACTTAAAAACTTCTTAGTTATACTAAATAGTGTATATAAAATGACGAATATTATACCATACAGAGATAAAGGAGTTGCCAAGAATAAAATATCTTTAATTTTAATTTATTATCGTTTCTCATATACATTGTACTGAAATTACATATTCCATAATTAATGAACCTGAAATATAATCTGTAATAATAAGAGATTAGATAAAATAGCAAAACTAGACAGAAAAATATATGTACCTGTAAGGGATATGCTTATTTGTGATGGGATCCCTGTATCTTTTTGCTAGTCCAAAGTCAATCATGTAAATCTGAGAGTGTTACATTACAACATTATATATTAAAAGTTGAAAGCTAAAGAAAATACTAAATAATCTTTTTATCCACATAGAAACTGAAAGAACAAAAATACTAATGAAGCAATACCTGATTTGCTTTCTTTCCGAGACCCATAAGGAAGTTATCGGGTTTGATGTCTCTATGCAAAAATCCTTTGGAATGTATATATTCTATCCGTGTAAGCTGTGGTCAATTAAACAAAAGCAGATTTATCTTTAATTTCCATGTATTTATATATTCTTTTTATAAATGAATAAAAAATTATAATTATGTTTTTAATTTCTAAATTGTGAATCTGCATAGAAAAGTAAGAAACTGGAGCGTGAAAAGGAATCAGTGATTACCATCTGATCAGCCAACATCAAAACTGTTTTGAGAGATAATTTATTGCCACAGAAGTAAAAGAGATCTTCAAGACTTGGTCCCAGAAGTTCGATGACAAGAACATTATTGTCCGCATCAGTGCCACACCATTTCATTCTTGGAATTCCACCTTCAATTCCATAACAATGTGGAATCAATCTATATAGAAAATATTCCAACAGCATTTGAGTTTCTGTTAACTTACTTCCTCCTTGAAGAATACTATATAAATTGCACTCGTACAATAGCTGTGGTTGATTGGTTTTCTTGCTCTCCTATAAAACAAGCAAAATATTGCTTTTAGAAATTGAAATATCTATACTTTTGAAATATTAGAATTCATCTATATTTCATAAAAATGGATGGAAAGTGGAATGCAAACAAGTATAGGTAAGTAACTTGTATAGGTAAGCTAACTTGTCAGCCTCTCAAACTTTAACAGATTGGATTTGAGTTTTTAATCCGCTGCTCCATCTTGACAAAGTGTGACAACCAGTTTTTTTTCTTCTTTTTAAATAAAATTAAATAGAATAATTTAAAAAATTAATATTTTGTATTATATTGCTTTTAAGATGTATATATCAATTAATTATAATAAAATAATTTAATAACATGATTATAATTATTTTAATTTATTTTATCAAATAATCAATTAAAACTTAAAAAATACCTACAATGTACTCTTAACATATATATATATATATATATATATATATATATATATATATATATATATATATATATATATATTAATAAAGAGGATTAGTTTCTCTAATTATTTTAGTGTACGCATTTCGTTACAATTTTATATTTTTATAAATGATTTAAATTTTTAATTTTTATATATTTTCTTAAATTAATTAAATACTAAAAATAAAAGCTCCCTTCAATAAAAAAATTAGCAATAATTTATTTTATATACTTTTTAATAATTAGGATAAAAATTAATTTTTTTATTGTAATAAAAAATGGATAGACGTTCACATAAGTACACTTTGTTTCCAATGACATAACAAATTTTAAAAATATAAAATTAAATAAAAACTCACTCCTATCAAAAATACTTATGGGATTCTATTTAATGTCGATCTTTTTTACTTTAATCATTTTCTTTTTCACGGTTAGAAATTTATTATTTAGCCATCGATTTTAGTGTTCAAAATATAGGTGTCATATGATAATGAGCTATCTAGTCACCTATTTTTCATAAGTGACAAATTTGCAATTGAATGAAAAGTTAGTCATACAAGAGTATTTAACGAGTAATATTATGTGTTCTAAAAACTTTGAAATAAAGGGAGATTGTTAGTGATTGAGAGCGAAATATTCATCTACTTAGCAACGCATTTTGTTTCAGTCACAAAAATAAAGCAAACTAGTAAATCAGTGACCCATTCTTGTTTTGTTATTAAATTAAAGTTTTCCCCTAAAACGTTTTAGTTTGCCTCCATCTCACTAAAATTCCCAATTCATGTAACCTCCAGTGCTAATTCCACATCTTCTCTCCAATGTTCAATCATATTTGTGTTAGCCTATCCTCAATCAAACGTTAATTTTTTTTATCCATCCTTCCTTCACTTATAGACGTTACCATTTTCCCTATCTATTGAAACACAATCCCCTTTCCCTGTTTGCAAGCCCTAATTGATTTCTTCTACCCTAATATCTATGAAAGTGTGAAATCCCAAGTAGAAGCAACATCTTATAATGACTCTAGCAATGTCTCAAATGCAAGGTCCCCAAGTAATTTTATTTCCTATTACTAATGTTAACAATTGATTTTCACTATTCAATTAGATAAATTATTGTCAAATATATATATAATCCCAAGTTACCAGTCTCATACTTAGTAGTCTTATTGTTGGTCATCTATAAATACATCTACCTAGTCTTTTGCTTACATATAATATGTGATCATTAAAGTGGGTACCAAAATATAACGAAAGAAATGAAGGGTAAACTTATTTGTTTTTATAAAGTTCTATCAAGCATTTCATATTATATAATTCAAGTTTCAATCAAATTTTAATTATTTTCAACTCATTATTGTATATTTTATAATTTAAGTTATAACATTATTGTATATTTTATATTTATAAAATAATTAATTTTTTATTTTAATTTTTAATTTAAAAGAAAATAGGTTGACGAAACATCTTAATCCACTTTTAGTCCTTCAAAATTTGGTGTATTAGTGTTTAGAATAATTTGACGAAACAAATGAACTGAAATCAATTAATAAAATAAAACATCCAACTTAAATTTTGGACAAAGCAAGGACCAACTCTTCGGTCAAAGTTCAGTTTATAATTTGAAATTCTAATGATATGTGACAAATTTTTTTTACAACATTTTAATTAAACATGTCACATAATAATAAATAAATAAATAAATAGTTCATATATTATACCAAAATGTTGTAAAAGAAATCTTATCAAAATATTTTGGTCCATTCTAATAATAGCATGAAGACAACTTTCAAAGTTAATTAACAAAGAATTCGGACTTGGTACAAAATGTTTTGCCAATCGATGGAAAAAATATTGATCAGGTTTGTCATTTTAATTGGTCAGTTCCGTATTATTAAATTATTATTATTATTATTATTTTATAGCTTTAACTTTTCTAATACTTTAGCAAGCTAAATTATTAATTTATTTTATATCATTTAAACGAAATATTTATTTAAATTATTTGTATAAAGTGAATAATTTAATTTTCTCTTTTTTTCTTTTACTTTTATTATTTTACCCAAACACACCAACTCTTTTAGCTTGTTTTGAAATTAGAAATCAGTCGGCCAGATCAATTTTCGGCTATCAATATGCTAGTTAAACTGGATCAACCATTATATTTAGACGCATGATTTTTTTATAAAAAGCATAATAAAAAGAATAAAAGATTTGAACATGAATACTTAGTAATACAATAATGTTTCGATTTTGTTATTTTTCTTTTTGATTTTTTTTCTTTTGCTATCTGTTGTTAATTTGTTTGATTAAATTTAGCAATGTTACGCCATCTCAAGTAAAACATCAATCTATAACACTATCATGGACTAGGATGAAGAATGGTATACTTCTAAGAAAAAAATAACAAAGTTGTGACGACTGCAAAATTACATATTTAGAGAAACTAAAATTAAAAATTAAATATTTATTGGGGATGAAAATAAAAATGACTAACTTTCTCAAAACCAAAAGAAAAAAACCAATATATTTACAAAGATCAGAAACAAAAGTCACTTTTTTTTTTAGAAAAGTCAAGTATTTACCATACTAAAAAAAATAACAATAATTACTGAAAAATCTAATCATTTTGCAACCAGGAATATCTACAGTTAGAAACTAATAACACTAATGGTCATGAATCACCTTAACTTGAAGAAAAATCAAAGTATGCCGAATCTTTACATTAAATGAAAAAATTGATAAATTATATTAATGCTAAAATTGACTAATTTAGCCATTTCTTAAACAAATGATTGGGTTAACATAAATACCCTTATGGTGTTCAACACAAGGAAGCAAGAAAGGGGTTACATTTTCATTTGTCTTAAAGGAAATGGATTAATATTAGAAATTGAAATAAAACACTTCTGTTTTACGAGAAGGAAAAGTTATTTTACTAAATACTTTTTAATAAAATTTTGGTTCAGAGTTTAATCCTAAATCCTTAAGGCTTTGTTCGTTTGAATGAATTTGGAAGAGTTTGAGAGGTTTTAAAGTAAATTTTGTTGTTGTTTATTTGAGTAGATTTAGAGATAAGTGAGAGTGGATTCTGAAGTAAATTTTTTTAATCTATCACATAAATCAAATCCTACACTAATTCTTATAAACTTTATTTCTAAATTCACTCTCACTTATTTCCAAATCTACTCAAATAAACAACAACAAAATTTACCTTCAAATCCTCTCTCAATCAGCCTCTCCCAAATACATTCAAGTAAACAAAGTCTAAATAAAAAATTTACTTTAATTGATTTAAATACTAATTGTGCCTTTGGGCATGTTTTATGTCGGTTCTTAGCACCAACCCTTACGAATAATAAATAAGAAATTAAAAACAAATTATGCCGGAAATGGAAGTCAATAAATTTGCGACGACGAGACAAAGGAAATAAGACTCACCATTTTGATGGCTACGATTTCAGAAGTATCTATATGTGATCCTGGGAATAAAACATACACAAGTTAAAAAGATAATTTATAATAATAATAATAATAATAATAATAATAATAAACCAAAACTATATAAGTTAAGGGATATATTTTCTAAAATATTATTTACTGAATTAGTTCTTTAAAAATAAATTTTATTTTATTTTAATTCTGTAAATATTTTATGTCAGAAAGTATTTTATTAACTAAATTCTTTAAGAAATAAAGGGTTAAGTTCTTTATTATCTCAATATTACGAGTAACTTTTTAGTTTCAATCCATTATTTGATTTTTTTAATTTAATCTATTTTTTTAACATAAGTATAGTATCTTCCCTAAATTGATTGTAATCACGAAAATGGTAACATGTGACATAAATAATATCAATTAAAGTTAAACTGTAAGCCAAAGTAACATGATCAACAAATGTCATATAACATTCAACTATTACCATAAATTTAACCTTAAGAATCATGTTATTTCGTTTTTAAAAAAACTAGGACCAAATTAAAAGTATAAAAAAATAGTAAAATGAAATAAAAAAACTATCATGTATCATTAAAAAAACTATTTAACAAAGAAAAAGTAATAGCAAAAAGTTTCCTACCAATGTAAATTTCACCAAATGATCCGCTCCCAATTTTTTCACCGATTTTATACTTTCCTCCAAGGATTCTCGCCATTGAAACTCTAAACGACAACGTTTTACTGATACACAAACAGAGGGAATGCCAAAATCGAGGTTTGCTGTGAGAGGCTGAATCGGTTTGGAATATATGAAGAAGAGAAGAGGAGAGAGAGGAGAATAGATTCCATAGCAGGGTTAGTTTGGGAATTACAGTTTTACATTTAAAAGTTTGTTGATGACGTAGGTGGACAAGAAATATATCCAACAAGGCAACGTAGCGTGCATCAGTCGCATCACTTTTCAATTCCTTGTCCCTAAAATCAGCCGTGAGTCATTTTGTCCAAATGCATATTTTATGGTTTTATGATTTTTTTTTAATTAATTGAACCTTTTCATGCTATGATTTGGATATTAAATTTTCTAATCTTAGAAAATGATTAGCATAACTCTAATATTAATATTTTCACCAGATGAATTTTTCCTTCGTTAATTCAAAATAAAATCCCTTAATAGACCAATATTTGTTAGGAAAAGAAACTTGTTGAAGATAGAAAATCGGCTTCCAGAAGTCTTAAATATCGAAGGCAACGTGTGCTTTTGTTTTGATTTTCCTGCTGAAAATTAAATTTTATTGAGTTTTGTTTTTAAGAGGGTTAATGGGATTTTTTTGAGAGATGATGTGATCTGAATAGCTTTAAGTTTCTAACGTGTTTTTAAGGGTTGAAATGCGAAAAAATCAATTTGTAAAAGATATTCCGACACTTGTTAATAAGAGAGTTTAAATCTATAAAAGTGAATATTGGAGAATGTGTACCAGATTGAGTGTGATTATTAGAGTGATAGAGTATTTCTTAGAAAATACTAGTTGTATTTATAGGATTAACATGGACCATGAACTTATGTTGTGATATTGAATACTATCTTGAAAATGATACTTACCTTAAGTAGATAATAATAATAAAGTGATACTTTACCATAAATAATAACTATAATATCAAACTGGTGAAATTAATTATGATTGTCATTAATTTGTGAATATACTTTCAATAGATCTATTATAGGTTGTTCCAAGATGAAGAGGCTTAATGAGCCATGTTAAGTCGTGCTCTTTAGTACATATATTAGATCAGGTAGGTACATAAGTCCCTCTAATCTTTAGAGTTTGATTAACGAATGAGGAGTGATCGTGACCATATCTTGGTCGAGTTATGGCCAACTTGTAGAGTTATAGGTGGATTAACCGTTTGGTCAGGATGTTCGAGTGCTAAAGGACAATCTTTGCTTTATGCTGCAGAATTGGCAAACTTAGTGTTGTCGACGTAAACAGGCTTTATGCTAGGTTGTCAGCTTGGGCAAGCTATGTTGGGTGTTGTAAGTTTGGGTAGGCTTTGTGTTAAGACAAAATCTTCTATGTGCCTAAGCGCTCTCTTGTTTTGAAGTTTAATCAAATAACATTAAAACGAGATAATAATCTGAAAATACAAGAGCTAGAACTAGAATGCCCAATCATAGAAAATCTACACAAAAACTTAGAACTAGAATCCACAACATAGAAAAGCTTAAGAAAGCAGTTAGGATTTTAGGTAACAGAAAAACATCTAGGCTAAAACACCCAGATGCATGGCTAAATGCTATTATGTCTAAAGAGTCTAAGAGAGTTGAAGTAAAACACTTGATGTTTATCATGCTCATCACGCTTGATGCTTATCATGCTCATCACGCTTGATGCTTATCATGCTTTCCAAGATTTCACGATTGAAAAAATGGTTAGCAAACTTCTCATATTGCTGATCCGACGAGAAAAGGTCATTGCTTGTTGGTGGTAGGGATGGTGGTAGGGATGATGTTGGACTGTGTCGGGGGCGACGTCCAACAGTAGAAGAAGATGCCCTTTGTTTCTTGTTTGCGCGATCAACCATTACAGATTTCTTAGGGTTTTCTGAGAGAGAATAACATTGGAAGGGTACTTCAATAGTGGGCAGTTAAGAGGGGGACCAAAAGTGGGGGAAGTGAGGGACAAAAATAACTGTCACACAATGACTTTTGGCGAACAAAGTTAGGGTTTCAGTACTAGGCGGTGAGTAGGGGTTTTTATATGGACGCACCATCAGGTGTAATCGATTACAGCTTACTCGTAATCGTTTACAAGATGGTTTTTTAAGCCAATCATTCATTTTCAAACAATAGTCTGTGTTATTAATGTAATGCAATACATGTTCAGTAATAGTACTTGAGAAGGATTTTTCATAATGTACATCAATCAATGGATAACCTTACGTTTCATGTATTGATTTAGAGAACATTTACACAACAATTTCATACTAACATGCATATAATATATATAGAAAATGGAAGTTATAAAGATCAAAGAAGGTTGTTATCTAGATTGTTATGTACAGCAGACAACAAAGACATAAACCTAGAAGAAAGCACTTCGGATAGTTGTGATACTTGGTAAGGTTGGGATCCAAATTCAATGACCTCCTGACTTTGTCTCACATGAATTGTTCTTGTCTCCTGAATAAACAAAATTACAATTAGAAAACATTTACCCAAAGTAGGTACTAAATGAAATACAAAACCAATTTATACACTCACAACTTCTTCTATGAATGGTGTTGAAGTATTTTTGGATGAAGCGATTCTCCTTTTTTTAGTTTTCCTCTCAACAACTGACTTTAACCCGTTGGTGCGCGGTCGACCTTTTCATTTGACAGCTACAGGGCTGTGGACAACTACATCACCACTACAACCTGCAGTGTCGGGTACAATAGCGTTGACCGAATTGTCATACCATAGTTCACCTCCCTCACTAATGATGTTATTTGTCATGGATGAATTGGACCCAAACTTTTTAGCAAGGAAATGAAGTTATTTTTCCAAGTCATTAAAAGCAGCTTCCGATTCACAAGCTACCTCAACTATTTCATAGAATCGTTTACACAAAAATTGGTATCTTTGCATCATCGGTTCATGATTGGAAGTACTATACGCCGCTCTAATGAGTGTGTGCCTTCTACGAATATTTTTGTTCCACCGCCATAAAACGTATTTGGAGGGCACACTGTACACATCTTCCTGACCGAATACCAATAGGGAATGATGACATATGATGCCTCTAAACTCAAATAATAGGCAAGAACAAGTGGTATTCTTTGTAAGTATATCAAATTGCACGTGATAAAATTTGTCCGCATATTTACCCTCCCACATGCGCTCCTCTTTTATTGTGTAAGTGTTGAATACGTTGTCTTTTACGATGTCTTTGATGAAACAATTCATCCTTGACCGAAACTCTCTTTGGACTTCCTCAAACTTTGCACGTGTGTACTATACTTGAAATTGTCTCTCCATCGGTGATTGAAAGCCACAAGCAACTGTGGTATTGAGGGAGGAGAAGTCAACTTGTATTTCTTTTTGGGCCTTCACTTTAAGGGCATTGTCGTATTGAACCATAAATTGTTGAAGTGTGGTACTAGAATTGATAAATCCATAAAAAACGTTCATTCCCTCACTTCTTTGAGTAGTCGACATACCCTCCCAAAAATGATTCTTCAAGTAACATAGTACCCATTTTTGTCTCTCCTCATGCAAATTATATAGCCATTCATTGTCTTCTAAGCCATGTTTCGTCAGTAGTTGTTCCCAACCATTCTCAAAGTCCATTGAACAACCACACTCATACACAAGCTCTTTTAGATCGCTTTTGATAGCCACATAATTTTTATACCCTTGAAATTTTTCGGGCAACTTCTTCATGATGTGCCATAAACACCACCTGTGCTTTGTATAAATAAAGACTTCTTCAATGACATTTGTCATTGCCCTACTGATGGAGAAGTGCATACCTAGCATGCAATTCCTAAGAAGATCAAAAACCTAAGGCTCATGATACCACATGAAGAAGTTCATACCTAGAGAGAATATACTAAATGACATTTAAGAGAATGGGAAAGAAATTAAAAATGGAAGAGATTAAGGAAGAGGAAACTTATGATTTGAAGATGCGCCACTTGAAGGAAGCTCTAAGATAAGCATCAATGGAGGACCGCCACTTGCTTGAGCAAGATAGGTCTGCCCAAAATAGGGACTTTGGAGACAGAATACTATCTCAAAGAAGATTGCAAAAGTGAAAATCAACTCAAAATTCAATTGATTCAAGGTAAGGTACCAAAAAGTAGACCCCTAAGCCTTCTTATATAACCTTTGGAGTGAGCTAGGATGCAAGATCTAGGAGATGTGGGACTTATGAGTGTGGAGGCCGTCCAAAGGGACTTATGAGTGTGGGACTTTTAAGTCCCACATTGCTCAATTCTCTCCACTCCAAAGGGTTTATAAGGCAACTAGTTCTCCTATAGTTCAAAACATGAAAACTACCTATGCTACCTTGCACTACGCCTAGGACGCCCATTTCCTCTCCTTTTCTTTTTAAGACCAAGCCATGGAAATTCCCACATTGCTTGTTCTTAAAGAGAAAGAAGAGTTTATAAGCGTTTATTCACAATAACTAAGAGAAAGAAATCAAAGAGGCAAATACACGCCTATGAAATCTATTCTACTCTTTTTTGTGCTTTTTGTCACTCTAAAACTCTTCATTCTTGACCTATGTATGATCATATCACCTACATTGGTCGGTTATAATACCATGAGGGGTCTTGTTACCCATTGATGACAAATTTATGAACACCGAAAAACGGCGCCACAAACTTGTTTAACAATCGGCAAGTGTGACCGAATCGTATCAAGTAA